>NC_133576.1:24376431-24695443 GCF_964106895.1 Numenius arquata
ACAAGCTTCCTATTGCTGCCTTTCATCATCATAAGAAGAGCTTTCCCTGTTTACCTTGATTCTCTATTTTGCAGCTTAAACTGGTTTTCTTTCTGCACATCATCATCTAATGGATAGCATCCTCTTTATCACAACGGAGAAGGATGGGGATTTTTTCCCTCCTCTGTCCCTCTTTTTTTTGTATCAAAGAAAACCCATTCCTTTAGTTTCACCTTATCTTTTTTTAATCTCTTTCCGTTCTTCTTACCACCTTTCAGGGTTTTTCTGCATACTTTTAGAAGTGTAGATGTATATATTCTGAATTTGTTGTAATTTAGTTCAATCACCTTATGTTTTATTCCAGCTATTGTACAGGCAAGTGAAGAAGTTAAATTAAAAATGTGCGATGAACATTGTCAACAAAAAGCATTACCTATCAAGAACATTCTAGAGATATGTTTGGTCTCCCTTTTTTTTTTTTTTAATGAACTTGGATTTGAAAGATACCCATGTACATAAGATTAAAGTTAGATTTATTAATGGTTTGATTTATTTTGGAGAGAGATGTAAAGGTTTTATTTAACGACACAGCCTGGAAGTATATGATTCGTAAATAACTTTAGACATGGGCCACGTGAAAATATGTCTTGTCAAGCTAATGATACCTGATAGACTTTATTGTTTATTTTAAGCATTTCTGTGTTTAGATACCATATGTGTGTGTGTGTGCGTTTGTATAAAATCATTTAAATTCCACTTAGCTGTTGCAGTCTAGAATGAGTTGTGCATCCTCCTGAAGGATGTTATACAGACGGACTTAAGTTAGGGGACTAAACTTAGTAAAAAAGGTTTTGTTCTAGATTTTTTTTTTTTCAGTTTGTCCTTTGAAAGTCTGGTCTAATGAAAAAGTTTTAAACAAAAAATTTCAAAAGTAGTAGTAGTGGTTAGGCCTGAATTAAGTTTCTTGTCATTATACTGAAAAATCAGGATCTATTGAAATAGCTCAAAATCAAATAATTGTACTTGTCCAGTTAGCCCAAGCAGTATCTTCCCAGCTCATTTCAGGTTACCAAGTGCAAGATTACATTTTGCAAACCTGAGACTAGAACAAACACCACTGACATTCTCTCTCCCTTGCTTCTCTCTCTCTTCCCACCCTGTCATCCTCCAGGGTCCCAGTTCCCCACAAGTTTTATTCTCTTGACCCCATTACCTCTGGGATTTTTCTGAGTGGGAGGACAGTGACATTATCCTATGCATGTGCCCTAATTATGACAATCAACCAGAATTCCCTTAGAGGCCTGTGAAGACTGTGGCTGTAGAGGGCAGAAGTTGAATGTGAAATGTAGGAGAAAAGATAGATAAAAGTTTAATATTCCTTAAAATGCCTTTAAGTGCTGCAACCCCTAAAAGCACAGGTCTATAAGCACTCCGTTAGAAATGGAGTAAGTGCTGTAAATCTGTTTGAAACAGCCATGTGCTTAATGCTGCTGTAGTCTTTAAAGAAGATGCAGAATGTGAGCAGCTAATGGTTTGGCCTCAGAAAGTCTTTCTGAAGTGTAGAGTAACGTGAGTGCCAAGTGTGGGAACAGTTATTTTTATGATGAAAGCCTGTGAATGAGACAGGTGTTTAGACAGTATTTAAATAATGGATTTTCTTAACACAGATAAATATTGGATTCCTCATTGCCTCACTACGCCAGCAAATATTTACTCTATTAATGATTAATGAGTACGTTTCGAATGACTTGTAGAATTTATGATGCTGATAGTAAATGTCTCATGAACTGGCCAGAAATATCTTCCAGGGGTAGGTATTAATCATGTTTATAATTGTGGCACCTATTGTCAAACCAAGATGTGGACAATATTGTACGGGGTGCTGTGTTTGCATATAAGTACTCTTGTACTGCTCTGCAGTACTTGTCATCTAAATGCAGACACAGGATGGGAGAAGGCCTGTCTTAAAACTGGCTTAGAGGTAGTGTTGGGGCAATATGCTATCTAGAAGTACCTTGGTAACAGTAAATACTGGTCATTTGGGTTCAGAGCTGTCTATTCCTTGATTCCTTTGCATATAATTTTATTTAACTTTATGTGTTCGTATGGGTTTACATTGCTAGGCAAATCCTGCAATTTTATGCAGTCTCTCCTGTGTCTATTACCCATTTACACAGGTGACGTATACTGGGGGATAGCAGAATTACTCCCTTTCTTTAAGGATGACAGTTGAAACTTTTTTTCCAGATTACTTCTAATTTATTCTTTCCAATCTAGTTGTGAGTTTCTAAATCAGAAATGGTACATCAGTATGTACATGAATAGTACATGGTAGTGTAGCAATAGGATGAGGGATAACAGTTCTAAACTGAAAGAGGGGAGACTCAGATTAGATATTAGGAAGAAATTCTTTACTGTGAGGGTGGTGAGGCACTGGAACAGGTTGCCCAGAGAAGTTGTGGCTGCCCCATCCCTGGAAGTGTTCAAGGCCAGGCTGGATGGGGCTTTGAGCAACCTGCTCTAGCAGGAGGTGTCCCTGCCCATGGCAGGGGGTTGGACCTAGATGATCTTTAAGGTCCCTTCCAACCCAGACTGTGCTATGATTCTATGAATATATTACTTTCCTTGTGTTATTATTCCTGTATTCACCAAGTCAAATCAGTCCAATGTCACTGTGCGGATCTAGCAGGATTGCCGTCATTTCTTATGTCATCATTCGAGAAAGGACTAAATTTGAATTTTGAGTCTATTATTAGTTGAATTTAGAGAACTGGTAACTGGCAAGTAACGAATTTGCTTTGCCTATTGTCTGGATTTTGATCTGATCAGTTGATTTGTTTCAGTTCATAGGTAAGGAAAAAAGTTTAGTGTCGTTTCAGAATGGAATAATTTTCAATACCCTAAGATTTTATGTAAGAAAAGAGGGATCTGCTTAAAAAATGAGAGAAGGAGAGGTGTCTTTCTGTGAGCACATCTGGCGAAACTATCCATCACTGAGGCAGCTTCAAATTGCACTCCTACTATCCAGTGAAGAAGAGGTCTCTTGTCAGTCCCAGCTCTGAGCACTTCAAGCCACACTCATTTGCTCAGAAGATTATGAAGACCTCATGTTCTGTGTCAGCCGAGAGTAGTCCAGAAAGAAAATGTTGTTTTGGTTTGGGTTCATACCAAACTGCTAGATTCTATAAATGCTGAAGTGTGTTTTCTATTATACATGTACAAACATTCAAAGTGAACTCTCGCAAGATACGGGCATGCTGAAGTATTTTTAATGCTGTAGTCAATCAGTAATAAAGTCTATTCAAAAGTTTGTTTACTCAATTTGATCCTATCATCCATTTTAATTATGTTTAAATGTCTTTAATGAGGAAAGATCTGTTAAACCATAAAGTTAGATGGCAGGCATCTTTTGTTCACAGTCTCATAAGTATACATTAAAATAAGTTACTTGAGTCTTTGGGGAAAAAGTCCAAATCGTAATGTTTTGACAATTATGTCACCTCTGGTAGTACTTATTCTACTCAGATGATGATAGTGCCCATTAAAATGAGAGCACAGCACACACAGAAAGAAAATACCCTCTACCATTAACTGTTTTGAATGAAGAACAGAGTAATAAAAATCATACTGAAATTTGGTCTGTTTTTAATTGCTGTGCAGTGCACAGCAATTGATAGCTAAAGTGCTAATTATTTTTAATGTAATTACATTTAATTATCATAATTGCTACTCATATCTCCTGTCCTAACAGAGAGATGTTAAGGGCCTTATTCACAGAATTGTTATGTTCCCATCATGCAGGGTAAAAAATGAATAGGGAACGTACGATGGTTTTTGAGACAAACTTTTCTAGTGACTGCATCTTTTGGGGGCTAGAATTTGCAATAGCTGTCAATTGCAGTGTGAAACTTGGAGTCGGCTTTTCAGAACTCTGCCCATGGCTTTTCCTCTTGGCTTCTGTAAATGGAAATGCAGAAACTGTGAGCAAACACCAGATATTCCCATTTCTCATCTTAAACTTTATCCAAAAAAGTATCCCCCTAGCACTTCAAAAAAAAGTCAGCAATTACACTTACAGTAGTGATTAAATACGAACCATTCTGATTGATTTGTAACATTATCGAAGATTTTTGTTAAAAGAGCATGCAGTTAAGATATTCTGTACTGTATTTCTGACATTAGAGCAGATATTTCATGTTTGGGATGTGTATCAATGATACTCATATTCCACATTGCAAATAATGTATAAGGAAATTCAATTTCTTTTTAAAAAGCACTAACAACTAAATATTCAGAAGTAGTAACTGGATTTTTGCTCGCCTTACTTGAGATGTACTTGAGTGATTTCCTCCTATAAAGTTAAAACTAATAGAAGGATCTCGATGCACCTGAAATTTAGCCCTGGGTCATCATTCACAGTCTTTAGAATGGAACTGTTTGATCTTCATAACAGTTAAGTAGCAGGTACAGTATTCTTTAGAGGGGATCAAAATCTATTAGGGAAAAATGAAAAAATCAAGTGGATATTGATTTGGATAGCCTTGTTTAAAAATATATTGTTAAAACTTAAAAAAAAAACCCTTTAAAATAAATCCAATGAAAAAAGAAGTGTGCATAGCTGAATGATAGAAGGCAATATGCTATGCTAAAGCAAGACAGCACACACAGCTTCCTTTTTGGTCTGGACAGAAGTGGTGCTTGTGCTTCACTGTGCTTTTGATGTATCTGAAATGTAAGCAAGTATCACCTGGCTAGTTGGTTTCTGTTCAGTCATCTATCAGCCATGACTGATAATGTCTACAAAATGTTTTCTAAGTATTTTAAAATCTATTTTTATTTTTTGTAGGTTGTAGTAAATACTGTAACTTCTTGCTTGCAGAAATGTGTCTTCTGGCTTATTCCCGACATCTCTTTTAGATCTCCTTGCTAGCCTACTTTTCTCCAGTAATACCAGGAATATCTAATTGGTGGGATTTGGATACTACATTCAGAATAACTAAATTATGGTTGGGAATCGAAAGCTTTTTTTTTTTTTTTTTCCTCATCAAAGTAGGAAGATGGGTTCTGAAGTGGGAAAGATGGGTTCATATGTTTCTTTTTTCCAGTGATGTAAGGTATATTGAGCATGAGGAGACAGTAAAAGATGGAAGCGGGTGGCAACCCACTGAATTCCACCTGCCTGTTCAGTGCATGCATTAGTGTACATTTGTCAGGATGCTTTCCAAAGTTACTTGATATTATGAAGCAATGTTTAAAAAACCCTACATAGACAGTACTGGCAAAAAAATGCTGAATTTTGCATTTCGGTTGATCTGTATTTATTGATTTTTCAGATACACAATAGAGATGTCCATTATATTAAAAGCTAAAAGCAAAATATTTATTAACCATAGCCATTCTAATTGGTTTTGAATCAGGGGAGAAGATGCTAGTTTTCCACATATAGTCACAGGCCAAGCTGTGTTTGAAGAAGCATGACTAGGTGATGTTTTCATGTAGATCTTTTGTTCATCCCACTTCCCTGAGTAAACTTTTCTCTTTCACCTCTTAGTCATGCGTGGGAAAATGCTGACAATTGCACTGAATTCTGATGTGAAGAACTGTTTGTAGTAAACTCACTTGTTGGTTAAAAATCATTAGTTTTTCCTCTTATACTGATTTGGAGGTGGGGTTTTTTTTGGTAAATCACTCAGCCAATACTTTTACTCCCTTAAAAATGAAGATGTTTGTGATGCTTGCAACTTTATCTTTAGTTCTGAACTTCCATTTAGTGGGAGAAATGACTGAAACAAAGCAATAGAGTCTAGAAACAGCTTTGTTTTAGTACAAAGTCAGTATGTGTGTTTCAACTAAACATTTGAAATTAAGATTTAATATAAGGAACAAGACTTTCCACTGTGTGTCATAAAGCAAAAGCCAAGAACTTTTATCCTGGAACTCCTGGTTTTGCAAGAAGTTCCTCAAAACCATTTCCAGAATCCCAGCACTTCCAGGTTCCTATTCCGAGAAACACTGCTGTTACAAAAGAAAGGGTGAATAACTGCAAATTCAGCCTGGCAGCAAGTGACATGGTTTTGTGACATCAGCATTTGATTATTCACATTTACAATTCAACTGAAATATTTATAGGTATTTCTGAAAAGATTTACATTATACATTATACTTGGTCAGCTTATATTTACAAGTTAATGTATTATCTAGTTAAATTTTTTTTTGTAATTTTGATATGTTATTTGGTGAAGGAATTTCAACAACCTTCAACAAAATTGCAGTAAGGTTTCTGACTTGCCATTTTACTTCTCTGTATCTAATCATTAATTCACCATATGAAATCCTGCTGTTATATTTAAAGTTTTATCACATTTGCTTAACTTCCCTTGTTCATGATCATATTTCTCCTTTTTTCCTTTAGCCTTTGCTGTCATGTGAACCTTGTATAGTTCTTATCAATCATGATTGCTCTATAGAGGTTTTTTTATATTGTATCACAGTACCATGTCTTTTGTCTCATATTCACTAATTTTTCTTTCATATTGCCTCTCTCGAAAGGAAGTTAATCTTTTCCAAAGCACTGTTAGCCATACCAGTTACATCATGAAAAGTATAATGCACTTCAGCATTTTGTTACCCAAAGTAATAGTAATGACTTCCATACGGTCAAAAACTCAGCTCCTCAGTTAATTCTAAGTTTTGGTCCCCTGAGCACCCACTATAGAATCACAGACTCACAGAATCTTAATGGTTGGAAAGGACCTCAGAGATCACCGAGTCCAACCATAAAATACAAAATATATTAATTTTCTTTTCAGCTCTTTCATTAAATGAACCAACTAATTCCCTATGAAACAAAACTTTATAGCAATTCTGGTGATAGTTTGCTGTTAGGACTTCATCAGTAGCTAGAATGGGTGTGATTTATGTTGTTTGCTCAGCCCTCACGTTAACTAAGCTATTATGAAGTAAAGAAACATCAAAAAAGAACAGTTGTGCTTTAAAACTAGAGCACCAAATGCTACGTAATGGGAACATGGCCACTTTGAAATAAGGGAATTAGCCACGACCCATATGGAAAGTGTCATTTTCCATTTGTTGGCTTGGAGATTATATGCTTAGCAGTGTGAAGCTAGATGTCATTTCTGGATTTATAATTGTGTTTACAATATTTTAGTGAACTTCAAAACTGTTCAAACTTAATTTGTGTGCAGTACCAAAATCTAATTTAGGTTTGTATACATAAAATTGCATATAACAGTCAATAGTAACGTATGTTCTTCAATGTAGGCACTGTGAGATTATGCTTCTTTGTAAAGGAATAATTGGTACATATTGGATACTTGTAGCTATAATTGCTCTCCATTGCTTTGTATTTGTCTGTCATTGTACTATGAGTGTAATTCCTAAAGTCACCAAACAAGGGTATTTTTAGGAAGATAATTTTATTTTAGTAGGATGCATTTTTCGCAATAAAATGCTTAGAGGCCAACAATATATTTCTTGTATAATCTTGAGATCGGTAAAAGGGAATGAACTGAAGAAAAGGAAAAAAAACAATAATGAGTGAGAATGGGAGCAGGATATAATAGAAAAATGGGTGTGAATAAAAGAAAAAGGATCATAGGAAATACTGTCTTTTCAGGGAAAGAAATTTGGAAATGCAAAACAGCCAAAAAAGTAGTATACTAGGTGCAAATATGCTGATGAGCGTTTTCATGTCTATTTCTTTAAGTGTTATACCGATATTACAAAAGTTGATACTTAATTTCTTCTCATTGTCCTCATAATGAAAAAAATGGAAGACAAGCAAATTATCAGTTTCTGATTATAGCATTACAGTGAATTCTCTCCTCGGTAAGTTGTATAAACATGCATATCAAATTATATTTTGCCAAATCATAGAATCATAGAATGGTTAGAGTTGGAAGGGACCTTAAAGATCATCAAGTTCCAACCCCCATGCCATGGGCAGATTGCTCAAAGCCCCATCCAGCCTGGCCTTGAACACCTCCAGGGATGGGGCATCCACAACTTCCCTGGGCAACCCGTTCCAGTGCCTCACTACCCTCACAGTAAAGAATTTCTTTCTGGTATCTAATCTAAATCTCCCCTCTTCCAATTTAAAACCATTACCCCTTGTCCTGTCACTACGCTTCCTCACAAAGAGTCCCTCTCCGGCTCTCCTGTAGGCTCCCTTCAGATATTGGAAGGCTGCTATGAGGTCTCCCCGGAGCCTTCTCTTCTCCAGGCTGAACAACCCCAGCTCTCCCAGCCTGTCTTCATAGGGGAGGTGTTCCATCCCTCTGATCATCTTCATGGCCCTCCGCTGGACCCGTTCCAACAAGTCCGTGTCCTTTCTATGTTGAGGACTCCAGGTGGGGTCTCACGAGCGCAGAGTAGAGGGGTAGAATCACCTCCCGTGGCCTGCTGGTCACACTTCTCTTGATGCAGCCCAGGAATGTTTTAATGGAAAATGTTTTAACTGGCAAAATATAAAACTGATTTCGCCAATCTTGTATTATTTTACCTTCGTTTTCCAGTATGCAGCCATTGGTTAGGCACAGAAACTATTCAGTTTTGGATTGTGTTCGAGCTTTCTGTCACCAAAAAAGACTCCTGAGAATCACACTCCTGCTAACTTCCAACTGACTGCAAGTGCATCCCCTGTAGTCTTTGTAAGATTTTTGAAGTAACTTTCCTTTTCAGCAATGTCTCTTCCAGTTCAAATGACTTGTAATTCAATTACCATTATTTTTTTTGACTGATTCTGTGAGAAACATGGGAGTTGTGTTTTGTTTTGAAATAGCTATGGATTTGTGCCATTCTTCAACCTATTTCTTGCCTATTTTCTAACCTTTGAGCAAAAGTGCCTGCACATTCATATCCAAAAATCACCTACACTAGTCTATAGTTGTTCTTTGCAGAGTGTATTCTCCTCTGGCTAATGCAGTGCAGCCTCCCACCCTTCCTACCTCCATCAGTAGGGCAAAATCTGCAGTGATATCTAGGAGTTGCAGGCCCTCACAAGAAGAGTTGTTGTTGTGGCTTGTATTTCAGCAGTTATGGATGTTTCATCTCATGAAACTCAGCGTATAGGATTCTTTGTAGGTGATATCTCAGCTATGATACTGCAAAGCTGTTTCTGCCAAAGGAAAATGTGCAACAGGAAAGAGAAGAAAAAAATCGCAACCTGAGGAGAGTTGGTAACAGGTTTCTAAGCACTACAGGTTTTATTTTCTGGGCATTCAGTTGTAATTGGAGATGAATATGAGTCTATTTGAGAGATCTTCGCTGTTCTGAAGAGGTAATTCTGAACAGTTCTTGGGCTGAAATTTGAAAGATTTTTCTTTTTTTTAATCAGAGTTAATCTCCATGCACTTTTTCCTGCAAAAGTATGGATCAAGAGTGAGACAGCAGTAGACCAGATGGGAGAAGGCAGTATTTAGTAGGCAAGGTTGAAATACACAGAGCAGCGTGGATGCCTGGGCCAACTTGCCATAAATGCTGCAGCTGAGTTAGTGCAGGGCTCTGTTGGGCATCTGCACCCTTTCTGCCCACAGGGTTGCATTGCAAAATATAGGTGTGGTAAAAATGCCTTGATACAGGATGGGATGCTGTACCAGCACCTCCAACAAAGTCTGGTCTGTGCTTTTCTGCCATACTGTAACAGGTCAAGCAGGTCCCATGTGGCTTGGGATTGTTTGTGGAGTAGAGGAATGGCTCAGCTGAACCACTGTGGAGAAGGAAAATGAGGTGGCTGGTAATTGATTCATCTGTATGCAGTATAGGGATAGACTCATGAGGTATATTCATATATCTGTACAATAAAATAGTAAGTCCTCTTTTAGTTTTTAGCCTTAAGCTTTACTATAGTGTGAAGAATACCAACACAAAATGGTATGACACCTGAAATAAGACAATGTAGTACATATTTTTAGTGTTCCTTGTTCAGCTTCTTGCACCATGTTGTTCATGTTTGTTCACTTTGTTTTTATTAACTTCTCATTGAGATGAGTTTTCCAAATTCTAATGAGCAGATTTTTTCAAGTGACAGATTTACCATGTGGTCAAAAAAACCCTAGTAGATAAAAAGATAAAAGGCTAAGGTTTTAATAGAAGATTAGGCTTCTCTAAATCTCTGGGAATAATTAAGATCTAGTTGACCTATGAATATTTATAAATGTGTTAATTAAGGGATGTGTGAGTGAATCCACCTTGCTCTGTCACGTACTCATTAACCCTAGCAACTCCCAGATGTTCATCATATCTGTGTTAAAGACAACCTACAATTCAACTGTATTATACGAGTTTGAGGAGGTCTTCCTAAGGTGGTGTTTAAATTTGTGTATTACCAAAGTAAGTAGCACAGGCTCAAGAAACACTCCACGCCAAAGGGCCATTTCTGTGGCTTCAGTGTTTTCACCAATGTAGCTGTAGGGGTGCTATGATGCTAACCATTCCTTGAAGAGACAAAGGACTTTTCAAAATTGTATTTCTTAGTTATTTTAGTTATTGGATTTGATTCAGTAACTTTGTATCCATTTTTTAAAAATGCCTGACTAGTGATAAATGAGTGTTTATAAGGGAGAGGCTGTGTGTGCTTCTTACTATTAATTAAAAAAAAACAAACCTGAGATTTTTTACATTATTTTTCTGAAATTGCCCTATTAATAACTATTTAAACATTTTAGTGAATGAAGACACTTTTCAGCAATGTAGCTCTTAATTTGAGTAGGGTGAGGAATTGTCTTCAGACTTGCAAGAGCAGTGCCTGGCCAAGGATCCATGAGCAAGAACTATTTCTGACTCCTTTATGGCCAGACTGGACTGTAGTGTTATCTAGCGGTATGTTTACAAAGGGTCACGTTAGCCAAGAAAGGTGAGTGAAATCAATTCAGAAAATTTAAATATTGTTTCTTACTCTGAATCCATTTTTAAAAGAGGTTTTTCCTCTTTCTGGAAGGAGATTATTAGCTGCTGTTTATTCTCAAGAAAGCCGGAGCTAAAGGCACCCTTTGTGAACACTGACCCCGTGCACTTCCAGAACGTTATATGGTACATAGTTAGCCCTATATAGAGCCAAGTCATGGATGTTTAATTAAAGTATACATTGTGTTTTGCTAACACAAGTCTCTTTGAATTGCATCCAGTCTGTACCTGGAGATACTGGGGGTTTAGAAACCCTCTCTGGTTTGTCTTAGTGTTTAATCTGCTGTTGAAATGTAATGCCTTAATCTGGGCTGAATCTGTCCAGTTTCTCTTTCTGGCTGATGGAATTTGGCTTCAGTTTTGGTTTTGTCCGGTCCTTACTTCCTGCAGTACATCAAAAGATCTTTAATACCTGTTGTTTCTTCCCTTTGAAAGTCCCATATACTGTAATTAAGCCACTACTAAATCTTGTTTGTGATAAATAAATAAATAGACTGAGCTCATTAAGACTCTGACCATAGGACATTTTCTTCAGACTTCAAATAGGTTTTCTGGCTTTTTTTTCTGCACTCTTCGTAGCTTTTCAGTCACCGTTCAAAATGTGGTCCTCAGATCAGGATAGGGAGTGAGTAGTAAGACCCACTCACCAAGATCTGCAAATGATGCATTAGACCTTTCTTATGCCAGCTTCTCAATAGGAGTGCTTTTAACTGTGACCCTTATATCTGTTTCAGGGTTAGTGTTTTCCATGATGCAGTCTGCTCGTCTAGACACGGGTCCCACTTTTATGCCAAAGGACACATTGTGGAATAGTTGCAGAGAAGGAGGTAGCAGAAGAAGAACAGGGGAAGGAAGACTTTTCAAAAATTGGCACTGAAATTACTTTTCGGCACCAAGGCATAACACTGATTGTGTTGTTTTTTGGCATTAGTGATAGTTTTAGTCTGATCTGGGAAGAGGTCAGTGACATGTTATCTGAATGGCGACAACTTTTCTGTATTATTGAATAAAAGTAAACTATGTGTGCATCCTCCCTATTGCACAACTGATTCAGAATAATATTAAGAGATAATTTTTCTTTTTTTTTTTTTAATTTCACAGCACATTCATTTTAAGAAAAGTTTTTAACTGTAAGAGTATGCGGGACCTCTTAGGACAGCAGCGATCTAGCCTCAGGCTACATGGAAATAATGGTAGTCAAAGATGAAAAAGCTCTGCTAATCACATCAACTCGCATATCACCAGTGGAAACCCTTATTGCTGTGTATGCAAAATCTGGATTTAGAATAGTTTAAACAGTACCTGGCTGACTTCTGAGTTGCCAGCATAAAAAAAAATAACATTGAATGTCGTGTGTCAAGAACTGGGAATTTGGCTCCAATGTAATAACAGCTGTGCTGACTCCAAATGAGCTGGGTGCCCAGCTGCTGCAGGTCAGTTTAAAGCTCCTGCCTCCCTGGCAGATGCTCGACAGGTCCTAGAGGATGGCCGCAGGCTGCTTTCAGAAATACCTGCAGGTACCTGTGGCCTTCATAGAGCAGCTGGGCAGGGCTGAAGAAACTGCATTTATTAAGCCACCTCCTTTCTGTTTTGCCATGTTTATGGGGTGTCCACATGGCTAACAAGTGATGGAGAGTGGTGGGAATCAAAAAGGGATGAGGCAGATGGAGGGTTTTTGCTGTTAGCTGTTAGTCCTCACAAGTAAATTCTGTTTTCTTCCTGGGCTGCAGCATTTCCCCTCTCTCTCTTTTCCCAGTCTCTCCAAGGAGGAGGGCCATGGCCTGTTGTCCACAGTCTTCCCATAGGAGGAGGAGGTAGAGCAGGAAATCTGGGTAATGGTGTAGCTTCTCCCACCCCTCTGCCCTTGGTGGAGCAGGGCATGGGGGGAATGCTGCTCACTGCAGTAAGGACAAGACAGAAGCCCTCTGAAAGAGTGTAAGTGGCTGTTTGCCTAGAAGGGAACTTAAACAAGCGGTCAGTGTTTTGTATGTCTTTATGTGAAAGAAGAGACAACATGACCCTTCCAGTAAAATACCTAAAAAAAAAAAAAAAATCTTTCCCCCTAATATTTTCCTTAAGCAGCATATTTCTCAATTTTTGATGTTTTTTACTTTACACTTGGCATTCCATAACTTGTGCCCAAAACGTGCATATCATATAACTTAAATTGAGGAGACTTACTTAAATTAAAGTTGCTTTATTAAACTACCCCTCATTCAGTGTTCACTGACGTGTTCCCTACCAGCCATTACAAGAAGATTTATTTGAAGATAGACTTGAAGCAATAAAGACTTGCTTTATCAAAGATCTATTATTACTTAAATTTGATTAGGTTTTATTAAAGTTAAGAATAGTTGGATCCGTTTTGGTGAATTATCTACATATTGGCAACCTAGGACTCCCCTTAGACTGATGAAAAATATTGAAGTTCATAATCAGCTGTTTTGTTTAAAGGGCATAAACAACTTAAAAGGA
This sequence comes from Numenius arquata, assembly GCF_964106895.1. NCBI lineage: Eukaryota > Metazoa > Chordata > Aves > Charadriiformes > Scolopacidae > Numenius > Numenius arquata. The sequence goes on from NC_133576.1 coordinate 24,389,809, forward strand.
TAGGAACGTTTAAATGTCAGACTAATTATCCCACTGTGGTCATGCTCTCAAAGGAGAATGATTCTCTGCAATGCAAAAGACCAAGCTTTTATTTCCGTACTAACATCTCTTCCCATAAAACTTATCTTGCAATGAGCATTGTTGTTAGAATAAGTATTATTGTTGTTAGAAATTCTAATATCAGTATTCCAAAAATAGAAGTTTCAAGCACATCTTTTGTTGTATCCACCTGGCTATTTCCTCCTCTCATTTAAATTTTAAGCTTTTAAGTGTATTGGGATTTGATTTTTAAGCTTTAAGTGTATTAGGGGTTGGTCATTTTTAATGTATACTTCTCTAACAGTGGGTATGGTGTGAAAATTAATTTCAAAATAGTTCTTTTCTTTTAGATAAAACCTCCCTTTAGATAAAAGATTATTAATGGAAGCATTCGTAACTGGGAAAAATGGCATACATAATAATGGAAGAGTTCTGAGAATTGCTACTTTTATTTTATTTGCATAAATATTTATTTTCAATATCATAGTATATACTGTACTTTTTACACTTCAGGAAGTACACTTCAGACTATAAATACCACGATGCTAAGCTTACTTCCAATGGAAGCAATTGAAGCTGGTTTCAGGATAGCATATAACATACCCTTTATCTTTTCTCTGATGATCTGGTAGAGAATAAACATCTAAAGCTGAGAGAAAGAGATTAACAAAAGGCAAATTAGCAGCAAATAACAGTGCTGGCCATATACCTTCCTTGGTTTTTAAATGGCTTTTTTTTGGCTCTGTCATTATCATCAGCACTAAACACATTTAAACAAAATAGCCTTCTTGGGAAAAAAGAAGTATTCATGTTTGTTTATTTTAAAAGTGTTGTTCAAAGAACAGATGACTGCATGGCAAACTAGGCCAGGATTTTTATATAGTAATATCATTAGAAAATTGTATAAAAGTGTATCATAAGCTTAAACTATAATGAGCTGTGCTACTTGTTAGGATGTAACTCATTTTTTACTTGCTTCGGTATGTGGATTTTCAGAGATTCAACAGCCCATCACTCTCAGAGACGCTAGGCTGTTTTCTTGGATCCAGTCCCACAGGAGTGCTGTATTGTCCGTCCCTAAATCAAGATAACTAAAGGTGTGTTCTGCCCACTACTGAAGTCCGTTGAAGTAAAGCGAGAAGATTCTCTGGCAGTTTGTAAAGAAAAGGCAGCCACCAAATTTGTCAGGCTCGACTTGCCCTTAGTGAAGCCCTTTTGGCTGTCACTGATCACCTCCTTATTTTCCATGTGCCTTAGCATAGTTTCCAGGAGGATCTGCTCCATGATCTTGCTGGACACAGAGGTGAGACTGATCAGCTTGAAGTTTCCCAGGTCTTCCTTTTTTCCCTTTTTAAAAATGGGGGTTATGTTTCCCCTTTTCCAGTCAGTGGGAACTTCACCAATTGCCAGGACTTCTCAATTATGATGGATAATGGCTTAGCAACTTCATCCGCCAGTTTCCTCAGGACTCACAGGTGCATCTCATCAGGTCACAGGAATCTGTGAACCTTCACGTTCCTTAGATGTTCTTGAACCTGGTTGTCTTCTACAGTGGGCAGTTCTTCATTCTCCCATTCCCTGCCTTTTGTCTTCTATGACTTGGGTGGTGGGGATAGAGCACTTACTTATGAAGACCAAGGCAAAGAAATCGTTGAGTACCTCAGCCTTTTCCATATCCTGGGTAACCAGGTCCCCTGTTCCCTTCCGGAGAAGGCTCACATTTTCCCTATTTATCTTTTTATCAGTGACATACCTGTAGAGGCTTTTCTTGTTGCCCATGATGTCCCTGGCCAGATTTAATTCTATTAGGGCTTTAGCTTTCCTAACCTGATGCCTAGCTACTTGGACAATTTCTCTGTATTCCTCCCAGGCTACTTGTGCTTTCTTCCACCCTCTATAGGCTTCCTTTTTCTGTTTTGAGTTTGTCCAAGAGCTCCATGTTCATCCATGCAGGCCTCCTGGCATTTTTGCCCAACTTCCTCTTTGTTGCGATGCATCACTTCTGAGCTTGAAGGAGGTGATCCTGGATTATTAGCCAGCTTTCTGGGGCCCCTCTTCCCTCCAGGGCTTTATCCCACAGTACCCTACCAAGCAGATCCCTTAAGAGGCCGAAGTCTGCTCTCCTGAAGTCCAGGGTATTGAGCTTGCTGTGCACCCTCCTGGCTACCTTAAGGATCTTGAACTCCACCATCTCATGGTCACTGCAGTCAAGGCTGTCCTTGAGTTTCACATTCTCCACCAGCCCATCCTTGTTGGTGAGAGCAAGGTCCAGTATAACACTTCTCCTTATTGGCTCCACTATCATTTGGAGAAGGAAGTTATCATGAACGCATTCCAGGAACTTCTCGGATTGCTTATGTCCTGCTGTGTTGTCCCTCCAACAGATATTGGGGTGGTTGAAGTGAACATGAGGCTGCTCCTATGTGTTTATAGAGGGCCTTGTCTGCTTGTTCTTCCTGGTCAGGTGGCCTGTAGCAGGCTCCCACTGTAATGTCACCTGTCCCTGCTCTCCCTTTAATCCTGACCCATAAACTCGCTGTCAGCTCCTCATCCATCCCCAGGTGGAGCTCCATGCACATGCACTCCCGCTGGTCATTGCCATAGAGGATGACCCCCCTTGCCTTCTACCCTGCCTGTCCTTCCTAAAGAGCCCGTATCCTCCCATTCCAACACTCCAGTCATAGGAGCCATCCAACCATGTTTCTGTGATGTCAACAAGATCATAGTTGATCTTAACGTGATGCTGTTTTAAACTTTGTCCTTAGCATCTATTTTTATCTCTGTCATCCACACACTTAAAACTTGATATATGAAACTCTTGTTTCTTGGTTACTGGAATATTTTATAGTTAACAATCTAATAGGAAGATCAAGACTTTTGCATGAAGATCATGTATGGTAGAAAGGGGTGGGGAGGGCAACACTTTTCAGGAGGTAGTCAGTGACCTGAAACTGAGACTGCTGATTGCTTACTTGTTGATATGTTAATGTGGAGTCATTATTCCAGAGAATTGAAGCTGAAAGTCAACATGTATATTCATTAATTCAGAATAAGCTTCCTCATTGTTAATCTTGGTTGGGGTATCTCTTTCCAGAACACCACTCTAAAGCTTTCCCTTATCACTTCGCCAAAATAACTGACAAATTTTCAAGAGTTTCTTAGAATAAACTTTATTCTACTAACAATAACTTTAGGACTCTCAGCTGAAGGCGCCTTTCTAAAGTAATAATTTTTTTAAGCATTTCGCACTGACAGTAGGGAAAGTTGGATTAAATGTGTTTCTGTAAAAAATTGTGCTTATATTGCAGTCAATGTATTGGACAACCAGAATAGGTTACAGTATTTTAAAATTACTGTGAACATACAATATGTTTATTCTTTTATAAACTACTTTCCTCTGTAATTCTGTGTGTAACAAGAGTTGTGCAACTAATGAAATAACATCTTTTCCCACATCAATGTTCTTTACATTTATTTATGACAAGTTTTCGTTCAGCTTCATTGTTAATGAGATGTCATTAAGGAATCAAAAATCAAGGCTGTGCCTTTAGCTCAGATTTAATTCAAATGTGCCTGTGAGAAACTGGAACAAATGTGTTTTCTCATTAGAATTAAGCTGTTTATGTTAAAGGTGTACAGACTGAATTGTCATTTACACTTACTAATAAAATTGTGTATTACCAACACATTTAATGTTCCCAGACAGTTTATAAGCTGAAATATTAAAATGTCATCTGAAATTCAGTGTCTGTCTAAAAGGCTGTTCTGATTCTCTTAAATTTAGCAAGAAGGCTGGATGTTATTTCTCTAGATTAAACTAAGTGTGTAACCAGAGTTGTTCTATATTTTTTTTAAAAATGTACCATATTTTTATGCATGGGGTGGTGAATTTCCTCTAAACTCTAAATTTACTCTTCCTCTGTCTATCTTGGCTAACTGATTAATTTTTTTAAATCTGCTGTTGGGATAAGTAGTGCCAGGTGGGTAGAATGAGGGAGAGCACCCGCTTTCAGCACTTCCCATCACCTTGGTAATAACATGGATTTCTCCTCTGGCTGCAAGCTGAGCTGCACCTTAATTTAATAAATAGAGAAATGAAACCACCACAATTACTAACATGAACAAAGTCACTTTGGTGACTCACAGTTAGTGCGTTGTCAGCCTAATGAATCCGGTAGTTCGTTTCCAGCCTGGTTTTGTACCACCTGCTCCCAGCCCTGCCCTCTGACTGCCCTGCATGGGGTGGGCATGCTGACGGGACAGAGGCTGAAGGAGTTGGAGACCCCTCAGCCTCCTGCTGGAGAGTGTGGGGGACATTGGAGGTACCAGCTTTGCCTGTATTTGCACTATTTTCTGTTTTAAAAAAAATAAAAATAAATCATTCCCAGTGAAAACATTTGAAATGTAGAGCTCAAGGCTGCATTGGACTGCGCCAGCTGCTCATTTTGTGTCACTTAATAGCTTCTAAGCACGGTTGCAGCAGCTGTAATTTGTGAACTTTAAGCTCTTGCAGCCTTAAATCAGGTATCTGAACTATTTCTTATCATCTGTCAAGGGTAAGAAAAGGGCTTTAAAATTCTGTGGGTGTTTTTTTTTTTTCCCTGAAGATTGCATCGTCTTTAGTGAAAAAGTAAAGTTATATTTCATCTGGGTAACTAATGTTATCTTAATTTTAAATACGCAAAACAGAACTTGTTGAAGTACATTTGTTTTTTGCAGATCAACATTTTCTTTTAAAGGGTAGGGTCTTTTTCATTTAACAAAATTTGCAGGAAATATACCCTTTTCTGTTAGTGAAAACAGTGGCAACTCTCAGTGGCAACTATATTAGACAAATATTTTATTAGTTAGTTATTAGGTGAAACTTTTACAATATTAAAACTTTCCCCCTGAGTATACCTGCTTCCTGTTCTAACTATTTGGGTGAGAATGTTATTAGTGTAGGAGTCATTAAAAATTTTGAAATATTTTGTTTTATTCATACAAGTAACCATTTTTTACTTAAAGTAAGAAGTAAGACCCTCAGGTGCAGAAATCAGCAGCCATCCCTTCACATGTAGATGCAAAATGGATCTTTCCTGCCTCTTTGCTGCTCTGAGGCAGAAGAATTTCTCAACCTATAAACCATGGTGGTCCACAAAACTGTTGGAAAGAAAGAAAAAAATGAATAATGTGGCAATTAAAATAAAAATTGAGCTATTGCTTCTTCTGCAAGTAGGGAAACTATAACCGTGATAAAGTCAAACTTTAGCTCAATATATGCTTTATGTTGTTTCTGACAATGTTAATGGTCTATGTTTTTTCTTAGCTATTATTTTTAATGTTTGGGTGATTCACTTAGATCTTACATGCAGAAAGAATATTCTGCCCCACCAATTGCACAAAGTTACTGACTTACAGATCCTTATCATTAAGAATATGAGTCTGATACATAGCTTGGAAGTCTTTGATATAGGCTACATCCATTTTGTTTAAAGTGACCTGTTTTATTCCTGGGAACAAAAAGTTATTGGGAAGGTGGGGGAAATTTCTGCGTCCCGGACTTCCTGGAGAAGAAGACTTCATCCATTTCATGTATCTGACAGTCTGCTGGGCTAAAAATACAGATGGATAGGAGAGTATCCTGCACAGTATTTGTGACATAAATCAAAAGACTGTTGTACCTTCTTCCTGTTTCTGTTGCCTTTTAAATGGGAATTAAATGTCTCAAGAAAACACCTATTAGGAAAGCAGAGATTAGAAAATCTGAAGGTTTCTTTATTCAAGGAGTTGTGGCTCTTGAGTCTCAGCTTCCTCTGTGTCCCCTGGTGACTGCCTTTGGGATGGGACTTCACAGGGAGTTAAGTCACCTGTTGCATATTAATGCACGCAGACCACTTCACGGCTCTGCAAGCCTATATATTAACCTATGCTTACTGCAACAGCTGTATCACTACCAGGTATTTTAAGATACCTCAGTTTTTAAAAGAACTATATAGAATAATATACTATCTAATTAAATCCCTCTGCAGATTCTCTTAGGGTTTGTGTGATGTTCACTAGGAATGCATGTGTTGGGATGGCAACTTTATAACTTTTCTCATTCTGTTTCTCTTCTACAAATGCTGAGGTGAGGGTTTATTTCTTAAAAGAAAATAGGGAGCTGATTGCTGAGACGAGCTTAAATTTGAAGTCAGGATGGCAAGGAACAGATTGCATATCAAACAATATTTTCTCTGTCAGTGGAAAATAGTAACAGAAGGATTTTCAGTTGGAGAAAATCATATGAGTAATGTAAGTAGTGTTTAAAATTGCCAGCTATTTAAAATGGAAAGAAAATTGCAAATACAGTTGGCAGAGCCCTCACTGGCAGCATTATTTCACTAAGAAGGCCCAAACAGGCAGATGGATAATGGTATATATCAGCTACCAAATAGACGGCTTTTTTGTTTCTCTGCATCTCTACTGCGAAATTTCAGAAAACCTTTATCTTTTAAAAACTAGTTCAATAATATTTAGCAAATAGGTCGGCATCTCCTATCTAAATAGCTTGTGCATTAACAAAAGGTTTAGCTTTGAAGTTCTTGAAATGGCAAATACTGACATAACATGATTAATAACTTGACTCATTCTAACTCTTCCTTTTTGAAGCATAGCTTCCTTTTCTTCTTTTTTGAGTGACTGATTTAGGGACTATTTTGCATCTACTTCTACAATCAAAAAGAGTAGCAACTTTACTATATACAATATATTTTAATAGAAAAATGTCTTGAGCTGCTCTATGATTCTGCTGTGCTCCAGAACCTTCTGAATCACGCAACTGGTGACCTACTTTTTGTAGCTAACTTTCTGAATTACAGCTGAAAATTTGAGAACAGTAACACATACAAACCAACACAAACAAAACAAGATGGGACTTATACTGGAACAAGGATGTTCCTGTGACTGTTGACAGAAGTTTGACCTGTTTTTATGAACATCCAAAATACCAGGTTCTTGCTGCAAATGTATGATCTAAGAGAACCTGCGGTTGCCATCAAAGGCTGGCATGGTATCTCCAGTGTTAAATGATCCTTAGAGTAAGAAAACCATATTGAAAGCGTATAATTTCTGTTCTGGAAGACCATCTACTTCAAGAGAAGGTACTTCTGCTAACCACCTCTCACATACTTCAAGAGAAGGTACTCCTGCAGTTATGGTTTGCAGGCTGCTTTATTGTTCAGTGCAATATTGTACATGTGGAATAGATGTGGTATTGGTTGTTGCGAATCTACCTTGCAGATGTTAAAACAGCTCAAAGATGGAAGAGATGCAGAGTCAACAACGATCTGTATTAGCATGCCTAGCAAAATGGAAATAGAAGAGCACGCTATGCCAGCTCAAGTCAGTAGATGAAGCAGGAGGAGACTGTTACTGACTAATTCAATGAGTTCAGGAACGGCCCTGGCAGTAACCCAGCCGGTGCTGACACAGCTGCAGTCTGCCACTCATGCAGCAACAGAAAAATTACCAATATCCCAGGCACTGTGGATAACCATGCTGCAGGTCACTGTAGAGATGCCAGTTGTGACGTGGCTGTGCAACATTATTGTGTCCTTGGGTGATGCCATACTCCACGTGAGGGAAGGATCTCATGTATGAACTTACTGAGGGGGCATTAGGGGAATGTAATTGATTTAGAGACTGTAAGGACTCTCAGTTTTCAGGGTGCCCAGTTTGTGATTCACAGCAGCTTGGAAAACCAGTGATTTTCCAAGTCTTAGTTCCCATTGATTTAATAGGACTGAGGTTCTGACTACCCTCCAATTTCTGAAGCTAAAAAGATTTTCAGTCTCTGTGTGGCATGCCATATATGTGCAACTGAAACATAAATTATAAGGATAGCTACCAAAAATCAAGGGGTTTTAATATGACTTCAGCTTTTAGCCTAATAAACAGTATGTGCTATCAAAGTATCAATTTTTATGCCAAGTGGATGGTGACAGCAAGGAAGCAACACACCAGGCATGTTATCATCTACTGATAAATTGCAAGGTAGAAAGATGGGTGGACAATTTGGGGGCATCTGGCTCACTGTAATTTAAATTAGGCATTTAAAATATCTTCCCCAGGAAGAAAAATAAAATTTTTTTTGTTCATATTGCTCATTGTAAGAGGTCTCTTGGTATAGTAATCCTTCAGTGCATGAGCTTACGTAGAGGATATAAAAGTAAATGCAGCAGATTTAACTGGAATGTATGTATATTCAGTGAAATGTGATAGAACACTCCTGAAATTCCATTCTTGTCTGGGAATGGATATTACTTTAAATTTCTTAAATATTACCAAAAAATGACTGACAGTGTTACGAGTAATATTTTGAAAAATTTACTGAAGAACACCCAGATGTGGAGATCTGTAAACACAAGCACCTTCCAGGGCTACAGGCTGAGCTGACATCTCTCGTGTATTTAGATCTTGTCACAGATACCCCTGGTGACAGTTGCAACTAGCTTTCCAGCTCACCAAGAAAAGGTCTGTTACTTTACAACCTTGCCAGCTGAAAAAAATTCTTCTGCTCTTTCTGTGACAGGTGTCTTGTCCCAGCACTGCGGTTTCAGATCATTGAGATCCTTCTTCACTCACCTGGTTCAGCTGGGCTCTGGCAGCAGTCACACATTTATCCTTTGTTAAACACACGGGTGTAAGCAGCAGTGAAGTGACACTCATCAGGTGGTTGGAAGCAGTCAGCGTAGCATGCCTTAGCTTGGGGCTGGAGGGATTTTTCACCCCTGCTAGAAAAATTCCACCCATTAGAAATCAAACTTTGATTTATGGAGAAAGCAAATATACAAAAATTAAATCACTTTTATCTCTGTTTATGAAGCGCTTTTCTTATAACTGGCTGAGATTGATTTATTTTTTTTAGGCAATGCTCACATTTCCCATTGTTATTAAGGGCAGCTTAAGACCAGCTGTCATTAACTAAACCACTTTTTTTATTGCAGGTAAAAGACAAATTGTTATTTAGAGTTAGAAAACCTCAAGATACTAGCAGGTAGTAATTTTTAAGTAAGCTTCAGTCCCTGGTAAGTCACCAGGAATGGGGAGTGGTGGAGAGCTGCTTTTCCAGTGTTTTGTGAATCACAGGTGGGGCACTCAGGAAGGGCATAGCCTAAAAGCTTGCTATCAGCTGTGTCCTTTTCCTTGCTTTTCAGCAGGGTCATATGTACAAGTATCTTCCTGGTCTTTTACTGTTTCTTCTCTTGATTCAATGTAGTAGATAGAGGTTCCCTCCCCCCTGAAGAAAACCTGGGTCTGCTGCTCCTTGACAACTCAAGGTAAAACCAAGCGTGCTCAAGGGTGGGCAGATGCCTGTGAGGGCAGCTCATGGGGAGCTGCACGTCACTTGGTCTGCCTCTGGCTGAGGAGACAGGTCTTGGCTCTCCCCTATCCCAGAAGGGGCTTCCCTACTGTCTGCAGAGAAAAGTCTGGGTTACAGAGGAGGCAATCCCTGCTCCAGATCACAGTATCTCCATGCATCACTGTTCAAAGCAGAAAACCCTGTTCTCAGTTGCTTCTCCACCATATCCTCCTGTGATCCTTCCTTCCCCACTACCACCAGTCCTTCCCACTGGTGCAGAAGGTCCCATCCTTCACCCATCCCTCTTCGTTTGTTGCTTCCCCAAAGCCCCCAGAAGCTTAAGCTGAGGAGCAGGAGAGGATGTGGGAGAGAGTCTTGGGAAGAGGACAGTAGAGGACCCCTGCCAGGTACGCAGGAGGAAAGAAAGTATTTATCCCTCTCCTTGACAACTCCTAAAGCACTTGCATTGCTGTGAAACCCCACCTCTCAGCTAAGAGAGCTGATTTATTTACAGCAGCCATATAGGTAAGACATTGTGGGAGACCAGTTGTTCCACAGTTGTGTGACTGGGTGGAAAAGTGGAAAATGGGAGAAGGGAGCTGTAGAGAGGAATCGTAATGGAGCGTTGAGGCAGAAATAAAGAACACGATGAACTAATTATCTGTAAAATTTTGTCTTTTAAATATTATGTCAGTGTTTTGTTTAAACATGTATATGAAATTTTTAATATACGCACATAGCCAAAAGCAATAATCTTCAAAACAATAGAGGAAAAAATAAGTTATGTCCTTTTTCTCATATGCTGAATTTCAGCCCTGAGAGGATTTTACCATTGAAATTATAAATCATTGGTGCATTGCTGTTATAGAATAAATGTGAGAGTCATAATTTGAAATGTAACTCCTGAAGGAATGGGATGATCTTGGATTATTAAAATATTTTTCTGTTCAAAACCAGAACAAGCAGAACGATCTGTCATGGTATTGGCCAACTAATTTGTCAGGATTTACCTTTTCCTGTTTGTTTTAGCAGTAGCTATGATGCATACAATTTGGCTTCCGTGTTGTTTGATGAGTATGTGTTATCCTCAAATGGGGTTTCAATACCTCTGTTTTCAGGAACAGATTTTCAAAACAGTGGTTGTTTGCTGTCATGTATCGTGAGCAGAGGAACTGTCTGTGTGTGAAACTTTTGTTTAGATTCAGGATCCTGTGCTTTCTTCTAAGTACAAAAAATAATTCTGCAGTGAGCGAGTCGATGAACTAACAAACATCCTTCAGTGTACAGGGGCAGGGTGGTCAAAGCCTGTCACACTCAGTGCTCCAACAACTTTTCAGCAAGGAATGCATAAGGTTGTTAGCAGAGATCTAAGCCTGTGGCCTAATTCTCTGTTTTACCTAACTCCCAGCACTTGCCTTTGAAAAGATGCTGGTGGTCACGCACCCTTGAAATCCAGGCTCTCAGTTTTAACAATCCTAGAAGCTAAATTGCATTTGAAGGGGATACCCACAACAGCAAAACATTTTATCAGTGTTGATAGGCGTAATTCCAAAAGAAGTGATCCTCAAGCACCAAAAATGGCTAGCAGCCTGTTTTTCTGAGACAGAGATGAAGAAGCTTTGTAGCTGGGTAGGAAACCGAGAAGGACTGGCTGTGCCTCCTGCCACTGGCCAACGCCAGCTCATGGAGTCCAGCGCAAGCCTCCCACAGGCAGGTCTGCATGCCCACAGCAAACTGCTTTTCAAACGGGAGGAGGTGATCAGCAATGCATGCACCGCTTAACTGAATTAGCCAATGCATCACTCAGAGAAGGTACATTTTCTTCATCATTCAAAAATGTAATAGTCTGACTGGCAGCACAGTTTCTTAACAAAAGATATATTGATTGTCACCATTACCCAGCGTCAAATCCTCCACTTCTCAGCAGGATCCTAATGAAACTGGCCAAAGGAGAACTAGTACATCATTGGATTGAAGTCAATTGAAGTTTTAAATGTTAGCTGATACATTGTGGATTCAGGGCACTGTATCTCAGTGACATTGGACGTATTGCAAAATGTGATACAAATGACCATTGAAATCTGCTGTTCCCCTAGAGAGAGAGAGAAATCACTTCTTCCATGGAGCCAGTTTACAGAATCTTTTTTTCTGTAATGTGCAGTGTCCTCTCATCACTGTTACTGGAGGCTGTTGGATGTTAAGCACTCTTGAAAACCAAACTAACAATACAGAAGTCTGACTTCAAAGAGCTATTTTTTAAAGGCGTGCCAAATTTAATTTTAAAACTAAGTTTCTCTATTTGCTATGTAAATATAAAGAAAATATTTTATAAATATAAATTATAGGTACATATACTTATAGCAAATCTGAATTAATTTCGCTTTTCCTTGCTGCATCAAGCACCCCCCGTAACCGAGAGCAGGTTGTTAACTTCTTTTTTATGCTAAATACCTATACATTCTTACAGCATATGTATACCACACCAAACTGCTGTAACACTATTTAAATTTACAGATGGATTGCAACAAACAAATCCCTGCAGGGTCTAAACATAAAGCAAATAAACAATTATAAAAATATTTTTCTAGAGGATGAGAAAATCCATGTCATTAAAAATAGCTGGTTTTTGCTACTAGAGGCAATTTCCATTTTCATTTATTATTTGTGAAAGGAACAGGCTAGGATATTCACGTTCTTATCTTGTGTAGTTGAGATGACTTACTTTATGAAAAGATTTGTAATACATTGTGCCTAGATGTATGAATGTATATTTAGTGTTATTCTAGAATACTCAATCATGGTTCAGGTGTCAGGACAAATTCCTCTTGGGTAGTTTTTGATCCTGCAGTATGATTGTGTGTGTCTATACAGGTAATAGAAAATTGGAACAGGGATCTTTGGAAAGCAGGGCATCTCCTGTCTGCCTGATGGTTCTGATTCAGTCAGGCCAGTGAGTGAGTGTGCTGCCATAGCAAAGTTAGTGGACTGTTCAGATATGCAACAATACTTCTTAAAAGTGTAAAACTCAACATTACACATTAGCAATATGATCACAAAAATCTGCTTAGGGAGTAAGATAAGAGGCTGGATACGTCTGCATAAAAAATCTGACAACAAAAACTACCTTTGGTGAATAACTTCTGCACTGTAACTTTCTCTTTTTCCCACTCCCCCCTCCTTTGGACTGTTTTGTGGAGTTTTTTTTAATACAAAGTAGATGCAATTAATGGGTGTTAGAATCACTCCTTTTTAATGGATCATACGAGACTATCATATCAAATGCTGAAAATGCTTACAGAAAATTTCTTGTAATGCTAGTAATGTATCTCTAACTGAAGCATGCAGAGGATCATAATGTTGGGGTTTTTTTTCTTCTGTAGTTGCAAGAGGATGCTAAACAACAGCATCAGATAAAAAAACGTAAATTTCTGTCTGCAGTAGCAGCCTATGGTATTTGCAGGTTGCACTTTGCTGTCTGATGAAGACAAAAGTGTATCCTCATCCCACGCTCAACATTTAAAAGGTGAACGCTGAAGGACAGTGAAATAATTACCAAGGAAAGAATATGAACCATTTCTAGATAATAAGCTTTATTAATTAATTAATTTCATTGCTGCTTTTATATACTTATGGCTAGTGAACTGTCAAAAATACCTTTATACTTCTAGTAGGCTCTGTAGCAGGAGTTGTCAGTGGTGTTGGGAATTTTCCAAGTAGAGGCCAATTGCCCCTACCGTGCAGAAGACTTCCAGCATTCCTTCAGTTTTGGGCTAACTACTGCAGTAGATCAGTAGTTTGAAAAATCTGCTTAACCACTTTGTTTATATGTAGAACAGACATAGTGTCTTTCTCTATTTATATAAGAAAGAAATAAGAAATGTATGAGCTCATGTATGGGGGGATTATGAATTCACAGTAGCAGTTTGTGTCTTATGCCAGTACAGCTGCCATGAGACCTTTCCACATAGTCGCCTTCTGCTGCTTCCCCCTCCTGTGTCCTATCCAGGGTGGTTATATTAAAAACTTTTAAATCCATGTCAGAAACAAATACCAGGGGTATTTCTTTGGTGAAGAGGACCAACTGCATTATAGGTTTGGCCAGACACAGCAGCCAGGGGGTGGGCAGCGCTCAGTACTGGAGGGGAGTAAGAGTGGCTTGGGCTGGGGTACAGCAGGATAAATTTTAAAAAGGGATAGAAAGGGTATTAGAACAGCTGCAGTTAATTGGAAGTGATCTAAGGGAAGAAAAAATGGGAGTCTTAAACAGAAGTTTTGATTTGGGAGCATGAAGTCTCTAAGCAGCCAGGTCTGCAAGAAGGTGGCAGTGCTAGGTTAAGGGAGGATGAAGACCCTTGGGGTGGAAAAACTTTATAAAATGCAGACTTGGGGGTAGCCAGGAGATACCAGGGAATGCAATGGCAGAAACTGCTGTAGTATTTCAGCTGTGATGTGAGGGGCTTGGGGAGGGACTCGGGAGCTAGTGGGGACAGCCCAACTCTGGCACGTCTGACTTGTTTTTGGGGCAAGAACTCAGACAAGAATACCATCAATACCTCACCCTGGCACCCTTTAAAAATTAAAAAAAAAAAAAAAAAAAAAAAGGAAGAATAAAGTAAGAGATATTGTAGCCTTACCTAACATTGTCCTTATTTTGACACAAGGTTACCATGTCTTTTCTGATTTATGTATCAGTCATGCTTTTGGGGTTTTTTCAGCGATGTGGAGGTCAGAAGGGAAGTCTCCCAGTCGCAGCAGAGGCATGTTCCAGTGTACAGAGACAGGAAGGGTCTGAGACCCACACATGACACAGAGAGGGTGCTGCGATAATGGAGATGTGGTAGGAACACTGCGCTACCTTTCCCCAGCTTGCAATATGCTATTTTGCAATAGCGCAGTGTAAGAACAGGAGGTGGTGCTACTGTGGGATGAACATGAAGATAAAGTAAAACTTTCTGTTAAATGTTTTCTCATTTTGCAAAGTTGTCTTTGTAGCAGCATACGTGGAGGAGAGGAGGGCAGGTAATTGGGGCTCCCTTGTTGATGCTTGTCAAGTTCTGACCACAAAATCAGTCCTTGCTTCAGTTCTGTTTCCTTTTTAGGTTCTTATTTAAATCTTTAGCCTGTTTGGTTCCTTTTCGCAATTCCTCACAAAGATGAGTCTTCTCTTCCCTGCACAGTCCTCCCTCGCTTCTGTAGTCTGTTCCAGGCTTCACTAATTGAGAGTCTTCACCCACACAGTTGGCAAATTTGGCTATTTATGTCTTGCCATTTAGTCTTCATTATCTTTATTTTTGGCATCTTTACTATACTTTCCTTCATAACAGGTTCATCTCTTCCTTTCTGCAGATAGGCACCTTTTTTCTCTTCTTTTTAAGCCGTAGTTAGCTCTTTCCTGCTTCATACGACCACAGACTTCATGATGTTTTTCAACTTGATCTGCTGTCTTATTCAGTTATCAGTTTTTTTCTGTCACCATATAGCACTAAACAGTCTGTTTTCCTATGCTTCTGCCTCTCTCAAATTAAATTCCTTCTGTATCTATTGCAGAGATTTTTTTTTAATATAAATATCTATATATTTATATCGATGTATAATTTACTCATATTTTATTACATATTTTGCAATAGCTGTTATAAAAGTACTATGCAACTAAATTTCTGACCATAAAGGGATAAACTTTCTCCATTATGCTTTACAATTTGCCAGAATATGAAGATATTTATTGGTTGTAACTGTGTAGCATCTTACTATTCCCTAAAACAGAAGTGTTGAGATTGTTTAATATGCCCTATATTGGTCAAAAAGCTCTGTAAGAATGGGAATTCTAGATCTTCATCATTATGAGCCACTACAATCTGGCTTTTAAAAATAATAATGAATAATAACAAAATTCTACATTTTTATTTGAAATAAATATTCCAAGGATTCATTGGTGGTTTTCATCTTTGCTTCATTAAATTGTCAAAATAGCAACATATTCTTTTTTACAGCCCAGAAAGTAATACTTTGTGGGCTGAGCTTCAAGATGTTACTTTTCAAAACGCAGAAAATAAACCCCCCGAGTTGTCATGAACTAAATAACTTGAATCACAACAGTAGCGACAGCCTGGTTTCCACACTGCTATGCAAGTGTAACTTGCCATTTTTAAAAATACATTTATAAACAGAAAGCAAAACTCAATCTAGATATTTAGTCAGAACTCTTTGCAGTTCTGGTTTAACAAAAAAAAAAAGCAAGCTGTTCAGTATATACTTCAATGATAAATTAAACAACGTTTTCAGTGTTATCAACTGTAATATAAAATATCTGGAGCCAACTGACTGAAGCACATCATTCATTTTATGATGCTGAGCTATGTAAACTGTATTGAATAAAAAGGAAAACTAGAAGTGAAAATTAATTAAACCGAAATGTCCATAATTGAATGGATATTTTCTATTACTCTGTTCATCAGGATACAAAAATAAAATTTATCTGACCTTAAGAATAAAATAAATAGCCTTCATGAGATCTATTTATACATCTTAGATTAGAATACGCTAGCTACATTGGATTATGAAGCTGGATCCACTGGGGTAGTGCAGCCTTAACCTACTTAGTGTACTTTATTTCATTGCCTTTAATTTCTCAGTTTTGTTGCATTTTCCTCTATGTTAATACTTAGCTGAAAAATGATGTTCAAGGTCTCAGTCGATTCTGATAATCATTTAGATCCAGGTCTTCACTTAGCACAAATCAGCCTCCCTTCTATGTATATGAGACTATTCTAGTTCTTTACTTCTGCATATTTGTCCCTGATAATTTAACTTTGTTATGTACATATTAAGTCCTTCCGGTAAGAAATTCATAATATATTGCGATGTTACAACTGACAGTTTTTTAGAATAAAGTTTGAACATTTCTTCCCAATAATTATACTGGTTTTTGAATCCAAAATTGAATTCATGAATAAAAATGTGTGAAGAGGAAACCATCTGTGTCTGTTAACTGCTGAACGCTTTGATTCACTTGGAGATTGATTGCTACCTCAGTAAAATAGGCACTTTTTTTTCTCTCAAAGTGTTACGTGACATTCATTCTGCATTTCCTTTTTTCCTCTTTTATCATTTAGCACAACGGAAACCCACTACAGAGTATCTGTAGATGCCTGGCACAAGAATATGAGCTTTCTTTTATAATGGTCCTTTCCCCAGTTCCTGTGGCTCATCAAGTGCAGCATTTCCTGAATAGCATCCACCACTTTGGGGTTCTCATCTGCACTTTCTGTCATTTCTCTGCCCTGAGGTCCAAATCCCTGACCTCTGCTACACTCAGCTGTGCATCCAACTTCTGCTATCTTTGTAAGACTATTCGAGCTTAGTCATGTAAGGGTTGTATAGACTTCTAAGTAATATAAAACCACATCTGTTTCACCCTGCCTAATCACATCTCTTGAAACCTTCTGGTTTATTTTTGAATCCTGTCATCTAGGAGACAAAGGCTTCAGTCACTCCAGATAACAGAATATGTCTTAGATGAGTGAAGCTTCGATAATGTCAATGGATTCGTGTACTTGCTGTATGATTGCTATTTTCCTTTTCTTGCTTTTTTATTTCTCACTTATTTGAAGAGTTGATGCTTTTAAACTCTTGCAGATATATCCATTACTCATGGGGACTGTGGAATTTTTCTAAAGGACAGGATATTGTCTTAATTATGATATTAAATATGAAATCAACTATTCCCTGTATTAGCTGAGACACACTATAATGCCACTGCAAAATATAACATTAACTTTAAAAAATAAAAAATTGAACAAGTTCGAAACTCTAGTCAACTGGTCAGGGAATAATATGCAGTATTTTTTTAAGAGGATATAGCAAACTTTTCTTTACATGATGGTAGCTTTGAATGAAAAGATAGAAATTCATTCACCTATTGCATAGAAAAACAATTCTATGAAAGTATGTCTTGTCAAATTAGAGGAACTTTATTTGAGTTGTTTCTAATCAGGTTGTATAGAGCTGATAAATTCAGACTTTTCAGCAAAGTTCTCTATGTCTAAGTAAATTTGCCTAGGCTCTTTATGGCTTTGACCAGTACTCTGGGCTTGACATTCAGAGATGTCAATAGATTTGGGAATCAAAATTTCCTCCTTCAAATATTGCCTACGTATATGGTGTATGTAGATGCATACTGATTCATTATCCTCAAAAATATAGGCATGAAAGTCCACACATTAGTTTGAACTTATTCTTCAAGTTTCTTAATAAATCTTCAGTATAAATACACTGTATTATTACAATTCTTTGAGATTTTACATGTTACTGGTGAATATTAAACATCAAAATGCTTTAAGTTCAAATTCTGAAGTGCGAGGCCTCTGACTGAAGTACATTTTCTATAGCATGTGTGATGGAAACACTGTAGATGCTGAAGTTATACCAAACTCTCCTTTCTTGCAGGCTTTATTGACTCTCTTATGACTTTTGACTTTCTTCAGGCTTTATCTGCCAGTCTGTCCTTTCAGATGTAGGTAGAAAATGGGAGTCAGAGTCAAGGTCCAGTGCTGAACGAAAGTGGTACCACTCAGCTGGGTGTACAATACCATACCAAGGAATCTCTCTGTAAAGAAATATAGTGCACTCATAAACCAAACAAAAATATAGTAAACAGTATCTGAAATATTGCCACGTCCCTAGCAACAAATTTGCCAGTGATTCTTCCTACATCAGTGTTCAACATTGTTTTGTTTTCCTTTTCATAATCAAGAAATGAAAGTTTAGTTTGTAACAACTACATTATAATATTGTTAGAAAAATGTTAACAATTCTATACTCTTATACATGCATTGTTTTCCACACAAATTTTCTTTCGGTTTTATCAATTTGCATCAGCTTAAAATGTGCAGTGTCATTTGAATTTCTTCATATCTTAAAATAAAAAGCCTCTCAGTCAAAAATGAAATGAGTGAAAATCCCAAACCTCATTTATAACCTACAGTTTAAGAATAACTTTTTGATTAAAGGCAGGTGATCTTGTAGTCAGATTGTAAAGCATTTTACTGCTTCTTGTAATTTAAGTGAAGCATTCCATATTAGTAGCAGCATATTTGTTTTGTGCTAAAGATTTCAGAGGGTTTTTTTAGTGCTCTATTGCTGTTCGTGTTAAGCAGATTATATCCATTGTATTCATCACCCTCTCTCTCGTTGCATAGCAAGGATTAAACTTCACTTTCTATGTGCAGGTAATAAATTATCTGACTTCTGAGTGTTCCTCCTTGCTCCTACTGAAGTAAATGTGTGATGCCTACTTATCATTTGTTTGCTTTTCTGATGGGCTAGCAAACTTGAATTCAGGAAAAGTGCTTCAACAGTCAGACACAATGCAATAAAAATTTCCATCTGCATTTTGAAGGATGTTACTAAATGAAATTGTTATTAAAGAAAAATCAGGTGCAATACTGATTCCTATCATGCTCTTTCAAGCTGTTTTCCATAGCATGTGGAATCTAAAGTTAACGGAGTATATTACCATGAGGACTGAAGGCAAGCGAGTTCATCTCGAGAAGCAAAAATGGATTTTGATTATTTATGGTCTTGCTTAACTTGGCTTAACAGACTCCTTTTCCTGTGGTATCATGAAGTAATTCCAGTTGATAATCCATGAATGATCACTCTGTTTTGCAAAGAGATGAATGCTCACAGGCGCAGCGGTCAGTGGCACGTTTCACCACATGTGAAGGATCCATTTAGACCACACAGGTTTTCAGAAGGGGTGCAAATTCCTTGCCTTTCCCAAGGCATCTAACAGGCAGTTCCCCTCCTGATACTCAACTGACTTTAGGCTTTAGGGAGCCTTCCCTTATACCTGAACCGTGTTTTCTAAACATTCTCCTAAAAATCCCATTTTAGTAGTTTTCTGAAAATCTAAAGAGTTGTGTGTCTGCTTGCAGTAAGTTCAGTGCCTGCTTATCCAGGTAGGTTAAAAGGTTTTTAGAAAACTGCCCATCTTTAAAAAATAGTCAGATGGAACAAAGAATAACTTTAATTGCTGAGGGCCTCATCGAACTAAATGCTGAAGCTGTGAAATGTGAGGAGCACATTATGCTTTCGGCACTGCAGTCTCCTTAATAGACTTCAGTAAATTACCCTCATTCAGTCTCCGCAAGCCCGGGTGCCGTTCACGTTCACTGCTCCAGGCAGCTCATGACAGTGTGCCAACACCGAAATGCTGACAGGACGCCAGGCTGTCTTTCTGCCTGCCTTTCACCCAAATTTCTGAACGTTATATAGCATCATGTGGTTTTGTATGGGAGACATATTTATTCTTAGTAATCTGTTAATGAACAGCATGCTTTCTGTTATTTTAGGTTGGAGGGATTAGATGTACAATAATAGATGTAGTAGAATGTATGGATCAGTCAAACATGAAGGATTTTTTTTTTATAAAGGAAAAGAATAAGTAAGAGCAGTTATTTTTCATCTCAAGCCATTCTGTGAGGAACTGGGATGAAGAAAGTTGTGGGTTTTTTTTTAAATCCAAAAGAAAAAAAACCCTCTTGAGTCACTTGCATTGTGAAAATCAATACTGTGAAGTTTAAGAGAGGGGGGGGGGAAGAGTTATTTATATAGTAAATGCTACAATTAGTGTTTCTTCAGGCTACAAGTGACTAATGAAAACATGTCATGAACTGGAAAATAACAAATACTTGGGAGGGTCTTTTAAGGAAAAAACAATGAATTTGTTTGCAGGAGGAAATCTCAGCCTTAAATTGCTTCCATTTTTTCCAGTGGCTTCCAGTGTTTAAGTTATCATGTAAATATGCCAGTGACATTTCTTAGCTTTTTTTTGGTGAGAAACGGAAATCTTTATTACAACTCAATTGATTTTTACAACACCTGTGTATTTTAGTGAAAAACTGTCTTTAGCTATAATATTTTACTTGTATGATTTTTATATTACAGTGCAAATCTTTTCTTAGCAGCTGGATCACAACATTTCATTCAATAGGAAAATGAAAGTTGCCGTGCTGACTCAGACAACACCCAGCTACTCCAACTTCCTTTCTTTAATAAAGCCAATATCAAACACTTCAGAGGGAAGTTGAAGATCTCCACAGATGTGATATCATCAGCCACACACTAGCTGTTATCTGGATCTCTAATAATTATATTGCTGTAAACTTTAAGAGCATGAAATTATATCTATACCAACATTTTTATCAATTATTCTGAAAATTCTTGATATAAAAATATATTTTCTTTGAAATATGAAAAAAAATTCTTTATGTCAGATCTTACAGCAGCAAGCATCATCTACATACCACATGCTGTTTGGAAACAATACATCTCAAGTTTTATATTCAAGTCCAATATCCATTGACCGTGATTGGGTTACAAAATAGGAAGAAATTAAATTTCTAAGGTCTCTTGCCCCTTAGTGTTCATTACCTCATTCATTTTTATCATGTCTTCACTATGGTCTTCGGTATTTAACTTGACAGCGCACAACATTTTGATTAAGGAACTAGAGCAATGCAAATCACTGTGGTATATATTAAATAGATTAAAGATTTTATAAGCTGTGGATTTCAAGAAGGAGGTGTATTTGGAGAATCACAGTTGATATGGCAAGTTTCTGTTGAAGTTTTACGAAGAACAATTCTTGTCAGGAAGAGGATACTAAGTAGAGTTTCCAGGCTGCTCAGTGACTTGTCTTACTCAGTAAATGTTGGGCTACAGCAAACAGGTTGTATTTGAGCAACAGCCAAATTACAGGGTCATGCATCCCCTGGAAAGCACTGCAGTTTCTAAGCAAATGCAGGGAAAAAAGACTGACTTCGATAAGCTGATACTATGATATTAATGAGATGTTATTTTGATTCCAGTTTGAATCCAAATACAGTATGTAATTTCACATATATCTGTGAATATATATATGTGAAGACATAAAGCATTTTATCTTTACACTTTTGACACACCTCATTGTATGTTTTGATAAAGAATAGATGTAAATCCTTTTTTTATATATATATATATGTATGTATTCTTTCCTTTAGTGTGATATGGATGTAAAACCCTACATGGCAATGGTTAACTGTGATAAGTCGCATACAGGCTATCAGGTAGTTACATTTTAGAAGGTAATCAGTTATTTTGAATTAAAGATCCTTTAGCATTTGGAATGTAAATTGTCAAATTAATTTATGAAAATTTTATTGCTATTTTTGCAATTGCACAACACATCCTTACAAAAAGTTACTGTGTATAACATGCAGAAAGAAAAATAGCAAATCTGTACTAACTAGGCAGTTGCCATAGAGAGCATATTACGGAATTTCTGGGGTGTAAAAATTGGGATCAGAGTAAAATTGTCAAAAGCACATCTAATTTTTAAAAGTCAATTTGATGTACATATATGTCTTTCTGAAAGTCTTCAGGAAGTAGTTATCAAGTAGCCAGATTTTAGAGGTGCAAATTGATATTTAACACAATTTTCAGAAGCACCGGGAGGAGCTGAGCTTTCTCTAAAATCTGTTGGTTTATATTTTCAGGACATGCTGCTGGTGTATTTTCCACGCTCAGAATTTTCAAGGCTAATTATTACAGCAGCCTGTTCTTTCTTCCCATCTGTGTGTTTACCTCTGAGCAGCTGAAAAGATCAGGGCTGTGCAGGCACACTCCTGGGTGGATTATTTACAAAAAACATGTATCTGTTACAGCTAGCAATTCCCATTATTGAGATAATTACAAGATGTTTATGAAACACTTTGGAGATGTTGTAGCTGAGATGACAAGGTCATTTGGCTGAAGCCACCTGCAGAAAGGAGCCTTTGAAGCTGGTTGCCCCTGAGCTCAGAGGTGGCTATAATGGCCAGAGCAGGTTTTCCAGTATTTTGCAGCAAGAGGCATATCACAGGAAAGTATTTTTCCTCATAACGTTCTTTAAGAATACATACACACAAATTAAGATTTGACTGTTTAATAAATGAGTATGAATAAACATAGCATGAACCTGATCGTTTTTAATCAAGACTTGAATTCAGAGGGTAACAAGCATTCAGAAAACCTTTTCTTAACACATTTGTAATATAACCAGGTTTCTCTGGATTTTTGTAAACCACAGATCATGATGGAAAAATTCCCAGCTGTACAAAAGAATCAATGCAGAGCCTACACTGGCATGAACTTTAAAATAAATCTCTTCCTTTTAGACCCCTCTCAGCTAAAAAAAAAAACAAAACAAACAAAAAAAAAAAGCCAATTATAAATACCTTTTCCTACTGCTTGGTTTTCTGCAATGTTTACTAGATTAACTCCTGCAAATAACTAAACAGGTACAGGGCTTATTATAGCTACAG
The DNA here is from genome assembly GCF_964106895.1 of Numenius arquata. NCBI lineage: Eukaryota > Metazoa > Chordata > Aves > Charadriiformes > Scolopacidae > Numenius > Numenius arquata. The sequence goes on from NC_133576.1 coordinate 24,412,513, forward strand.
TACCATCACAGCTAAGCTTTCAAGTGAGTAAAAGCGAGAAAATTGTTTTCAAAAAAATTAAGATCTCTGTCTTAAACATTCTGTTACATCCAAAACCTATACTAAAACCAAAATCTTCTATTTAAGGCCTACATGTAACACCTTTTCGTGTTCCCAGCCTCTTTTGTCTGGCTAACCTAGCCTGCGAGTTATCTTAGGGGACTGAGGCAAAGATAATATAAAATCAATTGAAGGGCTCCCTTTGACTTCAATAGTCTTTAGATCAATATGAGATGACTGTGTTATAAACCTGCTGCTTATAGCCCCAGTGGACTAATTTTGCAAAAGTTTTAAAGCTGGAGAGAGGCCGTACATCCACTGTACACATCTGACTGCAGGTATTCCTGTTGCTTGGTGGGCTGCACCAGAGGTGGCTCTAGGAGACGTGCAGAGCTTCCCAATACAGCAAGTATTCCTGTGGTTTACTGGATTCTTTGGGTGTCTGGAGATGTTGCTGGATTTAAATAGGTGAAACAGCTGGCAAAGGCCTGGTGACTTTTCCCATTACTTCCTGAATATGTTTGGGTATGTGTTTGAGGAATGTGTGTGTATGCATATGTGAATGAGTCTTGTTTTGCACATTACATTACTGGATAATGGCAACTCTCATTTACAATTTCGTGGAGAGCGAATCTAGGGGGTACAGCATATTTCCCCCCTTAATATGTACAGAGGAGACTAATAAACTCATTTAGTGTGCTGTTAGGTTTGTGTAACTGGAAATATTATGTGTACAAAGTGTTCTGGATACTTAGGTTTATTACTTTGGCAGTCACAGTTTGCTTGGTGATATTTCAGAGAGTATGTAAAATAAATGAGAACTCTTCCATTTATGTTGGCTTTCTTATTGATGAGCATGACTTGTTAAAAATCTTTTTTCTGGCTGACTGTGGAATTTGATTCCATCTGAGAATGGCAGAAAATTTTGCTATATTTTATGCAAGAAATTTTGATATTTTTTTTATGCTTACTGATTTTGTAATCTTTGATTATATGCATTTTTATCATAATGCAGGCTCCTATTAATAGATAATATATTAAGTATATTTATTATTCAATTTAAATTTATATCAACATATGGGGAAAATTATATTTAAAAATAAAGGTATTTAGTTAATTGAAGTTTAATTTGTATCAGTCAAAAAATCACTGTGAAGCTCATTACCTAGCTTTACAGGTATATAAAAGGCACACTTAGAAATTAATTCTTAGCTGTCTCTGACTGTCTCACCATTAATAATCAGTTGTTCTTTACAGAATTAGGAATATAAGCAGAATAAATATTTTTCTTTCTTTCTTTTTCCTATTAATTCCCAGTGAGCTTCATCAGATTATAGTGTTGTTGCTATTTTCAGAATATTCCTTATTGATTTCCATATATACCCTGAAGGAGGCTAATTCTAGGTGAAAACAAAATTCAGGAGAGCAAAACGCCCATTTTGCCGTTCAAGTTGCTGGTGTCACCAAGACCTGGTGTTACCTCCTGTCTCAGATCTTCTCCCTTCTCTCTCTCACCTCTCTTCTCTGTCTAATAGAGAGCAGTAGGGGTTACCCTTCTTTGGTGGGTATTCGGCTGAAATGAAAATGAGCAACAGAGTGGTTTCCACCAGTTTACTGAAACTAAAATAGAAGGCTTGGGATTTCTGGGTCGCATTGTAATGTTTGTGGACAAGTAGGCATACATTCCTTATTCCCTCTTCCCCTCCTCTGCTGACTTGATCTCTTCAGCATTGTCCAGTCTGCCACCATCCTGCTCTTTCAACTGAGACCTTGCCGCAGTCCTCATCTCCCTTCATTCCCAAACCTAGTCTCCATTTATTGGGTTCCAATGTCTGTCTCCCATCTCAGGTTGCATGGTTTGGCTCCAGGTTGATCTTCACAAACTGTAGCAGTTCTTCTCTTCTGTCCCTCCTTCACACTCCCTTTCCCTACACATAAACCCTACGTGCTTTGTTTCTGCATTCCTTTTTTGTTGGCTGCCAGCCATAGGCACTTTTTCCCAAAATTGTCATTCAGTCACATTCTCCTCCACTTCCCTGACTTTTTGTCTTTGTCCTTTAAGTCCTATCTGTTTCCTCTACATCAGCTGCTCCTTGGATCTGAGTCCTCCCACCTCTGCAAATATCCATGGTAGGATTTTCCTACCCCTTGCTCTTATTTCAAGTATTTGTCACAATCTAGCCAGGTGCAGGCAGTAACAAGGAGGATCTAGCTTCATCATTGTATCCCTGGCCTTAATCATGTTGGTATGATCTCTGGGGATGATACCTGTGATGACTCATGCACAGTAACTGTGTAGTTCAAAAAAATGCAAGCTGCACTTCACAGTGCCCTTATTCCAGTCCAGCTGTGTGTCTGTCGAAAGCCATGGCCTATCTCGTCAGCCACACTCTCCTGTCCCAGCTTCCTAGTCATCTGTATTAGTAATTTGGCAACCACACAGCGAGCAAGATCAACTTTGTCATTTGCTGACACAAAATGAACCTGTCAAAAAAAAACAGTTTTCTCTTACCTCTTCAGACTGATCCAACTTACATGTAGTAAGTGCTCATCAATTAAATCTTATGCAAGAGAGGAATCTGCTTAAAGTGGCCAAGTTGAGAGAGGAAAGTTGAGTTGAGAGAGGAAAGAAAAGAAATATAGGACTTCCCTTTTTGGCAGCAGTCTACCTTGCATATCCAATCTGCAAGCATTTGGAGTGGCTGCAAATGCCATCAGTCTTGCATATGATTGTGCTAACTCTCTGTGCATCATTTTTTTCTTCCAGAAATGCCAGAATTTTGTAGCTCTTTGCTTGTGCCATTAGGATCACCGGGCAAAAAAAGCAGCTTGCTTTCTCAAGCCAATTTTTTTCCTTTTCTGTTTCCGGTGTCTTTGCAATGAATTATTTGGTTTCTCCTCAAACTGAGCAATCCTTTCTCTCTCCATTTCCTGTTCTCTGGGAAGAACCAAGTTATTTTGTTCAAGACATCTTACAGCACAGTCTCAACTCTTTCTGTCTCTTCTCCATTTTCCCTTTTTTTTTTTTTCATAGTCAAGTAAGTCAGCAACAGGGGTTCTTGCAGTTTTTCATTTTATGAACTTTTGGCCTCATTTATTAGTTCAGTACCCTGGGCATGGAGATGATACTCGAAAGAAAACAAATGATCTTTTCCATAATTGCTTTGCACACACACACACACACAAAATGCTGAAGTATCTTAAGGGAAGGATTTTTATCTAGGTAATCATAACCTGAAATTGAAGCCATGACACAGAAAAGAGACAGATAAGTAGGAATGAAATTAGTACTTATTCAGGGTAGCTCATCCTTATCATCATTCTGCACACTTCATTATGAACTATAGATCTGAAAAATGCTTTTCAAACTACATTTTCTAATGTTCTAAAACACACTTTATCATCAGTTCCTCTTCTGACTTGTATACAAGGATCAATGAAGCAAGTAGTTCTGCCACCTTTTTCCCATGGAAATGAGAAAAATTATAAACTTACTGATGAATTTAGTAGAGTACTATCAGCTACACAGTTTTCCAGCTATGTAATGGATAGCACTGAGCATCAAAGAACATATATTTACTTGAGCAGGTTTGCAAGGATGAGTAAAGAAACAAGTTTGGCTGCTTAAAGAGTTTCTGCTAGTACCTGTAATGCAGGAACAGACAAAAGAATAAGTGAATTTTTAAAGATTAATTATTTTGGCAGCTGCCAAGTGTCTAACATCTACACTGCTGTGAGTACTGAGATGCACAGGGATGGCTACATTTGGGTGAGTGCTCAGTGATCTCTGGATTCTGCGCCACTGGCAGCAGCTGGAGGGGTACAGGGTGGAAGCCCAGGGCAGAGCCTGTGGGAGACTGTGGGAGACAGAGGGCACTGTGAGGCTCTACCTGTATTATAATGGAGTTAGAAAATACAATGCTACTATCTGCGAAACCAGATAAGTTTTCTTTCGGTGTAAGGATCAGAGGCACATGCAGAGACAGCGCAGTAAATTATTCTGTCCCATAAACCGCAGACATGAGCTTATAGTCACTAATTATTTGGATGATAAGTGCTACATATCTCTGATTCTGTAGTAGTCATTTATCAGTGGGGTGCATTGATAGATGAGTTGATCTTTATAATCTAACAGAGTGAGATTCATCATACCCGATTTTAGATGTCTACATTGGAACTAAAGCTGAGGCTTTATTTCTAGTCAGTGGAAAAAAATAAGTGATTTTGTAGCAAGATCAACATGGCGTATTGTAGGTATTTACTTTAGGGGGATATATATTAAGATAAGATGAATCACAGATTGAAAGAGCTTTCCATCCATGCCTAGAAAAGGTTTCTAAAAGTGACTAGTTCAAGTCAGATGCAAATATATAAGCATTTGCTTTTGTTCAGAAAAATGCTACTTATAACATTCTCCACTTCCTATAAAACATCTGCTTTGTATTTTGAGGATAGTGGTAAGAAAAATGGATGCATCTTGTGAGTGTTGTGTAGTTTTCTGAAGTAACTTTACTTGAATTACCTGTATGTCTGGAAAAGCCAATATTTCTTGAAGGAATGGACTACCTAGCTCTGTATCAACTACAAAAAAAATCAGGCTGAAGCAACTGCTGAACATGAGAAGCTTACGAAAGCAAGTGAAAGCTTTGCAGGGAACAGAATGCTACCAAAGATAGCATCGTCGGTATGTTTTCTGAAGCTAGTAACATGAATATGGTGAAAGCCTTTATTACTTGTGATGCACATGCCGATACACAACTCTTTATTAACGATGAAGATCATATGAAAAGGCACAGTTCTGTTGGTCTGAATCGGAAAGACATGCATATGACCTGTAATCCCTGCCCTGGAGTTTGGCTGTAAGTGTAACACAATCAATAACACAACATAAAAGTCTGCATTTCCCTGTTCAGCGTTGCTGTCTTCGGCTTTTCCCTACAGGATTATAATGCCCTGTCCTTGCAGTTTGGTGGAGGTAACAAGGCATGCTTCCAGCTGTCAGCACTTGCCAAAATGCTGTTCTGAGGTGCTTTGTGCCGAGTGCTGACAGCAACCAGCGATGGCAGCCTGTGCCCATCCAGGGCTGCTGCACCCCTGTTGCCAAAGGTCTATTAAAATTAGCCTCTCCGCTGACAGGCAAAAATGTTGTGCTTTTTCCAGTACTGTCAGAATGCCTATAGCTAAATGATTATTCCCCCCTGAGTTGCATCGCCTGACTTCACCGGTAGCCAGTTAACGAGGTCTGAGATCCACTAGTCCACACTTTGACAGTATTCGGATGACCCAAATGGAAAGCACACACTTTGCATACACCAGAACAGGTCTGAGAGGGACACACTTTCAGACAGGTTGAAGCCACCCAGTTATTTTATATAGTACATTGCTGCTGTTTTTAAACTATGCAGACTACAAATAAAAATGGTTTTTCTGATGAAGCAGCAAAAGCAGGCTTGTCCTGTGAGCTGCACCTGAGACTTTCCTGCTGAAATAGTATGTAGAGAGAGGAAAACGAGTAATCTTTTGGCTTTCTATACAGAAGTAATATTTGAAATGTGTTATCAGGCTTGCAAAGACTTTTGCTCAAATTTTTAAATCCTTTCTAAGATTTAACCTAGAAGAAAAGTTGTGCTGTTTGTTGTGTGTCTGTGAAGGCTCTAAAGAGGGGAAATCATCATGATAGTATCCAGTAAATTATTTCCTTATTTACCCAATTGCTAATCTCCTTAAAAAAAACAGATAAAAATTACTGTCTAGGCATCAATTATGTCCTTAGGCATAGAAGTGTTGGAAGTCACTAATTTTCAAAAATCTCTCTTAGCTTTCCTATTTTACATGTTATTTGGTGAGCTTAGCTTAGTTGCAACAGACTTAAGCTCCTCAGCAGAGCAGACATTTTTCTGTAGCTTTGTTTTTCTAAGTCTTTCATAAGGACTAAAGTCATTAGTGTTATTAGAAAACAGAGGGAAAAGTACCAACATGAAAAAGCAAACATTTTGTAAACATTGGGGGTAATTTTATTCTTTCACATAAGCATTTTCAATTTGCAGTAAGCCCTATCATGAGCTGAAATAGATACTCCAGATTGGCAAGTAGTGCTTCTACATTCTTCTCTCCAAGTAAAACATAGCAAAGTTAAATAAAAACTCTGTAAGTGTAAATATCATAATGAAATTGGCTGGTTTTCTAAGGGGTTATTTTGCACACTATTTCTGGTCTTTATGTAGTCTCCCTGTAGTGACCCTCACTCCTGATAGGACTTCGGTATGTGTGGGCCACTGCCAGCTTTGGCCAGGCCAGCTCTCCAGCCTGTGTTTCCTCACTCACTGAGAACAGAATTTCACCTTTTGTGGATATCCTCAGGTGTCAAGACTTAGTCTTAGTAAGCCTAGATTCAATTTAGTGAAAGTTGTTCTCAATTTCTTTGGGAAAAAAAAAAACAAAAGCAACAATCAAAAAAAAAAGAGTAAATACGAAGAGAAGAAAGGTATTCTGTGTCTTTGTTTTCTTTCTTTTTCCCTAGTAAGTTCCATCCTTGCTGAGGAATTTGGTAGGGGGTTTTGCTTTAGTTTTGGAGATGGGGTTCTTTTAGGGGGTCTCCTGTTTCTGTGCTATCTTCCTAATACTGTGAATTTTTTTATTAAAAAGTTTGGGCTAAGGAGGTATTTTGAGAACAGGATGTTTTCAGAGCTAGAGTTTGCTATATTTTCTTTCCCAAGGCAGATACTGCTAGCTAGTTTTTCAGTTGTATTTGCTTCTTAAAGTAGTCTTAGGACTGAGTTGAATGTACTTCAGTGCTCTAGTTGTTCCATTAAGTTACAATTTAAGAATGCTTTTTGTTATGCATTCCATAGTGATATTTAACAAGGTTGTATGTAGCTAAATATAATTTTGTTTTCCTTTTTTAGTAGACCTATTTGCTTCTTCATCCCCTATTCAATGTCATGCACAAAGCTAATGAAGTTCTTAGAACTTAAGCAAAGGATTGGTAGGACAACTCATTAATTACAAGACAAAGTATGTGATTTCTTGGTAGGATAAATGAACGTACATAGACATCTATTTTGCATGGCTGCTTGTAGTACCCAAGGTGACTTAGTAAAGCTTACCTCCGGTTTTCTCTGCAGTACTGCATCTCATGTACAGACATCTCCATAATTTTTTTATTTCCATTTGTAGATGGCCGCCAATATGTTTGTACTCTAATAACTTGGGGCTTGTTTCTGCTGTGATTCTGCACTGTTCTTTCCATTGAAACATTCCAGTTCATCAGGCTCTGTTGCCATACAAACCTCTACATCTGTTTGCCCCTTCTCTGCAATCTGCCTATGGTTCACATATGGTAGGAAGTTTAGACTCCTATCCTTTTCTGAAGGATTGCCTCAGTCTTCAATGTGCACAGTATAGCTTGTCCACTATATATAAATTACTTCTTAGAAAATCTGATAGCTAATGTATCTTTAAGATTCTTCTATAAGATCCTAACAGAACTGAGGATGCACCATACCCAGAAAGGCTGATATGTAGAATTTTAGTTGCAAAGAATAGTTTGACATTGCTTTTCTTTCCAAAGCAGAACAAAAACAACTATTGCCCAGCTAGCCTGTGACGTAACTTTCTTCTGTAAAACATCAATTTATTAGAGTGATACAAATACGACATTTAAAAAATTTCTTTTATATTTATATATTCCAAATCAGCAGGTAATGCTTCTACATTCTTCTCCCCAAATAAAAGATATTAAAGCTAAATAAAATTGTTTCTGCGATAAGACCCTAACAAAATAAAAATAGAAGGGGAAAAGAATGGCAGTCTGTAATAAACTTTTGTACTTTATCAGCTTTAACATACTGTGCTGGACATGAGACAGTACTTTCTCTCACTGGGATTAATATAGTGAAAGAACTGCTCTCTCAGTAATAAATATTCATAAATCCATTTAATACTGATAGGGAATTATGTACACATACACTTAGAGTGGAAGTATAAGGAAAGTATGAGCAGAGAAGTTGCTACAACCCAAAGCCTTGCAGAGGAAATGAAAAATCCTATCAGCTGCATTGATCCTAGGGCCAAATTACTAAGGGTTCCTCATATACTGGGAATACTACCCAGGTACTGGGTACAGGCCTCTTTAATGTATTCATCAATGACCTGGATGAAGGGATAGAGTGTACCCTCAGCAAGTTTGGTGATGATGCAAAACTGGGAGGGGTGGCTGACACACCAGAAGGCTGTGCCGCCATCCAGCGAGACCTGGACAGGCTGGAGAGTTGGGCAGAGAGGAACCTGATGAAATTCAACAAGGGCAAGTGTAGAATGCTGCACCTAGGGAGGAATAACCCCTTGCACCAGTACAGGTTGGGGGCTGATCTGCTGGACAGCAGGTCTGAGAAAGACCTGGGAGTTCTGGTGGACAACAGCATGACTATGAGCCAGCAATGTGCCCTTGTGGCCAAGAAAGCCAAAGGCATCCTGGGGTGCATCAAGAAGAGGGTGGCCAGCAGGTCAGCGGAGGTCATCCTCCCTCTCTACTCTGCCCTGATGAGGCCCCATCTGGAGTACTGTATCCAGTTCTGGCTCCCCAGTTCAAGAAGGACAGGGAACTGCTGGAGAGGGTACAGCAGAGGACTACAAAGATGATTAGGTGCCTAGAACATCTCTCTTATGAGGAAAGGCTGAAGGACTTGGGTCTTTTTGCTCTGGAGAAGACTGGGGGGAGATCTGATCAATGCCTATAAATACTTAAAGGATGGGTGTCAAGAGGATGGAGCCAGTCTTTTTTCAGTGGTGCCCAGTGACAGGACAAGAGGAAATGGGCACAAACTTGAACATAAGAAGTTCCATCTAAACACGAGGAGGAACCTCTTTACTTTGAGGATGGCAGAGCACTGGATCAGGCTGCCCAGGGAGGTGGTGGAGTCTCCTTCTCTGGAGACATTCAAAACCCACCTGGACACGTTCCTGTGCAACCTGCTCTAGGTGGACCTGCTTTGGTGGGGGTGTTGGACTAGATGATCTCCAGAGGTCCCTTCCAACCCATATCATTCCGTGATACTGTGATATATCTCTAATTCCAGAAATGCCTTTTGAGTGTCAGAAAGTGGTAGCAAAGATACTGAAAATATTTTTATCAACAGATTTACTAGAGATGGCAATGATTATGCTGTGTTGGTTTTGTACTGCCAGTCATTCTAAATCTCTCATGGAGAGGAAATCCTTTCTGTCATATGCAATTCATGTTCTTATGATTTAGGATTTCAAGATTGATATTTGGCAAAGATTTACTGTTGTGAAATAGGGGAGATGATTTTGGTTTGATCTGAGATGAAGTCAGGAACCTGCCTTTGCTGCTGCACATTTCCTGTTTTTATCAACAAAAAAGAACATAGTACTTAATCATGCCTCCTTTGAAATTCATTCAAGATCAGTGCCATATATGGGAAGTTGAATGACTGGAAAGAAGACTATAGTGATTAGATGTGTCTGCAGAGAAAGTGGTCAAGACCACCTAAAATCTATTTGCTTTCTCAGTATCTAGACTTAAACCTGTAGATTTCAGTGAACTACAAATGAGTTTTATTCCTCCTTTCCATTGAAAGATGTATATGGATTAATATTGCAGACAACAGACTGTAGTATTTATTTTCTAAACATTTACTCAATGTGAAAATGTTGAAACAAAGGCAAAAAAAAGAACTTGCTGTAGTAATAAAGCTGTGCTGAAAAAAAGCCCCCTCTTTTGGATTATCTGAAAAATCTATTTGATGCCACCTTGGAAGGCACAAACACCTAATTTCTTGGGACAAAATCTAGCCCTTATATTACCATGTTGCTATTTTAACGACCCCATGCAGTAATATACGTCTATAAGCTAGTGAGCAACCTTTAGGGGCATAAAAACTCAATTTCCCAAGATCAAAGATCCCTTTTTTTCCCCCTTGGGAGAGGAAAGCATAAGGCTGTTTCCTCCGTTATTAACATTTTGCCTTAGGGCAAGTGGCAACATAATCCCTATCATTTTTACCTCCTGCTGCTCCACTGGGAAAACACAATCCAGCCGCGTGTGTTTGTGGCTCTTCTTTTCATTTGTGTTTCCTGCTGTGCCTGTGCTATGACAGGGCAGCGGTAGGTGGCATAAATAAAGGAGAAACCTGGCAGAAAACTATAGACAGCTTCTGAGATTTTGAATTTGACAATATTTTGGAGCCTCATCATCTCTAGGAGAAAAGAACATATTTTTTGTTTAAGCTCTCTGTTTTCAGAGCAGCAAGGATAAAGTCCCAGCCCTTTAGCAGGAAGCAAAACCAAGAGCAATGTTTTCGCAGCTCCTGAGAACACACTTAGTTTCATGATTAAATGATAGTTGTGAATGTGTTTTCCGTTGTTATTGGGCTTTGAAACTGGTTTAAAATGAAATTCTAACTCACTATGAGTGAATGGGAAAGGAAGGACTTCTCCATTATCCTTGTGTGTGAAATACTATTCTTCTGCTTGTTACCCATGGAAAGGCTTTAGTGGTTCCTGCAAAAGAAAAGAATTATCTTAGCTATAGGTCTTTTGCTGGTTGATTAAAATAGATTCCCATTAAGGAATTTTCTCATCCTGTTCCACAGCAAAATAAGTCAGGCTGCCTCTTTTACTAAGACCCACTTGAGGCACTTCGCAATTTTGGAAGTGCATGGAACAAAATGGGTGGACTCTGTCCTGATCAGGGTAGCAACCATTTCCCTGTATTCCAGGCTCCCAGTCTGAGCTTTCTGTTATCATCAGAACAGAGAGCTAAGGACGCACCACACCCACCAACCTGATAAAATGTACCTTTTCTGTTGCAGAGAATAGTTTGACATTGCTTTTCTTTCTGGGTCAGAGCAAAAGCAGTTACTGTCCAGCTATCCTATGATAGCTGCAAAACATTAAGGTAAGAGAACAATAAAAATACACGTGTTTTGGGTTTTTTTCTTTTAGGGATACAAATCATAATCGTATGACTTGTAATTTTATGGAATATATATCTTACTTTAACTTACTTCGTATTTGTCTTTTATACTTAGTTGATTTTCTGAACCGAAGTTTTTTCTGTGTTGTAAAATAAGTTAGAAACTTTGATATTTTATTTAGAACATCTTTGCACATATAATAGCAAAATATAAAACAGAAAGATTAACATTGTATTTAGACACAAAATTTCAATTTGTTAAGAAAATTGTGGGTTAAAGTATTTATATTTTTTCTAGAGGTTTCATTGCCAACAGTATTACTTCACATTTCTTTTTGTAACAATTAACAGCAAAAAAAGGTACTCGTAAAAATTTTAAGTATCTTTCTGAATTTGCTTTGCAGTATAAATAAGAGTAGGAGGGGTATCAGTATTTAATCTGTATGTAATTTCTTGATGGAATACAGAACTCATATCAATGACAATGCATCTGTCTTTGGGTGCCAACTAGTTACCTGTGCTTTACCAATGGTAGTAATTTGACTGGAAATTTATAGGAATAAGTGTAAAATTTGCTGGAAAAAAGTGGATCCACTGAAATTAAATCTAAATATGTGATAGGAAAGAAAAAAATGTGTTGAAACTATCAGTACACCTACGAGAATCCGAAATGTATTGAGTGCTTCAGTTACTTCAGTAAGTTGATGACCAAAGACTGTATGTCTCACTTAGAGGAGTAGAACTGAAGTGACAACTGTTGCTCTCACAAAATATGGCCACAAATAATTAAAGTGAAGAATGAAGCTGTTACAATCTCTTGAATCAGCATGAAACTGCATGGGCATTAAGAAAATTGGGTAATAAAAAATTTTCTGCTTTGCATCCTACAGAAGATTGCTCACATTCAATGAACAGGGAAGCAGTCACTTAAATGTAGAGCATAAACAGGCTGAGGCTGATGATATTCAGTATGATTAGACAAAGAAACTCAAGCATAGAAAATCATACATTCCCTAACTGAACATACAGGGTGGAAAATTAATGGATTGAATAAGGGGATTTCTCTGGCCTCTTTTTTGTGTAGACTGAAACAAATTATTAAGAAACCTAGATCCGAGCTTCTTAAACTTGGCATGTGACATACTTCAAAGTGCTTATGAAAGCCATGTATCAAGAAGTTTCTTTCTCAGCATACAAATAGGTGAGGAGAGAGGTTGTGAGCTGCTTCTGTTGCCACTGCAGATGGTAGGATGTGACCAAAACATTTATAGTCAAAACTGTCTTGAAAAACACAATTTTTCAAGAAAAGAAACAAGCTGATTTCTAGTGTTGGCCTGTGTTTCGCAGTGTTTGGTTAGATAATAAATCTATGCATATGGTAATGTCATTAGAAAGCATAAGATACTTTTCTCAAGCGTAGCCTCTAATATTTGTTGTGGTCATAAACACTGCTCTTGAGACTCTCAGGTCCCTGAGCATCAGTTGGAAGGAAGCATCATCCATAGTATTCGGAAATGGAGCTAGGGAGCCCTTAAACTGACTAGTCTTTGCCTATAGACTAGCCGATGGGACTGGAGGGGATGCACTCAAGGGTGCTAAGGAAACTGGGCAATTCAAAGCGGGGCTGCTATCTGTCATCTTTGCAAGGTCATGGTGATCAATGGAGGTTCCTGATGACTGGAAGAAAGGAAATGACACAGTCATCTTCAATAGTTTTTGATTGTGATCACAAAATGATGAGTTTTTGATTCTCAGAGAAGTAAGGAGGGGAGTCAGCAGAACTGTCACCTAGGACTTCTGGAAGGCCGACTTTGGCCTGTTTAGGGGCCTGCTTGACAGGGTCCATTGGGAGGCATTCCAGAAGGGCAAAGGAGTCCAGAAAGGCTGGGCATTCTTCAAGAAGGAAATCTTAAAGGCACAGGAGCTAGCCGTCCCCATGTGTGAAAAGACAAGCTGGTGGGGAAGAAGACCGGCCTGGCTGAACAGAGAGCTTTGGCTGTAACTCAAGAAATGAAGGAGAGTTTGTGACCTTTGGAAGAAGGGGCAGGCAACTCAGGAGGACTACAAGGATGTCGTGAAGTTATCCAGGGAGAAAATGGAGAGGGCCAAAGCCCAACTAGAACTCAATCTGGCAACTGCCATAAAAGACAATAACAAATATTTCTATAAATGTGTTGGAAATGCAAGGAGGGGTAAGGAGAATTTCCATTCAGGGGGAAACATAGTGACAAAGGATGAGGAAAAGGCTCAGGTGCTTGTCCCCCTGTACTCGGCACTGGTGAGACTGCACCTCGAATACTGTGTTCAGTTTTGTGCCCCTCATTACAAGAAAGATATTGAGGTTCTGGAGCATGTCCAGATAAGGACAATGGAGCTGATGAATGGTCAGGAACATGAGAAGCAGCTGCGGGAACTGAGTTGTTTAGCGTGGAGAAAAGGAGGCTGAGGGCCGACCTTACTACTCTCTCCAACTACCTGAAAGGAGGTTGTAGCAAGGTGGGCGTTGGTCTCTTCTGCCAAGTAGCAAGCGATAGGACAAGAGGAAATGGCCTCAAGTTGCACCAGGGGAGGTTTAGATTGAATATTAGGAAAAGTTTCTTGGCTGAAAGGGTTGTCGAGCATTGGAAGAGGCTGCCCAGGGAAGTGGTTGAATCACCATCCCTGGAGGTATTTAAAAGAAGTATAGATGTAGCACTTCGGGACATGGTTTAGTGGTGGACTTGGCAGTGCTAGTTTATTGGTTGGAATTGATGATCTTAAGGGTCTTTTCCAACCTAAACAATTTTATGGTTCTGTAAGAGAGGCAAGCTCAAGAGGATGCAGGCCAATCAGTGTTGTTGATGCTGTGGCCAAGACCATTTAGCATTTGTATTAACCACCTGGACAATGGGGTGAAGTGCATATTCAGCAAGCTTGGGATTTAACACTGAATTTGAAAGCACGTTGGAGGGAAGGGCAGGCATTCAGAGGGACTTCAGTGGGCTGGAGGAATGGACTGACAGAAACCTCACGAAGTTCAGCACAGGCGAGTGCAAAATCCTGCATCTGAACTGGAATAATCCCAAGCACCAACACAGGCTGAGTGCCAACTGGCAATAAATCAGCTTTGCAGGAAAGGAGTGGTAGATTATACGTTAAATGAGCTAGCAGTGTGCCCTTGCAGCACAGAAACACAGCCACATCCTGGGTGATACTAGTGAGACTTCAACCTTCACACTGAAGGCAGTGATCCTTCCCCTCTGTTTGACATTTGTGAGACTGCACTTGGAGCACTGTGCTCAATTTGGGGCTGCCCAGTACTACAGAGAGACTGAAGTACTGGACCGAGTCCAGCGGCGGGCCACCATGTTGGTCAGGGGCCAGAGCACAGGATGTATGAGAAAAGGCTGTGAGAGATGGGCTTGTTCAGCCTGGAAAAGGGAAGGCCGATGGGCATCTAGTCATCCAACTAATGGTGGTCATTATAGAGAAGACAAAGCCAGATTCTAAGGACCACATGGGTGAAAGAAAAGATGCAAGTTGTAACATAGGAAATTTGTTCAGAAATAAGAGAAATTGTTTCCTGGTTGTTTTGAGGGTGGTCAAGCACTAAAGCACGTGCCTAGAAGGGCTGAGGAATCTCCATGCCTGCAGATATTTAGAAATTGACTGGATGAGTCTCTGGGCAAATGATCTACCTGAGACTTGTTCAGGTGACAGTGGGACAGGTGTCTCCACAGATTCCTCTTAACTTGAGTTATTTTGTGGTTCTATGAATTAAGAATATTTTCTGATGAGGTTTTTTTCAATTATTGCCAGGTAATACTGACTTAAAACATCTTTCTTGAACAAACAAATAAAAGAATTTAAATGTATTTTTGAAGCTGAATACACTTAGACTCTTCATGAAAATCTAAAAGGACAGAGAGTAGGAGAGGCTTTTATATTCCCTTTGACTCTTTCGAAATATGAAATGTTATTTCAGATAATGAGTTTCTGGAGAACACAGAACTAATGAAGTTTTAACAGTATTCAACCCTGGGGTTGTGGTGTCTTAGCTTAATTTCGTCCTCTCCCCTGTCCATATAACTAATCAGCTTTGAGAGCTGGAGTGCATATGCTCCTTTTCAAAGAGCAGCAGAGCAGCCACTCTTTCTTCTGGCCTTATGTTCACACTTTTATTACACTCGATGTTTATATTGGAAAACTATAACCTCCAGCAGCTAACTGTGAAAAACAAGGTGGATATAATTAACAACACTGCTTCCTGCTATTCAGAAACAGAATTAGGAATGATCCCTGCTTTGGTTTCTGGCATATAATAAGAAGTCATATTGACTTAGTATTTGGGCTCTTGATTCTCATTAGGAAGTTTTCTGGTCATGGTAAAAAAGACCTTTCTCAATACCTCATACAGATATATTTTCTTATAGGAAACATATGCATTGTCAGTTTCAGATTTGTTATTAAGAATAATTATAATTGCATATGCAGAGCATTTAAAAACAGATTCAAATATGGTTATGTTGATGTTCCTTCAAGATCTCTAACAGCATTTAATCCTGTCAGATGTTAGTAATGAGATTCAGTTGCCTAAACATAGAGTCTAGTGTTGTTCTAAACATCCTAAAGTATTCTTTCTGGTCTCCAGCTCCTTCTCCAAAAGGGCATAGGTATCCCACAAGTCCTGGTTTGTATTTGCCAGCCCATTTCATTTCGGGGCCCTGTCATCCAATTGTGTTTGAAACTGCCAAGGGGACTGCTTTGCCTCCATGTGCTGCATAAGAAGTGGCACCTTCCTCACTGCCATTTCGTAGGAGTGGCATCTCTTTTTTCTATATATGATGCTGTATCTATACACGAGTCTCATTCCTCAGCCCTACAGAAAAGGAATGAGTACCATGTGAGTTAGGGCAAATAAAGCTCTACCTGATTTGTCTCTCAGAACTCCCATTTTTGTATTTATCAGACTTGTGCATTAGCCTTTCTTTTGCATCTGTATATTTCCTCATGACTTTTTTTTGTAGTAGAAACTCATTTAATATGTGATTTATAATGGTGTCCAAAAAGAAGTTTCTTCTTGTCTTCTGTATCTATTAATCACAATAAATATTTTTTCCCCACTACTAGACACAAAAATATGTTAGGAATTAAAACTGTCAGTCTTAAAACTCTCTTTTCTATCCTTTCATAAAAGGTGTTATTAATGGAATAAAGTTTTTCAAATGTTGCTTTATTTTTATCTAAAACCTTACTATTCCATATTCGTTAATTATATAACTTTACATTAAAAAGCAGTCATAATTTTTATTATGCAAAATGCTTTCCTGTCTTCCACATCTCAGCTCTCTGGGAAGTGATATTTTCACTCCACCAGCTGGGATAGAATTCCACAAAACTGTTAGGGTTTTTGGGAGAAGCTGGAGAGCTATAAGAGGAGTCTCTGTGTATCACAGAAAGACGGATTGTACAAGGTAACTTGTTTCTTTGGAGTACTCCATTACATATCCCTCTGTAGAAGAAATTATGAAGGTTTTCCTAGGTTATCTAGGATGAAACTGATCTTTGCATAGTGTTTGAGGAGAAAACCACATTATCCAGTCCATATTGTTTTGCTTTATACCCTCTTTTAGTCTTCCTTTCCATATCACCTTGAACTTCATCAACAGCATTTCTTCAACAATTAAATATCTCTAAATGGAAAGCCTTAAAAAATACATTGTATTTTTTTTGTGTGTGAGTCAAATTCTGGGCTAGAGAACAGATGATGAGTAGACTCCCTTAGGTGTGTGGGTATTTGCATATTCATATAGAGAGGTTGGACTTATTTCAGTTATTTTTGCATTCTTGATCAGATTTGCTACTTGTGACAGCACTTGAGAGTGTGAAGTATCTGCCTACTTTATTTTAAAAATTTAGTCATGGTGAAGTGGATGGAAATCAATTTAAAAGTGTGGGTTGAAAATGAGGAATGTTCATCCAATATTTTTGTGATAAGTAGGGAATAATTCAATTCAGCACAATTGTACTTGAAATATAAACCCATTTAAATCCTATTATTCTAATTGCATCAGCTAATACAACAGAACTAGCCAAATTGATTCCAAAATGTATATATTGAAGTTACTAATTTCTTTTAGAAGAAAATTTGTTGGCCACTTCTACTGCAAACCGTGTATTAAATTTAAACATCCGAAGTTTTAATTCTTCATTATGCTTCAGGATTAATTTCTAGACTTTTTTTTTTCCTGATGCTGAAGAATATAACAGGTACAGAAATCATCCTATTCCAGTCACCTAGGATGATACCAGGACTCAGTTTTCACATTGGGATGAAATGTTAAAAGATACAGCATTGTTTGAGTCACCATTCTTTAGAAAGTAAGATCATGTATCTTTCAAACGTGGAAGGTAGCAGAGTGATCAATGGCTTTTTTGAAAGAATGTGGGAAGTATTGGTATATTCTCGTGTCAATAACCTATCCTCAGTAAGGTTTAATGTTCAAAGTGGCATAGAAGTTTATGTTAAGTATATAGCATCTACTGTTTAATTTCACAGTCACAGTGTTTGCTTTCTCTGTTGATGGCTCTGGGCTGCATCAAGTTTGAAGGCAAACAAATAAAACACAACTTCTGTCTCACAAAATCACATCAGTGGACATCACTGAACGTTTCATGGTTGCTCATTGTTTGAGTGCTAATATAATTCTGAGTTGCTATGGCAGATGTGCAAAAGGCCCAGTCTCGCACCAAGTTTATGTCATTCAAGATCCCTTCAAAATACCCAGAAAGAACAGCTCCTGCACTGCAGAGCTTGAAATGGAAACCCTTATGTCATGGAAATATTTAGAATTTGGCATGACTTTCAGTTCTAACCATCTTCATGTTAAGGTAGATTTCCACACAAAAGGAGAATATATTTTAAATTGAATCAGGACTAGGAAGGAAAATTGACTTTAAGCCCAGTTGAAAGCTGGTTTGATTATGTCACATTTCCAACCTGTAGCTGTTCCAAAACAAAATAACTAATAAATGGAGAGAGAAAAATAGCAGATAGCTTTTAAATATTTTTCAGTTAATTCAAAATAATTTCAGGTATTTTGTCAACCCTCTAATCACTACTGTTGCCTATGAATAAGTTATCTACTTTTAGTTTTATTTCTCCTTATTTTACTTGATCCATACAGATTTATTTTTATGTTTATGTGGTGTATGCACATGAAATGCCATAACAAGAAGAGCTGCACTTTCTATAGTTCTGTTTATCAATATTTGAACTGGCTGACTCTGAAGAATAGACTCATCACACTCTTTTCCTTGCTGTGTTGATGACCAGTTGCTTAGTGTAACTAAACGCATTTGTAGTTTCCTAGAATGAAGGATATTTACATTTTTATTGCACAGGCTGCATACCATTCATAGCTTTGACCTTGGGTTGCTTCTGTTCAAACTGGAACTTCGTGGCCAGTGAAAATTTCTAAGTATATGGATTTCCTGAAGAATCACATTAATACTTATCTAGATTTCCTGGGCTTTGCTGTTTTCCATTATTTCACGTGTCATGTACCTCTACAAACATATTATGTTTTCCTTGAATTTGACTTGTCTAGCGTGCTCTTTACCCATGTCCATGTTTTCAGTAATAGAGTAAACCTGTATGGAATCGAAAACATGAAAAGTTCAAAGTCTACACGTTCATTCAAACTTATCAAGGTGCTTATCTTAATAGTGATGTATTAATTCTTTGTTGCTCTGTCTTTTCATTAAGTAGTGTTCTCGGCTGCTGGCATGGCATGCGAATATTTTATTTCAAACTGTTCACTTGGCCGCCCAAGAGACTGCTAGTTGAATTCTGGCACTATTAGCATGTTTTAGAATGAGAATATATTAATCTTATACATATCTTATACATCTTATATATAAGTACTGCATAGATATTATATATTATATGGAGAGTATAAACATTAGATATAATATGAATGAGCCAAGTCCCAAAGTAGTAGTTAGACCATGAGTAAAGCAAACAACTTTTTGTGGGTAGAAGTTGTCTAGGGTTTATTCCCTCTATATTTCAATTTTCACACTTTGTAGTTTAATTTTTTGAGGAGAAAATGAATATCCTTGCCAAAATCCCCCTACAACTCTTAGTGCATCTCCATGCGTCCTCTTTGTTCCAGTGGAAAAATCTCAGTAAAGACTGCAATGAATTCGTGAAACCCATTGGTATAGAAACTTGTATTTCCCATTTAATACATTGGGACTCTTCATCAGTAATTAAAAAAGCATAGAAACTGGGTGTTTACATATACATTTTTATGTATAAAATTCTCTGCTTTTACAGCTAGAATGGTGAGTGTTTGGAATGCGCTTTTCAGCTACTGCAACTACAGGTTTTTGGAGAATAGATTGAGCATCCAAAGCCTGGCAACGTCAAGGCTTCTCTTCTACTTTTCCTCAGGAAGCCCATGACAAAGGTGGAGTCAGTCGTGTTGCCAGATCTTCCTCTATTTCTCATTTTGTTTTGTCAAGTTTTACTAACACCACTGTACTCTTGTTCTTAAACGTTGATGCAGCTTACCATGCTCATCTATGAGTGGTATGGCAGGCTAAACTGAGCAATCACTAATCTTGTAGCTAATTCTTGTTAAGAAACATTTTCCAAATGGGAGACTACTTCCCTCAACAGTAATATTTAGATTTTCTCATATACTTTGCTTATTTCAGTTTTATGGTGGGAACGCAGAACTTCAATCCATTTGATGGAGGCAGAAACACTGAAAGTCTTTTCACTCCTCCTTCTGATGCAGTCCACACAGCAAATTCACCTCTGAGCTGCTAGAAGTTGTTGTAAGGTACCTCTGTCCACAGTCAGCCTGCTGGAGCTCAAGTTGTTCACAGCTTGGAATCCCTAGCAGTTCTTCAGGACAGCTGGTAGGAAAACAGGCAGGTTGTTACAGATTTGTTACAACAACTTTTTTTTTCCAAAACACCAAATTTCTTCAACTAGCATTTTCCAGGGAAAAACTGTTTTGGTGGTAAATTGCAGGAGAGGTCACTCTATCAGTTTGGCAGTCTTACTACACAGCTATAGCTGTGGCCCTCTGAGTCACAAACGTTCATTTATGTGAATTGAATTTATAAGAAAATGAGTACATCCTAATAGGTATAACGCCTCAAGTAGGGAAGATGGCAGCAGAACCCGAGTGCCAGTGATGCAGATTGGGTATCTACTGAGAGCATGGCATGTTTAGACTGCGAAGTGTCTACCTGTGTGGAAATATACTCTTTTGATTGAGAGCAAAAACTGGGAGCTGCACGGTGAGGACTGTTATGGCATGGAGCTGTCTCAGGGAGAACTTGATCCTTAGTTAGAACCTGTGCTAATTTTCTTTGTAATTAGAGTAGAACTATTATTTTCTCCTAAAGATAATTTGGCTCTTCAAAGCAAACAGCATGAAATATGGCAAAATTGCTTTAATCACTAATATTACTAGATAGAAGACAAAGAGATCAGATCTGTTGTTTTAAGATTATCCTTTTTAATTATGAGAGCTTTTTTCTAACAGGTCATGTTTCTAGTTGGAATCATATTTTAAGCAACCTTCCATATTGAAAATCTTTAATATTTTAAGTCGTGTGTGATTTTCTCATTTGACACTGTTACCAGCTTAGTCTGGCAGCAGAGCTTATCAAAATCCTGTCTCCTCAGCACTGTGAATTTGTTCACATTCTAAAACTTCGGGTTTTATTAAATTAACAAATCAATAGCTAAAAGGATCAATGGATTCAGTAGCAGCTGGTTTAATCTCAGCAGAAATGGATTGCTGCCAAATTCTGTGTTGCTGTTTAAATTGATTCAGCCAGACATCTTTTGCTCAGAAAGTCAACTTTGGTGAAAGGAAAGCATTTTGTTTAAAAACTTTATATAAAATTGGTGGTGCTTTGTGCATGTGTGTGCATGGACAAACATGCACACGCACACACACACACACACATTTCCACCTTTTTTTTCAGAGACCCTAGGAAATAGAAGTTGCTTTACTCAAGACACCATCTCAGCACCTTTTTATGGGTCCTTTTTTTCCAAAGCTGGCACTGCTGTTTACAAAAATGAAAAACTATTTAATTTTTTTTCTGTTTATGTGGTGTTGGTTTACTAGTCTACGTCTCTAAGCATTTGATACTGCTTTCTATTTTCTCAGTCGTTCATCTGTATACATACAATACAGACAATTTCCATTTGTCACGGAATGCCAAACGAAAGGTAGCTAAGTACTTAGTAGGCATTTTACAGTCCTTATCACACGCCATTAGACACTAATGTACTATAATAATGATCTTGATAATTGCTCTCTCACCTCACAGCACACCTTCAACTTGGATAATACATTTTCAGATCTTTTTGTTTTATATAAATTTAATCTCCTTATTAATATTACATAATGAAAATTCTGCTATTAATGTTGAATGGTGAACGTGTAAAGTACCATATGTAGAACTGTAATTTGGATGGGCATGAAACGTTAGAAATTCCACTATTTGATGAGGCCAGTCTTTGGAGAAATTGATAATTTAAATGTTCATTGAATTTTGAACATTTAAGATAAAGAAGTGGACTAGGTCACTTTGTTCAGAGCCAAAATTTTCCAACTTTTTTTTTTGTGTGTGTGTGTGTTAGCAAATTGTTTACAGGGGATTTAAAATGTCATAGGTTATAGAACTTCTTTATCTTCTGTGAGAATATTTCACAACTGAATAGATATTGATGTCTAAAAGATTTTTTTTATCTGGACTACACTTTTTCCTTTGTTTTTCTTTTTCTTTTTTCAACTTTGTACTGTTACTCCACTAACCTATCACACACCGTATCCTCACTGATTACCTCTTCTGTGTATTTATATGCTGCACATATTTGTACACTATTTTCCTGTTCTTCTGGAGTTTGCTGCTTAGCCAATCTCCTCATATTTAGCTATTTTAATCTTTGTTTCTGCAGCACAGTACATTCTCCTTTTTGTTTGTTTGTTTGGTTGGTTGTTTTTTTTAATAATTCCAACTGCTTAAGCTCTTTCTAGAAAAGGGGTTCTCGGAAACGTAGATATTATTGCAGACAAAGTATCATCAGAACTGTTCATCAAAGGTCCTTGCTCAATTGCAATTGTGCAATTGTATGATGATCTTGTCAAAACCCTTAGTTACAAACTCAAGCTTATTTTTCAGTGATTTCTCACACTTTGATTCAGTGTCATTGTTTTTTGCCACTTACAGCAATTGTCTTCTATAGAATGTTTGTTTCCTAGTATTTTTCTTAGATGCATTAGGCTGGATTGACCTACTTATATTGGGCATCATGGGATGCTCATCTGAACTGTTTGACTTTTACGAAAATCTGGAGAGAAATGATTTGTGGTATCATTCAGCCAGGGGACTCTGTAAAAATATTAGTACGTCTAATACAGAGAAGGAAAGCAAAGAACGTAAAAATGCTTGGAAAGCTACAAGTTAGGGGGTTTTATGTATGTGTGTTTTAAATGTAGTGAGTTTATGGGCAGTACATTTTGTACATTATTCTAAAACACGCTAGAATTTTTAGAAGAGCCATTTTGAAAAGACATCTGACATTAAACAAGTTCCACAATGCATATCATGCTAGAATCATGCAAATGATACTTAGAAACCCAAGATTTTTTTTTTCTCCAGGTATATATGCAGTCCACTCATTTTCAATAACAGATTTGAATATTAAATAGTACTTATTTCAATGACAAAAACAATGTGATATGGTAACTGGTCAGTCAAGGAGCTGACTAAAAATAACTACTTATGGGAAGTGAATGTCTAATAAACATGAAAAGACCCAAACCAACACTAGTCTTAAAACAGATACAGTGAGTTCTGTTTGTCTCTATTAGATATGATAGGGCAAATAAAGTCCTTCTTTTTTCTGTCATTGCATGACATGAAGCGGAGGCCTTTTAGTTTTCTGATGTTGGTCCTGAAGGGGCACCCTCTGTAGCCTTCCAGCATGCTGAGCCCAAGTATTGCAAGAGGGACAAGGATATCTTCCATCCTTTCATCTCTTCTTAGTGGCCTGATTGAGTTGAAGTCCTGTCTACTCACTGAGTACATCTGACATTTATTTAATGAAATTAAAGTGTGTTAACCTTTCTTCATTATTTTCCTAATTTTCGTTCAACTATTTCAGCTTTTGGCACACCAGTTGCATATGTTGCATGCTTTTTTCCCTCCCAAAAGGGGAAAGTGACACAGAAGATATCTTACTTTTTTCTCCAGGGTGTCTTTCCCAACAAAATCAAGCCACCAAAATCATGGTGGCCAGTTTCCATTCCAGCCTCTCCTCATTTCTCCCAAAACCAAATCTGCTGGCTCTGAAATGCCAGAGATGAGAGAAGAAACATGTAATGACCTTGCTATTAGTGTGTCATATCTGCACAATCTGCATCCTTATGAGACTCAAAGTATTTCTGCCCATTTATTGTTGAGAGTCCTTAGATTTAAGATTTTCCTGTCAGGAGTTTTCCTTTCTTATTTCTGGGTGCTTTCTAAAATCAATTTTTTCTTTGATCTCTTATCCCTCCTTTTACTATGTCCTGAGGCTCAGTCTATCTCTGAGATCATAGAAATCTCTATGACGAAGGCATCGCTTCTGCCATAGTATGACCCAGACATTTCTCTTTCACAGGGAGTGCTGTGCTATCTAGTCCAGGTCATCAAAAACCCCAGGACAGAGAATAAAGTCATTCTCATCCACATGGCTGTTCCCAAGGTCTCATCACTCAACTAGTCTCCTCTGATTCTTCTGAGAATTTATTTCTATTGTTCAAAAATCCTTCAACAAAGAAAAATATCACAAAAAGATTAGGAAGGAAGTAGTTATGTCAATGCTGGCTATCTAGTCCCTGCAAGACGGAACTCAGGGAACAATCCTTGTGTTATTTACCTTCCTGTCCATATAACCACAGGCCTCTTTCTAGAGTTATAGCTGGCCTCAGAGGGAAGAGATTTCAGAATTTTTCACCTCTGTGCTTACATTGTTTTCCCCAAATATTTCCAATCATGGTAGCAAAGGAGGGGTTTTTTGGCTCCTTTTCAATAGACTATCTTGTTCTTGGGAAACATCTGATCTCTGCTTGTCTCTTCTCCCCATAGCCAAAATAGTCCAGCATCTGTGTCTCCACTGTCCAGGTATTTTGAGCATTTCCTTGATTTCAAGTCAAATATCAGAATCCCCTCAAAAAAGGCTTCTCTACTTTGGTGGGCATTATAAGTCAAACTGGTAGCTTGACCCAACTCAGATAACTGTAGGGAATAAAACACAATTGTTGGGCTAGCCCTGGAAACATAACAGGCTCTTGGCACAAAGCTAGTTCCTAAAGGGCTGAAATCCCAAAGGCTGTTGGATTTCTCTGTGTTCAGACCTGAATTTCTTTTCCTGTTCTTCCCCATCCTCTCTAATTTTGGCAGTAGTAAGTTAAACAAGCTCAATGCTTGGACTGTGCCAGAGTTGGGCCCCATGAGATGGGAGGGTAAGACAATATGCCCTTTATTTTTTCTACTGTGGTATATCAGCAGTTATCACAGCTTGACCTGACAGGTAAATCCATCTTCTCAAATCTTCTTCTTTTGAAAAGTCAAGAGACATTAAGAGGACTGCATTTTGATTTCAAGGCTGACATTTTGAACCTCACTTCAGACCACCTTTGCTGGAAGATCCATCTCATAGCTCATATTGAGCAGCATGGGCACAGAAAACCTCTGTTCCACCTACTGACAAGCCAGCAGATGTCAGAGACTTAGTGTTGAGCATGTCAGGTGATGGACTGTATGCACATTTTTAAAGAGTATGAAAGCATCCTGAAATTCCTGGGAATCTTGCAGGCTTCCCAGGGAAAAGAAAGACTACCTTTCCATGACAGTCCTGGGACAGATCTCGGAGGTGTCAGAAACATCACTAAGAGCTCCATTGCTTTAGGAATTTAGACCCACTTCTAACCTTCTCTCTTCATGAAAATGTGCTGAAAAACAAAGAACCTCTTCTGTTCTCTGTTTCCCTCTACTCCTTTATTTTTTTTTACAAGTTGTCATGGTAACATACTCCCTGAGACCAGGCTGGATCCTGGTCACTGATACTAAAGAAAAGTCATGACTCAACTTACACCTACACTACCTACCTAGCCCAGACTTCCTGTCTACTTTCATCTACCACTTTCTTTGGCAGAAAAAAATCTGCTTTTCTGGCTCTAAATGTTATCAACAAGTTTCTTTTTTTTTTTTCTTTTTTTGTATTAAATGAAAGAGATCTTACCCATAGTATTTCCTAATGCTATTGGGAATGCAGGATTAATATTCATCTTCAGAAAGCTGAATGCCTGTATGTGCAGGTTCATGATGATGACAGTAATTGCAACAGCATCATTTCAGAAGTGGCCCGGCTTGCACATAGTGCACACTGTGATTACAGTTTTTTCATAGAAAGAACTCAAATATGTTTCAGTCTATTAACATTTTCAGAGTGCACTCCTGCCCCTTTTGCCAAGATTTTTGTAGACAAAGTAGGCTAGGTCTCTTCCCGTGTGTTGACAACTAACTGCTGGCTGGCTTGCAGCTCCATGTAAAGCACGTAGAGCTCTATTTAATCTGCTTTTGGTCTTCAGTTCCCTCTTAGTATCTTGACCTTAGAATACATGCCTTAAAATTGACCAGAATTTGGGGTTAGGGCTACCGACAATGTGAATGTGCATATGAACAACACATCCTAAGGTGCCTCCAGTGATTAGTGGGTCATATTCCCTTCCTTGATACCCTTCACAATAAGCTGTGTTCTGGGGAGAGGCAGAGCATGGAGTGTTTCCTCCACCTCATTGTTCAAATTGTCATTACTAGCACCTAGCAATTCTCTTCACTCACCCCAATCCATCACAATATTTCAGTGGGATGGAGAGTGGCAGGCAATAAAATGTCTCCTGGAATATAAATCGGTTCCTAATTTGTTTTTCTCTAAGCCATTATTTCTTGCGTGATGGTCTTCTCCCAGGTGTTTTAGGCCTGTCAATCAGTTGTTGCAGGCACTTGTTTTCCTTTTCCAGGTTATGGTATCTCTGGACCTGGCAGTAACAAAGTGAAACACCTATCAGCTGTAATGCCATGTTAAACCCAAGCAAAATGCAAAGCTTGTCACAAACAAAATCTAAAACACAAACTACATTACCAGAAGGGCAAAGTGTTCCGCACCAGGACCTAGTTCAGTTCCCTGGATGTTGATGAAAGAGTGCTCTGAGCTTCCTGATCGCCGGTGGAAAATTAGTTGCTGTGAGACATTGACTGACAGAATAGGGATGTCTGTGCTTTCCCTGTCACAGGGGAGTATTTTGGGACAGTAACAAGAACTTCTGTGCCTTAGTGCTGCCTGTATCGGCATTACAGATATTTGCCTCATCGGTGAGCCTTCTGTGCTACTTCTGCTGGAAAGTTACATTTACTATTTGCCTGCAGGCCAACAGAACAAACTCACAGGCTTATTGTTTTACAGGTGATCAGCTTGTACAAGAGGGATTGGTTAGTCCTGCTTCATTTGTGAGCAGGTCTCAGGAGAAACTTTCTTACAACATGAGAGCACCTAGCAAGCCACCAATGCTCATGCACTGAATTCAGTCATAGGGAATTTTTTGATACTGCTGGCTATCTAATTATCAAATTGAGACGGACAAAACTGGACCATAGTGCTTAAAAAATAAATAAAAATAAAAACACTAGGTTATATAATAATAAATAAAAATAAAATAAAACCACCAGTGCCTGGCATACACTGAAGAAAAATGAAATAGGCTAGTAGCTAATTTACCATAGTAAATTTAGGTTGGCTGTTTTCTTAGCAGGGCACAGTTTATATTCTGTGCTAGTACTTACATCAAGTGTCCGGGTCTCTGCCTGAACTGACAGCCCCAAAACGTTTTTCTCTCTCTCTTTCTTCTGTTTCAATGGTCCTTTGGTACAGAAGACTCCATCGACTGGACCCTCCTTCCTGACCATGAATTTCTTAACCACAGGATGCATCTTCTGCAAGTTCACAATAAATTCACAGTAATTTCACGGAATCATGGAATCACGGATTTGTTGGAGTTGGAAGGGACCTTCTAGAGATCATCTAGTCCAACTCCCCTACCAAAGCAGTATTTCCTATAGCACATTACTCAGGACTGTATCCAGGCGGGTCTTGAAAATCTCCAGAGAAGGGGACTCCATGACCTCCCTGGGCAGCCTGTTCCAGTGCTCTGTCACCCTCACCATAAAGAAGTACTTCCTCATATTTGAATGGAACTTCCTATGTTCCAGCTTGTGCCCATTGCCCCTTGTCCTGTCACTGGGAACCACTGGAAAGAGTCTGGCTCCATCCTCCCTCAAATCATCCTTTAGATACTTATAAACATTAATAAGGTCTCCCCTCAGCCTTCTCTTCTCCAGGCTAAAGAGTCCCAGCTCTTTGAGCCTTTCCTCGTAAGGGAGATGCGCCAATCCCTTAATCATCTTTGTTGCCCTATGCTGGACTCTCTCCAGTAGTTCCCTGTCTCTCTTGAACTGGGGAGCCCAGAACTGGATGCAGTATTCCAGTTGTGGCCTCACCAGTGCAGAGTAGAGGGGGAGAATGACCTCCCTCGACCTACTGGTCACACTCTTCCCTATGCAGCCCAGGATCCCATTGGCCCTCTTGGCGACAAGGGCACATTGCTGGCTTGTGGATAGTTTACTATCCACCAGGACCCCCAGATCGTTCTCCTCAGAAGTGCTTTCCAGCAGGTCCATCCCTAACCTATACTGGTATCTGGTATTCTTCCTCCCCAGGTGCATGACCCCACACTTGCCTTTATTGAACCTCATTAGATTCTTCTCCGCTCAGCTCTCCAGCCTGTCCAGGTCACGCTGGATGGCAGCACAGTCCTCTGGAGTGTCAGCCAGTCCTCCCAGTTTGGTGTCATCAGCGAACTTGCTGAGGATACACTCTGTCCCCTCATCCAGGTCATTGATAAGTATGTTAAACAAAACTGGACCAAGTATTGACCCCTAGGGGACACCACCGGTTACAGGCCTTCAACTCAACCCTGCTCCATTAATTACAACTCTCTGAGTCCTGTCACACAACCAGCTCTCAATCCACATCACTGCCCCCTCATCTAGCCCACACTTCCTCAGTTTCCTAATGAGGATGTTATGGGAGACAGTGTCAAAAGCCTTGCTGAAGTCAAGGTAGATTTACTAGATTGGTGAAAACAGCTTGTAGTCTATATTAATAGGTTTCAAAATGATTGCAAAACTAAGAGTTAGGATTAGCTAAAGGTTAGGGTTTATATGTTATTATATATTTATTATTATTTATCACCATCTGAACAGGCCTCCTCTGTAATACGACAGCTGGGCATATTAATGTACGTATAAGTGTTCCCAGAAATTGTCTCATACAGAGGAAATGCTGGCTGGCAGTTGCCATGCGTTTGTCTCCGGTTAGAAGTACTAACAAGTTCTGTTTCTTTCTATTCTCTCCATTCTGGGCAGAATCCATAGTCAGTAAAAGGCTGCATTTTTTCCTTTTTGCCTTTGAAGCCCAAGAGAAACCATCAGTCATTTGTTCAGGTCCGTTCTATTTCTGTGTGCTTTGCTTGAACTTAATGTGGCAAAGAAGTCAAGAAAAAGTTAACTCCAGGTCCCTTGAATTATTTTGGAGGACTGAGATGAGTGAAAGTAAGAGGGAATCCATGGCACATTGCATCTGAAGTAATGTTCAATTTGTTATAGCATATTAAATCCTGGCCATTGCCCTACTAACATTGAACCTGACGGTACGCTTGCCAGATTTGCCCCGCCACTACGAGGATGCTATGATCTGCTAGCACTATCAGTTTCATTCCATGTTTCTGATTAGTGCATAAAAGGCCTCCCCAGTAGAATGGCAATTCTGCAGTTTACCTAAAATCACTCGTTTCAGCAGTGAGTTGTTTGGTGTTTAGTAATAAAGGACACATTTAATAAAATATATCCCTTAATAAAACAAAACTCAGCACTAAGTTATCAAAAAATGATTCCAAATAGTAATTAAGAAGCAACAGCCCACTCCTGTAGAACTGATCATTAACTCTCCATCATTGCTTTGAATGTGTGGGAATCATATTTTTTATTTAAACAATGTGCCAACTGCAGGCTGTGCTAAAACGCATAACCATCCGTTGCAACAGCTTGTCTGGCTGCCTGTGCATAAATTGCAATAATTGCAGCTGCTTTCTCACTCCACTGTGTATCAAACACCTCACCTTTGCTTCTGTATCTTTTATACAAAAGATGAGAGACGGATGATACTGTTAGTGGTCATTGAAATATTTTTGTAGGCAAGCAGACACCTCTGCCTTGGGGATTGTCTTGAGGGTTTTGGAGTCTTCCCTTATCTGTGCAGAGGATAACACACAAAAAGTATCTCTTCATCTTTTTATGGTTTAGGGATGGCTTTAGAAATCTGGAAAAACTTGCATACATAGACTCAAGAAGCCATAAAGGGATTGCTGTTGTTTATGTTGTGAAGAGAATTCCTCCTTTTTAGCTGTTTTTGAAAAGTCAAGTTATTTTTTGAATTCTAGTACTTTGCTACAGGCTATGAGTATGGATAATCCAATAATCTTGATGGTTCCTCAGATTTGCCTCAGCACTGGCACGGTGTCTCCCCAGCCTGCCTCCCAGGCTCCTTCACAGTTATTGAAGAGGGTGAGAAAGACACTATTTACATCTTTCACCTCTCTCAGGCATATTAGCTGGCTAAGTCACATTGTCCTGAACCGTAGTCCCATCTTCATGGCTATAGTACTATACCGATCTCAAAGCAAGCTCTTAGAATTTTAGACGAGGTCTCCTCTTGCTTGCTAGAGGTGAGTCATGACTGCTACTTGTTCGGACTCAGGGACAATATGTCTGTCTTTCCCCAATGTCCTGATGCGTCCATGCACCTGATGAGCATCAGCATCAAGGATAGGAAGGTGGTTGCAGCCATAATGCAGTATCGGCACAGGCTGAAACTGGTTTTTCACAAATGCCACAGCGGTCACTTCCTCTGCTTTGCTACAGCAGTGATAGCTAATAGGGACTCTTTTCTAAAAGCTCTTGCAGAAATCTTCTTTCTGAATTGAGAATTGGAGTTGAAAGTTCCTCCTCAAATGAGTTGGAAGTGGTTCTGGTTTCTGAGTTATTGTAGGCTCCTTATGAAAACATGCAATTTGAGTTTTAAACCAACCCATTGCAAAACTTTCAAAATACAGCTCCTGCTTCAGCCTACTGGGACGGGATGCTGAAAGCAGTGCCAGCAACGCAAGTGAGAGACTACAAGAGGGAGCACAAATGTTGCTGAGGTGGCTTACCTAGCGTGACCAGAATGAACTTTTGGTATTTACATTAATGTTTACAATTAATTTTTTCCTAACCTCCTGCTCAGCCCTTCAGTGGAAAGGCTGACATTGCAATCTGGAAGCTTATATTGCTGGGTTTGATTAGATTATAGGGAAAGGAGATTTTTCATCTTCCCACACCTCTTGCCAATTAAGACTACGAGTCTCATAGTTGATTCAAATCTCATTATTCCACAAATGTTGTTAAGATTGTGTGTATTTCAGTTTTGCATTAGAAAGGAGTCTATAAAGAAGCAGCTCTAATATTATGGATGAAATTTTAAAGATTTAATTGGGATCATGAAGGAGATACGAGGAGCATTATGAAGCCTAACACTTTATATAACACTGAACAGAGGTTGCTTCCAGTTTTATAGCTCAGCAATACTAAAACTTAGCAACTCACAAACATCCCCTTTCTGTTGGCTTTTTTCTGTTCTTATACTTCTTGATTGCTGTGTTAAGTCCTTTTTCTGTCTGTATTCAAAGATCGTCTAGGTTCATTGTTCTCTTCCAAATATTATCAAAAATGACTGGGAGTCTAACTGACGGGCCTCTGTGTGATTTTTGTATGTAAGCCTTGAAAGCTTAGCTCTGCTCTATAAAAGAGACTGATTAGTATCCATTCTGCAAGTGCAGTATTTATAATATATGACGGAAGAAAAGGGGAGGAGGACCAAGAGAGCTTGTAATTAATTCCTATTTATTATAAGTATCATAGATTATAGATTTGTAGCATGAGCTGATATCAAGCATAAAATCAGAGATGTTATATATGTTTTCCCAGACCTATACAACCTGTAAATGAAATTACCTTTAACTCGAGTCTCGTGCCTTTCTTAATTGGACTCCCAGTCAAGTCCCTCTCTGTCAGCTGTGATAGATTTGAAATGTATACATGCAAATTTATAACTGAGATGAGACTGCTCGTATTCATTTCCATTTTTGGCCTAAGCTGCTGCTTTCTTTGACCCCTAAAACATTTCTCATTTTAAGAATTACAAATATAATATGACAAGGTGGCTTGCTATTTCCTATCCTTAAGTAATATAAGAGAATCTTCTCATTTTAATCAATGTTTACATTTCATAACAAAAAAAGTTCTTGTATCATATAAATGACATTAATGACATCATGAGATGGAAAGATCTCCATTTTTTGGTTTCTCTGAGTTTTCAAATGAACTTTACTTGAGAAAACTTGTACAAATTGTGAGGAGCAGAAACAATCCCTATTTGTAGCATGTGTAGCAAAATGAAGACTCCAGTCTCACCCAGAGCTCCAGATACTGTAAGATGCATGTTCAGTCTGTGATGCAGTGGGATCAGAGTCTGGTCTATTTTGTACTTCCAAGGGAGTAAAGCACTTATCCTCTTTTGACTCCTATAGCACTTGATCAAGATGCACATATGCTTTCACTGAGTAATCATATAAATAAATTTTTTGTATAAAAATACAAAGAACAGCTCCTGTCTCAGGACAAAGACTTTTTCAAATTGGGAATTCAGAGTCTATTTATCCATGGTTCTGGCCTTAAGGAGCACTGGTAAGAATTCACTCTAACATAGAATACAGGTAGAAAAAATTGACAAGAAAGGCAGAAAAGGTAAAAGATAACATTTTGAAACAAAGTGACAGGAAAACATTTTTTTTAAAATTCCCAAATACAATGATTTTTTATTTTTTGTGAATTCATTAAAGAATTTCAGAAAATAATATATATAGGATATTATGCCCTGAATGCCTTTTATGCCATAAAACCAGAATGGGTAGAGAGGAAGAGCAGATTCTGGAATAATTGTGGAAGAAAAGGCTGGGAAAAGCAGCTTGGGAGGTGAGTGAGATCATCATGGTAGACAAGAGAATTTTCAAATTCTTGGAATGAAACCAACATGGAAGCAAATAAAACAAGTGATCCATGGTGCCACTGTAAAATACATTATATTTGAAAGAGATCTGGAAATTGCTAAGCAAAGCTAAATTTTATCTGTTATGCAGAAATACAGAGTAGGTGATCATACTGATGGTTACCAAAGACCATACAGTACAATTAAAAGAAGTCATAACTAAAATGCTCTGTAAATGCTGTGCTAGAAGGGTGACAAAGTTATATATTTTTTTAAAACTAAACATAATATTACATGCAAATTTGTGATTTTATATATTAATTGAACATGTAGATGGCAAGTATTAGTTGCAGTATTGTGGCTGAGTTTAACAGAGCCAGCTGTTTGTCCCTCTCCAGTTTTCTATGTAAAATTGAGTCAATTAAATAAATAGTATAAAAGTACAATAATAGTATATCAAAGAAATGTGCCAAATGGTACAGTCTGTTGTTATTCTTTTGATAAACACAGATCACTGAATTTTACAGTTCAAAATACTGAACAATGATAGTAGTAGTATCTCATTTACTGTCAGAATTGCAGACCCTGACCTTTGTCGCCCAGTCATTTTGTTCACAGTATGATAAACGTGTATAAAAGTGGAAACAAAAGGTGAAAATTGACTGCTTACAAGCAATCTGCCATCCCCAATTGCGAGATAAATGTAATGTTAACTGCTATAAGGCTAAGACACAACCAGGGTCAAAAGTTCAGTGGGTGAGTGGTAACTGTCTTGCTTCCTGTTATGTGTCTACCCACCAAGTTCAAGTAGCAGGACTCCAAACCTAACTGTCCTGTAGGTTTCTTAATGAGTATTTAAAAGCTGAAATGGAGTCAAACTTCATGAGAATTAAATTCACAATATGATGAGAAATGGGGATGCGGCATCAGTAGTTGTCAGTGTTGTAGACTATGTAATCCTAATTTTGCACTTATTTTTCTTTTGGTTTAGGGATTATTCCAGATATGCTTGATCATCTCTTAAATATTTAAAATTCTATGTATAAAAATTGTTGCCAGGTTTTTTTTAACATATGATTGCCCTGAAATGTTATCAATATCACATATTGTAAACAATAACAAATGTAAACATTTTTTTTTTCAGAATTAAAACTGCCATGTGAATTTATATATTTGAAAATGGCAGGATACCACAGCTACACAATCTTACTTGACTGATGCCAGTAACTTAAAAAAGAACCTTTAATCTAAACAGTCTCTAGTGAAAAGGTCAATTTTATGCCAAATATCTATCTGATTGTATGTTTGCAGCTGTGGAGAAGTGTCAAACAGGGAAAAAGGAAAAAAAAAGAAAAGAGTAAATCCAGTTGTAGGCTGACCTGTTGGTGCTGGTTACTGTTCTGTGGTGTTTGGTTCTCCATTTAACTAGCTACAGCCCTCCCTGGCCTGTGACCTGTGCAGGCCTTGCACCTGTGCTCAGGATAATTAGCTGGGTGACCTTGTCTCTGCTACAAGGCTGCTAGAAGACCTTGAACAAAGTCTCATTGACTTCTCTAAGCTTAAGGTTTTGGTTGGGATTTTTTGAGGATGGGGATAATGATTTTTATTTCCTTTGGAAAGCATTTAACACTGTAGTGTGCATCCAATATAGTTGAAAACTAGAACTAAGCTACTCTGGTACTTCTTCAGCAAACCTAGGAAACATTCATTTTTTGCAGAAATAAAGTTTTTATAATAATATTTACCTTTGTTCTTATGCTTGAATTTCTCTATCCATACCAGATGTGTTATTGGAGAGAGCATTTTTCACATCAACTTGGTTATTTGAGAATTCATATTAAATTCATGGATCATCTCTGTGAGATTCCTGTGAAATATCTTAGTATTTTCAGTAGAAATACTTAACTCTGATACTTGTCATCAGTCATGTGAAATATTCTAGACACAAGGATTGAGGATATGTCCCACATAACTACTTTGGTGAAACACAAATTAGAAACCTGTTCTGCTAAAGGGCACCATCAAGATTTCTGTTTTATGAAAATGAGTTTGGATTTGCATCACCAAAGGATTTAGTTATTCCTGTCTTATAAGGCCAATAGAGGAATATTTGAGACAGTATTCAGAGCTTTCCCGTGGGTTACCAAGGCATTGGTTATATATTGAAATTCATATAAATCCAAATGCATCAGTGGTGATGGGTCTGGAGAAGTTGGCAATATTTGATTATGAAATAAAAAAATTACAAGGATGTTGATGTCAAAACTACTGGGCAATTTGTCTGCTGACTTCTCTCCATTTCATTTGTGATAGATATATATATATAAAACCAGGAATAACAAAAGAGACATGCATGCACCTCCTCTACAGATCACTCATATATGTGACTGAGCTGACAAAGACTTATTGAACCAAATTTTGTACTTTGTTACTTCTTTGTTATTGTTACTGTTCATCAGTTTACGCTATCTACACTACTCTCTGCCATTGCATATAATACTACTAATAATTTGTAAGTTTTAGTCCCTGCTTTATGCAAACATAAAAGTTTAAAGCTTTTTTTAAAAAAAAAAAATAAATTGACCGTATCTAACAAAACAGTTTAGTATTCTTTGCTGACCTGTCATTCACTGGTAGGACAAGGTTGCAGTTCTTATGTAAATTCAAGGCTTCATTTAAACATGGAGTTTCACTATTCTGTAGTCGGTATTCCTGCTCTAGAGAAAGCAACATGCAGTATATTCAGTGGGGATAGCCATAAACGTGTCTGTACATATGTAAATACAATTCAATAATTATTATAATTTGGGGCTAAGTAAAGCAAGTGGTTCCACATGTATTCTGGGGAAAGGGAAAGTAAAAGGGAAGCCCGATTGGACTAATTACAGAATTTTGTGCATTGTTTCCATGGCAAAATTGGCTGGAACAAAGATACAGAAAAACTAATTGTTATTGAGGTGAGCAATAGATGAATGTAGTCGCTCTTACCCTGAGCTGTAATTAAAGAACAATTTTCTGAATGATTGACAGTAATATTTGATAACATAAAAATAAAGAACTTCTGTGTTAAAATCAATGGCAGTATGTCCAGTGAAGTTTCTGAGAGCAGAATCTATCATTAAAAGTGCCTGTATTTTATAGGCAGACACCACTTGTGTAGTAAATTTTAAAAAAAAAGAACAAAAAAAAACAAAACCCCAAACAACCAGAAGCAAAACACAACCTACGTTCTTTTAGTCTAAAATATCATCTACTTGGACTAGATATGGACATAAACTGGACATTTAAATGGATGGAGAAATTCCATAGTATAATGTATGGACTGCAAGTTGGTGAGCTTTATTAAAATAATTTTATGTGACAAATTAACAGCCAGATTGGTGATCAGTATTTGAATATTGTGTGTGCTGCTGACATGATATGCGACTGTATTCAGAAGGATCACATTGCGTTACTCCATGTCTTACAATAATGATAGAATAAAATAAAATTACTTAATATTTAGCACAGTAATGCAGAAGAAACAAAGATGTGTTTGAAATAATTTTTAATGACCAAGAAGATTATTTTCCTGTGAGGTTAGCAGCACTCAGAGACAATATGAAAGAAAATAGTATTTGATTCCCACAGAAGCACAAGAGCTGCATCTTCAGTGTTACCGAATATGGTAAATCAGAGCTGAAATAATTTGGGAGTCACTAATCATGTTTGGTGTGTTTGAAAATCAAGCTTGTGTGTTTTTCTACATACACACCAAAAAGGATTCTGTTTTAAAGACCAAATGCCCGATTTCATAAGAACATTTCAGCATTTTTTGCATCAGTAATTGCACGCCTATACAATTACCTATCTGTTTCTGGGCATTTATATATTCCCTGTGTTTACAGTAATTTTGCATGTGTGCACAAACTCCTGACTTGTACATACAAATAAAGCAGGGCCTTAAATAAATTGCACGTACAATTCCATACTTGAATGTGCAATCTTGGTAACCATAATCAAAAATGTAAGCATGTTTTTAAGCCGCTCCTTTTAAAAATTGGATGTTATAAAGTATTTCTTAAAGTGGGTTAGATTGTGTTCTCATTGCTATGATTTCTTGCTAATTATAATTTCTTGCTAATTATAATAGTGTAAAAGAGACCATTACGTAGAGAAAAAAAATATTGCATAGCTTCAGCTGATCTATTATAAAAGCACTTGGTCTTGTGAAAGTTGTGAACCCAAAAATGAGCAGAGATCTTAAATCTTTAAAAACTACAGTCTTATAATAAGGCCATAACAAGAAATGGTATCCTTGTAAATAGTGACTGCACTATTCTTCAGATTTTTATTGTTAATAACTGCCTGTAAGAATATTACATTCCTTCAAGGTATCCCTTCTGTAGAAAGCTGTTCTACAGTTTTGTAATAAAGTAATAAGTCATGTCAGGGAGAGCTTTAGTAGGCTTTCAGTGTACACCTTGAGTGTGTTCTGAGGCATGAAGCCAAGTGCCATTAATTATTTGAGAAGTGTGCTGGTAACTTACTATTCTTACACAGAAAATCGGTCTGACATAATGCCAGCCAACAAATGTCATTGCAACAGCTAGCAGCCTGGAAGTTTTGGTGCTTGTCAAAAGTTGAAACCTTACAGCTTCAGAAAAATTGCTTCCAGAAAAAGCACCTGCAAAACAAATGAAATTATTGCTATCATAGGAATTAATTAACCCAAGCTCGCAGATTCATTTTTTATGGACAAAGTGTGTCTGCAGATTCAGATGGTCTTTTCTTGCACACAGAATAGAGAAATCCTTGGTGAACTACCTAACATACATACAGAGTTGAAAACAGAAAGGTTTCTCATACTAGGGGGAGGAAAACAGAAGAAAAAATGGGAAGAAGGATAAGACAGAAATATCAGTTTATAGTATCAGTAGAAGGGGCAGAAAGGAAGAACTGCATGTATATTTTAGCATTTGATAAAGGATATCATAAGACTGACAAACTGCTCTCTATATATCAAAATTTTTTTTACGTATATCTAGTAAGAAAGCATTTTAAATATTGTATATGTATCTGATAGGAAGCACTTTGAATCTTTTTACTAGTAGGACATATTTTTCTAGCATTTAGTTATTATGCTCAGATCAAGAGATGATAATTTTATAACTGTCACCACTACTCTTAGGGATCTCTTTTTTAACATTCCAATAGAGAAAAATCTTTTTGGAAACCAACACCACATTGGCCACTACATGAACATATTTATGATACTGGGGAATACCTTACAAACAATAGAACCCATACTTAGTTGAACTAGACAACAAAGCTAGCCATGCAACTCTGAATTGGGAGATCCACCTTTTTACAATTATTGTGACAATGGAAGGAAAAAAAGAAGAAAAAGAGGAGGCCATAGCTTAAATGGACTCGACCATTTATTCAGCTCCTACTCTAGCGCCAGCATTTCAGAGCAATCGTCTGCTGTGGGTTTGCATTCATTGTGATCATGAAAGATACACAAATGAGCACCTCCTTATAGAAATGCTGCCTTCACTTTTATGATATAGAGATAGGTATTGTGCAAAAGGAACTAGCCACAAAATGGATCTCATATCTGCAGAACATTTTTTTCACTTACAGGAAGAAATATTTGATACAGTCTAATACCTATTTGCAGTGTTGTGTGATAAGGTAGGAGTCCTCAACTGTACATAAGAGTGTAAATGATTCTGTGAAAACAGAAGTCTTCATCACCTTCCAAATTGGACACTAATTCCTATTGAATTGATATGGGAAAATCCAGCAAACACAGGTTCTTCCCACAGTTATACTAAATAATATTTCTTACTGCTGTTATTCAGACTTGTCTTTTGTAGTGTTCACTGGAGTGTTGAGAAAGTTATCCTACTTCTGCCTTATCCATGCCCCCAAAAAGCCCTTCCAGCTACAACTGTATCCTAACCACTATTTCAGCTTTCCTTTTTAAAAAGCAATTTGATATGCTGAACAGCTCCTAGCAACATTAAATAAATGCTCCCTATGCGCATCATGATATGGTGTCCTTAGTCTAACAGATTTTCTTGATTTCCATATTGCTCTAGTCTGAGGACTACAGCAGCAACGTTCCAGGTCACTCAAATCCCAGCTTTTTACTGGACATGACTGAAGGAATGAAGAAAGCATTTTCTTAAAAATAAAGCTTTGTAATAATGGAACAATGATTAAAAAGTAATAAAATGCATTATTAAGATTGTACTTTAAAATTAAGAGTTTTAAAAGCTACTGTGGACAGATTTTGGGACTCAATTAATAACTTGTGTCGTTTACTGCAGTGCTGCATCGCCCCGACGTTCTCAGGGTTACATTCTCCTGCTTTTCTAGTTAAAGGTGATTACTGGAGGTGCTGGAGGTGGCTGCTTGGAGATGCAGTGATCTTTCCCTTCCATCAGACCTTCCTGATCCCAGGAGTATGCACTAGTATATTGCAGGAAATTACTTACCTTCTTTTTCACTGCTGTCACATTCCCTGATTATCATTTCTATTGTGTACCTTAATTAGCCTGACTGATTTCTTTTGTTCAGTATCTTCCTAAAACACAGTGATGTTCCTTTAAAAATTATGCAGCGTAGAAAATAGTATTTATACCATCTCCTTTGAAGATTTGTGCAGTCTGTTTAATTGTGGATTTTCTATGGGGTCTGTCTGTAAAATATCAACAGAAATAAAGACTAATTTGGGTACGGAGCAGTGCATTTGAGTATGCATAATTCCCACCTCAAACAATTTATTAGATTTCAGAGATCTCCACAACAGAGTCAGCAGCACAAAGCAGCGAGTCTCTCTTCTTCCATCACTAGTAAATCATCCCAGTCTTCCAACCATTTTGGTCACTTGCCATTTCTGTGAAATGTCTTGACTTTTTGTTTTTCCCAATTCCACAAATATCACTGTAGTGTATTTTTATTCTGTGGCTCATAACAACCTGCCTATATATTATTGGTGATTTGCACGTCATTGGGACAACTTCAAGACAGTGTGACAGGTGAGGACCTTCCAGCATCAATGTCCCTGCCAGAAACTGCTGATAGACATCAGCTATGGAAACTAGGGGCCAGATTCTGCCTTTACCACCTTTACCAATTAACAAGAGGTCTTTATGGCCGCATACAGTACATTTACAGTACATTTTGGTACACAGGTTTTCATTTGATGGAGGAATCATGCAATTCACCTCTGTGCCTGGGAAGATCATGGAACAGATCCTCCTAGAAGCTATGCTAAGGCACATGGAGGACAGGGAGGTGATTCAAGACAGCCAGTATGGCTTCACTGAAAGCAAGTCCTGCCTGACCAACCTAGTGGCCTTCTATGATGGAATGACTACATCAGTGGATGAAGGAAGAGCTACAGATGTCATCTATCCGGACTTCTGTGAGGTCTTTGACATGGTCCCCCACAAAATCCTGCTCTGTAAATTGGAGAGATATGGATTTGATGGGTGGACTGTTCAGGGGATGAGGAATTGGTTGGATGGTGGCATCAAGATGGTAGTGGTCAACAGCTCAATGTCCAGATGGAGATCGGTGACAAATGCTGTTCCTCAGGACTCCATACTGGACCAGCACTGTTCATCAATGACGTAGGCAGTGATGCCTACGACGAGTGCA
This sequence comes from Numenius arquata, assembly GCF_964106895.1. Lineage (NCBI taxonomy): Eukaryota > Metazoa > Chordata > Aves > Charadriiformes > Scolopacidae > Numenius > Numenius arquata. The sequence continues at coordinate 24,452,406 of NC_133576.1, forward strand.
CCTTAAGCAAGTTTGTGGATGACACCAAGCTGAAAGGTGCAGTTGATACACCTGAGGGACAGGAGGCCAACCAGAGGGACCTGGACAAACTCAAGAAGTGGGCCTGTGTGAACCTCATGAGGTTCAACAAGGCCAAGTGGAAGGCCCTGCACCTGGGCTGCGGCAACCTCCGGTATCAGTACAGAAGGGAGGATAAGGGGACTGAGAGCAGCCCTGCCAAGAAGGACTTGCTGGTACTGGTGGATGAAAAGCTGGATATGAGCCAAAAATGTGCGCTCCCAGCTCAGAAAGCCAACTGCATCCTGGGCTACATCAAAAGAAGCATGGCTAGCAGGTCATGGGAGGTGATTCTGCCCCTCAGCTCTGCTCTGGTGAGACCCCACCTGGAGTACTGCATCCAGCTCTGGAGCCCTCAGCACAGGAAAGACATGGATCTGTTGGAGCGAGTGCAGAGGAGGTCCACAAAGATGATCAGAGGGCTGGAGCACCTCTCCTATGAGGACAGGCTGAGAGAGTTGGGGTTGTTCAGCCCAGAGAAGAAAAGGCTCCAGGGAGAACTTATTGTGGCTTTCAGTAGCTAAAAGGGGTGTAAAGGAAAGGTAGGGACAAACATTTTAGTGGGGTCTGTTCCAGTAGGACAAGGGGTAATGATTTTAAACTAAAAGAGGGTAGATTTCGACTAGATATAAGGAAGAAATTTTTTACAAATAAAAATTCCGGTGAAATACCGGAACAGGTTGCCCAAAGAGGTCGTAGGTGCCCCCTCCTTTGAAACATACAAGGTCAGGTTGGACAGGGCTCTGAGCAACATGATCTAGTTGAAGATGCCCCTGCTCATTGCTGGGGGCTTGGACTAGATGACCTTTAAAGGTCCCTTCCAACCCAAACTATTCTATGATTCCATGAATCATAAATCATTGCCACTATAAATAGTGAAACAGCTTGAAAATTTTGAGCCAAAGGTTGCAAAGTTCATGTGTGGTTTTTTTCATGCTTGTTCCTTGTAATAATGCCAGTAATGCAGTGCTGTAGTCATGTGGTAGTACAGTCTCTGTGCGGTTAAAAACTGGAGTCTTCCCATCCTATTAGCTTCTGTTTTTTTACCTAGTCAGCCTTTTAATTGACTCATGCCAGAAACAAATGTGTTTCTCTCAAATCACTGACACATCTTCACTAGTCAGAGGATAATCACTAATTTCTTCCAGACATGTCTAAGTGGCATAAAAGCCGCTTTTGTTTTGATTTTAGCCTGAGTTTGCTTTTCACTTTCGGAGCTTATAGAGGCATACATAAAAGGACCTAAGAAAATGAAACTGTACAGTCATCTCTGGGTTCCCCTTTAGGAGGTATATCTGAGCTAAACACACACGCAAAATAAGTTGCAGTAAGTTGCAATATAGCAACTTCCTTTAAAAAATTAACTATATTGACTCATCAGTTCAGTTTATAAAATATTTAAGGGGTAATTTTAAAAGTTTGCAGACCCTCTTTAAAGCAGTCTAGCCTGTATTATGAATAGCTTTTATTTTTATGGATATGGGCTTGATCTGTAGTTTCAATGCTTGATATTTCCAATCAAATGAGCCTCGTTTCAGCTGCTTATAATTTTGCCAATTTTGTATTCATTCATTCTGAAGCACTCCTAACTGCCATCTATCTGTTGTAGTAGTAAATTTCATTTACAATATTAGTTTTGTAAAAAATACTTCAGCTAGGTCTAATAATTAAGTGGAAAACAAAAAAGAAGTTAACAACATAGAATATACATCTACAGGTAAAATCTATAAATAAGGTGACAAATACAATGGGTAGGCAACCTGTGAAAGTGTCATTCTGCTTATGATTAGCAAAGAAAAGGGCACCAGGTACATGTATTGTTCCTACACTTGTCTCCATCTTGCCTGTAAGTTAAGGGAAAGCCAGAATATGGAGAGTCTTCCTCCCAGATCTTTGAAAATCCTTCTATTACTCGGCAATGATAATCTCCAGCAGCACTACCAAAAGCATCCTAAGTCACTGAGTAATTACTGCTCTGTATGTGAAAAGTGAAGTTTAAAAAGATTATTTTTGCACTGTAAAAGCTATTTGAGTCACCTCAGTGGCAGACAAGGTGTTTCTCTTTGTTGTTTTTAGAAGTCTTTAGCTGCCAACTTAAAAGTCTTTGAGAAGTAACTGATAGCTCCTTAAGAAGTGCAGAATAGTATTCACCTGTGCTGTGTAGTACAGATCCCAGCTCTTTGATGACCTATTGAGTTGTATCTAGTATGACAGCCAGTGATAAAATTAATATCATTGACTGTTTTCCTTGTCTGTTTGAATTTTTTTAATAAACCACAGATTCTTTAAAAACATGGTATGTGACCTGAATCATTGCTTAAGTTATTGTATTGCAACTAATATTTTATACAGAGAAAAAATGCATTGATGTGAACTGAAAATAGTTTGATATATACCAATTATCTCTTTTGTAATTTCTTCTAATCATTTTAATAAACAACCTCAATAGAATAGTGAAATATGGGAATGACAGAAAATAAGTCACTGGGGAAAAGATGAATTACCACAAGGAGAAAGAACAATTAATTTCATTTGCCTATCTTCATTAAGTAGTTATATGTGAGAAAGCAGCCTTATACCTGCCTCTTTTTTTCTTTCCTCTCCCTTGTTCCTCTCCAAAGTCAAGCATGTAATGCTCTTGTCTGTTCTCCACCTCAAAGAATAGAAATATTAGAGAGCAGAAGATATTGGCAAGAGAAGAGATTGACTGGAGCATACAAACACAGATGCATTTAAATGCATGCCAAAGCACACAGAAATATAATCCATCAAATTTACTGCAAACAAAAAAGGAAAATCAGTCTATTGTTCCCCAAAAGCTGGGTCATTCTGTCATTAAGTTTCTTAGATGTGTCTGTTGTCCCCTCCTTACCATCTGTAGGAAATGAACCAAACTAGAGCCTTGCTTTCTTGATACATGATGTCTTTTATTCTTGTGGTTTCAACTAATCAGTATGTTCCATAATTTATGATCTATCATGACTGGTCTTCCTCCAATGGGCTTTTCATTATGCCTCAAATTTCTAGCAACTGCCCCTGCGTAGTCTCACTATCAATTTGAACATGACCCAAAGTGAATAATCTCTCTTTTCTCGCAGCCCATTCATGACCTGAATAAGAGGATCATGTGAAGAAAGAAAAGACATGAAATTACTTAATCAGATAGTACTCACATTCAAACATTGTCATCATAGCTTCATTGTCTTAGTTCTGTAATATCCTAATCTTGATTTTGCGATTGCATTCTGCTTTTTGTAATATACAATGTGCATCTTTTGTTACACTCTTTTCTCCTGTTCTATATACTACTTCTAAAATATAAATTGGTTAAAATAATATCATAGTTCCTTGTTTCTGCTCAGTGGTAGAAGAGAACAGGCCTTATTGGATTGTCCTTTCTATAAAGTGATCAGATATCAGAGAGGTAAGAAGACATTAAAATTTGAATAATGGTATTTATTGACAGAATATAACAAATATGAAAGATGTCAGTCTCATAGTGCATTATCGGGTTTCAGTAAGCGGTATGAGGTGGAAAAGCATAGCACATTATGTGTTTTAGAAAGATTAAAACACCTCTTCCACAGCTACTGATGGTTGCCATTCATTGTAAATGACAACAGTCTTCTTTATTTTAATTTGATTGATGAGTTCTCAGCAAGCTATAAAAATTTTCATGAGAAATATCTTCCCCCACACAGACCTACCTAAAAGTTCCTCCTAAGTTTGCTTTGGATTCCACTTATTTCAACTAACTTGATAACGGTTGATTCAGATGTTGTAAAATTGAAAAAACTGAAAATTGGAATCAACTTCTTTCCATCACAATGACGCGCTCCCACAGAGCAGTGAAAATGCCCCTTTTTTTTCTTTTAAAGCAACAAGGTTTATGACCATGAAGATGAGCATCGCATTTGCATTTTCCACCTTTCATGATGTTTTGTATACATCATAACCCTCCTCAGGCTGGGGAAGAACTTAATGGCCAAACACTCAAGCAGTAAAGACTCTTCTGCAAAAAAGGCCACAGCTGCATTTTCTAGTAATCAACCCATGACCTTAATTACTGGACTGGGCAATTCAAAAGATCCTTAAAAATACTGTCCTTTTAAACCAAAAATTTCTCTTGAAAGAGAGTGCTATGTTTGTTTTGATCCGAAGTGGTTGGTCATTTTGGGGGACAGAAGGGAAGAAGGAATGATTCAGAAGTAATAAGGATTTTAAAGAGAACTCATTTGGCTTTGACTGAAACTGTAACCTGGAATTGACAATGGAATTGACAACTCTTTAATCACGAACTTCTTTATATTGCATCATGTGTATGAAAGGTAGCTATTAAAAGCAAGAATTTAGTATTCATCCTTAGATAAGCCAGGGCAGGATTTTGGTATGAGAAAAGAAGAAAGGAGCAGGGAAGCGTAACACTCTTCCCTGATTTTGCCTTACCTCATCTCTCTCTTCCTTCCAGCAAAGCTAAGAGGAGTCAGTTCCGGTGGCCTATATCTACAATGCTGCCTTCTTCCATGCACCAAACCTGCTGTCTTTCCAATCAGTGTAAAATTACTACTTGCTATAATCACAATTGTATCAGACCTAGTAGCCTTCTTTCAAGGGGAAAATCCCTGCTGTTCCCACCCCTCTTATCTCTAACACCAGAAATACCTTTTTTTTCATCAGTGACAGCAGGGCAGGATTCCTCCCAAATTTCTGTTCAGCAAAGTCAGAACAACACACTGGGAGGAGAACTGCTGAAATTGTGGGACAAAATTAAGCTCTTAAAATTACATTTGAAAAATTGGCTCTTGGATTCTGATAGGCAATCATCTATTATCTTTTTCAGTCCCATCTTAGAATCATAGAATCATAGAATCATAGAATGGCTAGAGTTGGAAAGGACCTTAAAGATCATCTAGTTCCAACCCCCCTGCCATGGGCAGGGACACCTCTCACTAGAGCAGGTTGCTTAAAGCCCCATCCAGCCTGGCCTTGAACACTTCCAGGGATGGGGCATCCACAACTTCCCTGGGCAACCTGTTCCAGTGCCTCACCACCCTCACTGTAAAGAATTTCTTCCTTATATCTAATCTAAATCTCTTCTCTTCCAATTTAAAACCATTGCCCCTTGTCCTGTCACCACTCTTCCTGACAAAGAGTCCCTCTTCAGCTCTTCTGTAGGCTCCCTTCAGGTATTGATAGGCTGTTATAAGGTCTCCCCGGAGCCTTCTCTTCTCCAGGCTGAACAACCCCAGCTCTCTCAGTCTGTCTTCATAGGAGAGGTGCTCCATCCCTCTGATCATCCTCGTGGCCCTCCGCTGGACCCGTTCCAACAGGTCCATGTCCTTTCTGTGTTGAGGACTCCAAAGCTGGACACAGTACTCCAGGAGGGGTCTCACGAGCGCAGAGTAGAGGGGCAGAATCACCTCGCGAGACCTGCTGGCCACACTTCTCCTGATGCAGCCCAGGACACGGTTGGCTCTCTGGGCTGCCAGTGCACACTGCCTGCTCATGTTGAGCTTCTCATCCATAAGCACTCCCAAGTCCTTCTCCTCGGGGCTGCTCTCCAGCCATTCTCCACCCAACTTGTATTTGTGCCTGGGGTTGCCACGTCCCAGGTGCAGGACCCTGCACTTGGCTTGGTTGAACTTCATGCAATTTGCACGAGCCCACCTCTCCAGCCTGTCTAGGTCCCTCTGGATGGCATCCCTTCCCTCCAGCGTGTCAACTGCGCCACCGAGCTTGGTGTCATCAGCAAACTTGCTGAGGGTGCACTCTATCCCACTGTCCATGTCACCGACAAAGATGTTAAACAGTACTGGTCCCAGTACCGACCCCTGCGGAACACCACTCGTTACTGGCCGCCACCTGGACATTGAGCCATTGATTGTAACCCTTTGGATGCGGCCATCCAGCCAGTTCCCTATCCACCGAGTGGTCCATCCATCGAATCCATGAGTTTCCAATTTTGAGACCAGGATGTCGTGCGGGACAGTGTCAAATGCTTTGCATAAGTCCAGGTAAATGACGTCAGTCGCTCTGCCCTTGTCTACCAAGTCTGTGGCAGTATTGTAAAAGGCCACCAAATTTGTCAGGCACGATTTGCCCTTGGTGAAGCCATGTTGGCTGTTTCCAATCACTTCTTTATTCTCCATGTGCCTTAGCAAGGATTTCAGGAGGATCTGCTCCATGATCTTGCCAGGCACAGAGGTGAGACTGACCGGCCTGTAGTTTCCCGGGTCTTCTTTGTTTCCTTTTTTGAATATTGGAGTTATGTTCCCTTTTTTCCAGTCAGTGGGAACTTCACCAGACTGCCACGATTTCTCAAATATGATGGAGAGGGGCTTAGCAACTTCGTCCGCCAGTTCTCTCAGGACCCGTGGATGGATTTCATCAGGTCCCATGGACTTATGCACCTTCAGGTTCTTTAAGAGGTCTCGAACCTCGTCTTCTTGTACTGTGGGTGCTTCTTCATTCCCAGAGCCCCTGTTCTTGCCCTCCGTGACTTGGGCAGTGTGGTTAGGGCCCTTGCCAGTGAAGACTGAGGCAAAGAAGTCATTCAGTAGCTCAGCCTTATCCACATCCTGGGTGACCAGGTCTCCTGTTTCCTTCCGGAGGGGACCCACAGCTTCCCTCGTCTTATTTTTATCCCTGATATATCTATAGAAGTTCTTCTTGTTATTTTTCACATCCCTGGCTAGATTTAGTTCTGCCTGGGCTTTCGCTTGCCTGATCAGGTTTCTGGTGACTCGGACAGCTTCTCTGTATTCTTCCCAGTCTACCTTTCCCTGCTTCCACCCTCTATAGGCCTCCTTTTTGGTCCTGAGTTTGTCCAGCAGTTCCTTGTTCATCCACGCCGGCCTACTGGCTATTTTGCCCGATTTCTTCTTTTTTGGGATGCACCTCTCCTGAGCTTGGAGGAGGCAATCCTTAAATACCACCCAGCTTTTTTGGGCCCCTCTCCCTTCCAGTTCTTTTTCCCACGCTACCTTACCAATCAGATCTCTCAGGAGATCAAAGTCTGCTCTTTTGAAGTCCAGGGTAGCCAGCTTGCTGCGCACCCTCCTTGCTGCCTTATGAATCTTGAATTCTATCATCTCATGGTCACTGCAGCCGAGTGATCTTCTCACTCCTTTTGCCTCAGCTACTAATAAAACTGCTTTTATATCAAGCAAGTCCCTTGGAATCAGAAGCAAACCTGTGTATGTTATCTATGAGTTAATAGTTTTTAATAACTCACTTAATGTGAACTGATAGTGAATCCATAAAAGGCATACCTTTGGGTACTTTTTAAAGAACACCTCATTTTAATATTATTATTTTGCCTTATTATAAGAGAAGGAAGTACTGCCTAGTTTCTCTAGCAATTTAAAGAAAATAGTTTTGAGTATGTCAAAATGAGAAAAAGCCACACGGATCTTCAAAATGGTGTTTATAGCAATGGTTTCCATTGTACTGCTTGAGGAGTCAGAAGGCATATGAGTCTGTACATGTTTGAGTTGCTCTTTCATTTGTTTCAGTTCTGTTTTCGTATTGGGAAGCCAGAAGACAGTAACTGCAATACATGCTGGCATGTGTAAATTTGGCAGCTGGCAGGAGAAAAAAAGAAATCTCTTTAAACTTGTGTGATGAAGTCTGAGGATAATTTTAGAATAATATTTCAGAACTCAAACCTGGCAGATTTATGATAAGATTTATTATATCTTGTTATTATTTATTTATTATAAATTGTTTCTGCTTTAAACACCAGCAAAAAGGCACATAAGGTTGTGCTGTGGCTAAGAATAGCAGGGACCCCTGCTCCAAGTAACTGGGGGCACAGTGAGCTCCGACCATCACAACATCCTCCGTCCCCAGCTCAGCTGCTATCCAGGTTTTTTCCTGACACAATTAAGAGTAGCCTCAGGCTTGCAGTAGTATGTGCTAGAGGATATCGACATCTCCTTCCTCCATCTCTGAAGGTGGTTATGCAGCACCTCCCAGCCTCTCAGGCCAACAGGGTGCAGAGGACCCAGCTGTCAGAGGCTGAACGTTCTGTCAGAGGCTTCTCATGGGACTGTAGGCAAGTCAGACGCATCTTTAAATCTATAGGGATGTCATCCTTGTCTCATTAAGGTGTTGTGAGAGTAAACATATTAAGCATTGCAAGTCTGCATTACTTAAATAAGGAAACCTTATAAATAGCTTTAGCGATAAGAAATTATCTCACTCTTTCTTATTAACAGATGGAACATACATAAAAGATAGATAATATGCTTTTGTTTAGTGATATTAGTGAAGTTGTCTAGATAAGCAGCAGTGAGGACTGTCTGTAAATTTGAAAGCTGTCTCTTTTAATAATTTCACATTTTATACCAAGAACAGATTTTTTTTTTTTTTATGTCCATATACCAAAATAAAAACTGAAGAATTCTATGATCAAAATAGCATATATGTCTAGGCTGGAAAGGAAAGAAGGTGCATTATACCTGCATGGACCAGATTTTACTTATGACCAAATCTTGCTTCTGTTGATAAGACTTATTTTCTTGTTTTACAGCTTGCAGGCCTGGATTCTATAAAGCATTTGCTGGAAATGTAAAATGCTCCAAATGCCCTCCACACAGCTTGACTTATGTAGAAGCTACTTCTGTCTGTCAGTGTGAGAAAGGTTACTTCAGAGCTGAGAAGGACCCACCAACTATGGCATGTACCCGTAAGTCTGATCAGTACTAGTGTCTGCAATTCTCTTCTCCTCTGTCTCATTCATTTTTGTTTTAAAAAAAATGGCATGAGTTTGTACCTTTTATGAAGGATCCCATTCCAGATAACCAAAAGAGACTTTTAAAATCAAAATTTAAACATCATATTTCCGTTTAGTCTAGATATCTCTAAAAATACTGGCACGTGTCTTAATTCGGTGACTTTAAGCTGTAGTTCTGAGAGATAATACAAAGTGTGTAATCATTGTCATATAGATAACAATGTTGAGTTTTAAACTACCAGTTTGCATTTTAAATACAGGAAAATTTGCTTGTACAAAAACTTTCAAAAAACTGAGGAGTCATGTAAAGACAAAAACTGATATGACATACTCTGCTGTATCCCCAAATTTAAATGAAAATTGTAAGAGAAATATCATCCCAAGACAAGCTAATAAAAATAACTCTAAAAAACCCAAGAAAATCATAAAAGGAAGGAAAAAAGATATATGCAATCAGAAGGAGATATAATTAAACTCTCTTCCATATAATCTTCTTTCAACAGAGAGTTATTCCCTCTCATACAACTGTGATAATGAAAATTCTTTAGATTTTTTGGTAATTTTTAAAATACAACATTTTGTGATTTTTGACTGACCAAAATTTGTCATGAAGACAAAACTGACACCCAGCAGTCTAGGGGCAGAACTTCTGACTGAGAAAAGATTTTTACTATTTTGATCAATGTGCTCATGCCTAGAATCATAAAACATAAATTTTCTTTTCACTTAATAAAATATTTCTCATAGATTTTCATACATAGTTCATTACTTACTGTGATTCATTTATTGGTCATAAAGCAACTATATCTGTTTAATCTCAAAACTGGCAACAAACAGTGGCAGTTAAAAATCTGTGGGTGAAATACTATATTTACATAAAAAATCATATTATTTAATGAAGACAATTAAAATCTGTTTGCAAATTTTCTAATATACCTAGTTTTCTGTGTAGCATTTTGTTAGCTCTTTTGGTGGAGGACTTGATTCAAGTACATTTTTTGTCACAGTTCTCTTGTTAAGAGAATTTGAAAAAAAAATAACGTTAAATACATGAAGTATTTTAATAGACGAAGTATACAAGAAGCTTAAAAGAGAAAACCATGAAAACAAAGTACTATTGCAATAACCATCAGTGTATTGTCATAATTTTGGTATCTTTACGCTGCATAAGGCAGCACCATGTAAAAATAACTGAGCTGACACTAACAGAATTAAACTACTTCCTATGCTCATGCTAGTCTTTCTAATGGGAGTATACTGGAGCTTGGAGCTGATTTACAAAGTCATAGGCACTCTGTAATCCTGAGGTCATTACATAGACCAAGACATTGTCCATCCACTAAATGGGAGTGATGGTCACCATAAATGTCATTCCTAGGGTTCAGAGAGGCACCCTAGTCCAACGCACACAATCTGCTGTCAGCTCACTCTGGAGCAAGGCCCATAAGCCTATCTTTTTGCACAAAATATGTGGGGGAATAAACAATGTTGTTCCAGACTTCCCACAGGAAAATGGTGATTACAAATAATTCAACTCAAATGAGTGCCCCAAGCACAGGCCATTAAAAACTTACCCACAGAACTAACCCACATCCCAGGCGCTCTTGACAGTTTCATGCTTAGAAAGATGATTTCACTCATGTATTATGCAGATGTGGTTCCATATTATTTATGTAATTGATTTTTCATCTCCAAAAGACAGTCCTTCTCTGAAAAAAATACTCATACATGGCTTTATGTTTCCATAATTATCTTTCAGGGCACAATTTTAAGCCCTTCTACTCATTACTCTCATTCTACACATGAGAGCTGTGTGGCATCAGGGAGCAGGTACCTACAACACCCCAGTGCTTTACCAACTAAAGCAAGGTGCTGAGAGCTGCTTTGGCTGAAAACTGTTAGGGAAGACTTGCTGCCAGACCTGCTAAGGATGTCAGCCAAAATAACTGAGTGAGTGGAGACAGGGAAGAAATCAGCCACAACAGAGGTACCAGTGCCCCATCTCACCCCAACTTGGGAGAAATAAGAAATAATGAAGGAGACAGTGAACCACATTCTAGTTTCTGCCTTGCTCTTGGTTCAGTGCCACCATGCGTTGCTTCTCATTCAGCCTAGACTGCAAGGTATCAGTACATCATTCTAGACTGCAAGGTATCAGTACTTCATTGGCTGTAACAGCTGATATATTCATCTTATACCTACAATGATGATTATTTCACTAATTGTCAGCTCTGCAAATAACACCGAGACTCTTGACAGGCAGACTGTATTCCAATCTTCTTGCATGTCATCAGTAATGAAGAGTCTGCAGGCCAAATTATTCCCTAAGTGATATCTTTAGCCCCACTGCTTTCAAATTACACTCTCAGTTATTAAAATTATGTTTCTGTCATAAATACAGCCTCACTGCCTTCGGTGGGTCTGTGCAGATGTGGCTAATTTAAATGTAATAAACAAAGATACAGATATGAGACATACTAAAATTTAGATTATTCCTTCTAAACTGTCATGATTTACTGTAATAAAAGGAGTAGAAAAGTTAGGGAGAAAAAAAAAAAAAGAGCCAGTATGACTAAATAGAAAAGGCTGTGCAGTAAACAAATGCCTTTGCTGCGTTACCACTTTTGGGGCAGATCTGCATTTTTGATATTCATTCGCAAATTTGTGTCCTAACATGTGAGATGTAGCATAAGAGATTAGAATGTTTTCTTGTGACTTTTTGAATAGAGTTGTTCTTTCATCAAACACAGAATGAATAGTAGATTCCCTTTACAAATTTATTCCTATTCAAACATTTTGAACCAACTATATTCATATCTACTTTGTGTGCTTCTCCAAGTCCTGCAAAGCAATATGCCTAAGATAGGTAGATATTTTATCCTCTCTCTTGTCATTCCTGTATAGAGTTAGACAGTATTCCTCACTCCAGAATTTTTCCTCAGTACTGGAAAACTTGCATATGCAGCATTATGAAAAATAAGGACCTTGATTTAAGAGACTATGAATTTAAGAGTTTAGCTTCAGGCATCCACTTTTTTCAAGATGAGCTTCAAATCTAATTTCATTAATTCTATTAAAGTGCACACTGTATGCATTTCCAAAATTGTACAGTTCCTATTTTTGCTTCATGTAGCTGTATTTTGTAAAAGAAGAGTCTGCACTTTGCAGAAAAGCATAATAGAATTCTCATTTTAATAAGAGGAAAGAAAATTACATTAGGATATATTGTTAATCTCTTTCTCCTAGCATTTCTCCCTTTGATTGGCACTTGTTGTCAATTTCTTGCTGTTACTCTTTCTCCTTATTGTATTTCTTTGCCATATGTGAGTACTCTATCAGTGATCTCTCTGCATACATAGTGAGCAACAAATAGTATCATATCTAATCCCCTGTCTGATTGCTCTGTGCATAAACTCTAACATTTCCCACTATAATGTAATTGGATAAATTGATCCATCTTTTCAAGGTCAAAGTCAGGCAGGCTTATATTGGGTCTCTGAGCCTGAATGCATCTCTTTCCATGTTATGCTTAAACAATTTTGAACCCAACAAACTTATACTCTGTTCAATAACCTCTGACACAAACTGTATCCTCTCTTTTTAAGAGTCAACACTACTCCAACAGCAAATTCAGTCAATGTGCTTGAAGTCTTTGACTCTTCTGCCTCTATTGTTGGTTTTATATATGTACTTTTTTGTAATTTATCATAATGTTCAGACTTGGGCTATTGGTTTGCAGTCACTGGCTTCCATTCTTCCTGCCTGCCTCACAGAAAAAGAATAAATTACTCTGAAAAGAAAAAAACGTAATTCTACACCAAATGACACTACTTATCTATGCTACATGTATGTATGTATATAAAAAAGCAGTTATGAACTCAAGAGACACAGCCAGATGCTGATTTTGAGTACTCTCAGATGATCATTAATTTTTGCCCTTCCACTGTAAATTCATTAGCCAAATAACACACATTTCGAAGAGTCCAGTAGTTGGTGAAGGACAGTTCTCACTTAAAAACCAACAAAGTGTTTTCCAGACAGTCATCACTCTGTAGTGTTTAAAATACTGCAGTACCCTCACTAGACTTCTGCAGCTTTAGATTTGCTCCTCTTTTCTTCCATGAAGGGCAAAATGCATTTCACTTTCACAGAGGGAGAGGATACACAAAACGAGATGCGAAGCACTGCATGAGGCGTAAACACAGTTTTGTTTCTGTTGGAATTGGCCTGATTCTCCATAAGATATCGATGCATCTACTCCACAGAGAGTGTAGAAATAATTCTTATAATTTGCAAATGAAGCAAAAGACATTGCTCACGTTTGGGCTATGTTTTATCTAAGAAGCATAAGAGCGACATTTTTTTTAATGCTCGTCCATCTGAAGTGTGTTTTACTCTTTTGCATAAAATCCGAAGTCATGAATTTTGCTGTGAGGAAATGATCCATAATTTTCACCAATATACTTGTTTTCCTTAACAATATAAGGAAATCCCTGAGAGCTTTGCACACAGATGTCTGCAGAAGGGGTATTGCTGCCAAGTTTTTGCAATGTGTCAAATAATCTTTGTATAATTTATAAATGATAACAAAGCAATCAGGCCACATTCATGAAAGCCCAGTGACACATAATTTAGCTGAATCTGAGGATTAGAATTAATTGTTTCTCTTTGTTCCAAGTTCTAAATCTTAGTAAATGATTCACTGCATGTCATTACAGCTTAATATTTGCATGAAATCACAGTTTAACTGGCATAATTTAACAGCAATTAAAAAGCTATTTAATCGTCATGCAAATTGGCATGAGGGGCCTTGAGTATGAAGGGTGTCTGAGTCTTTTTTTTAGTATTTTCAGGCGGACAGTAATATACTTTCAGACATCCCAAACATAATTGATAATGTTGTCCCTATTCATTGAAATGTGAATGTACAATAATTCATGTTTTCTCTTACAATTGAGGATTAAGTCCCAAATCATGAATATAACAGCCTTCAATATCTAGTACAAATAAAAAATAAATTTTTTTAAACAGTGTATTTTATCTACTGTATTGGTTCTTCTACTAATACCGTCTACACAGAATATAACGAAAATCTGATAGGAAATTAAAATTTACAGGGCCAGACAAAACTCTCCTATTGCCTAGATTCACATTAATTCCTGTTTTGGCCTTACAAAGTTGATGAAATAACATTAAAAAAACCTGAACTATGGTGACCCATTGTCATAATATCTATAGTTTATGTAAGATTAAATTTAACCCAGTTTTAAAACATTGGCTCAAATCCTTCAAGCAATTACACACATGCTTAGTTTTAAGTGCATGAGTATTACCAATTATGTCAAGGGGATTGCTGATCCGCTTAAAGTTATGCACATATGTAAGTGCGATTAAGACTCATCCTCCATATTCCTAAAACTCCTCATTGGTTTTAACAGTGGGAATTTGTTAAGACCAGTCATTATTTAATTCTCACAGCATGTTTTTAGAGGACCCGTAATTATTCCTGTCTTCTGCACATAAATAATAAGAACTGAAGCTGAAGTAATATGGGCTAGTTTTAGCTTATTCCAATCTCAGGACTGTTTTCCAGAGTAGCTAGAACCATCGACCTCACAGTAATTTTAATGGAAAGTTTAGAGATTTGTAAATCTGAGACACTCTAAGGTTGCAGGGGCTTTTGGACCACATCAGCATCTTCAAAGCTATACCTTATCTCTGTTTTCCACACCATTGGAAAATGCTGTATCAATATAATTCACTTTTGTTAGCAAGTTGCATTTATAAATACTATACTAAATATTACAGTATTTCAAATGCTTCAGTATTAGACTTATCACAAGGTCATAGTCAAAGACCAGGAAGGAAATACTCAAAATATTCTCTGTGACCATAAAATTTTCAAATTACAAAAATAATTTTCATCTGATGGGTTCCAGAAATACTGCTCTTCAGTAGAAATGAGCTACATAACATTGGGCTAAATGATTCCTTGATATGCCGAAAAATAACTGGTCTTGACTGTCAGGGGCTTCTGGGCTGCTAGCTATGAACTCTGCACAGATAGATATACGAGTAAATATTCACACAGTATATTTTTAATTATTTATTTTTTTTTGGCTGAGATTTGAGAGCCTGATTTGTATATGAAATGTTAGGAGGAGTTTTGATATTTCGTTTTCCTTCCTAATGCAAAGTTCTGGCCATTTATTTGACTATACTTTGGGCACAAGGTCTTGCCCTCACTCTACAAGTTGTTGAACTGGAATTTACAAGAGTGTCGATCAATATTTTTGTTTGCTTGTTTAGTTCTTCTCTCATTTTCATAAAGTTTTTTAAAAGGGCATTATAATATTATAATTATCCGACTCCCAGATTAACTGTTTCACTCAATTTGTAGGGTGAAATACACTCTGTGTAAGAATTAGCTGATGTAATTTGCAAATGCTTCATACAGTCTTCCAGTCTGCTTGAGAGGCCCTGAAGTAATGAAAAGCTCACTTGAAGTTAGAACAGTATCTCAATCAGAACTTTATACTTAAGTCTTGCTGGCAAGTTGTATAAATCATGAAAAGCTGCAAAGCAAGCTGAAAGTTTTCAAAGTTCTCCTAAGCATTGGCTAAGCAATCCATGTGCACTGTGATTTTATGTTGAGAGCTGGGAATATAAAGCTTATTCAACTTATTCAGCTGAAAAAACCTGGAGATCGTCAGTTGAGTTTACCACAGTCATCTTACATATATCAAAACCTGGAGTATAAGGCCTTGCATTTTGCCAAATCTGTGTTTCTTACTTAATTTTTATGGGCATATTTTAGGTCTATGTATAAATTGCTTTTGAAAACCATGTGTCTGTAAGTGCTTGGTTGAAATATGTTAGGTGGAAAAAGAAAGATGTAATAAGAGAGGGAGATAAAGTTATTCAGGCTTCCTTTAACAATTTCTGCCTTTCCTTCACCCCTTCACAAAAAACCTATCTGAAAAATCATTAGGTGATAAAGTTCTTCCATCAGACTCTGGAAGCTGATATATAAAGCCTCAGATGATTTACATGTGATCCTACACAGTAAGTCAGCATAACAACTTAAAACTTGTTGGACATACCTTGACTATTGTGGGATCCGTGGAAAATTGGTCACTCATGGTTCATCTGACAGTACACAGAAAGCTTTACCACCTGCGTGCTAGCTGAGAACTTTCCTGCTCTACCTATTGCTATTATCTTTGCATCCCTCCCTGCGGTCTTCAAGAATTATTTTTTCTCCTGCTTTGCAGCCGTCCTTTTAGATCTTTAGCTTGCAAGGTTGATGTCTTCACTGTTATACTGACGCTGATGAGGTGCCAGGTGGGAAAGAAAAAACTTGTAAACTGTCTCTCGTGCCTAATAGTCTTGGCCTGTTGCCACCTAAATCTGTTAATGAACAGCAGCAAAGAAATCCCTGGGGATAAGCAGTGAAGGATAAAAAAAATATCTGGCACTGCAGAACTAATACAAACAATTTTACCTCTTGTAGTTATTCCAAAGCTGTTATTTATTTATTATTCAATTTAGGTCTTATAAAACATCAAAGGTTATAAGTGTCAGAAGAACCTACATTGCTAGGCGTAAAATAAGGAAATACATTTTGTTGTTAAAGCTCTATCCCAGTATCCCACAAAATCAAGAGATATTTAGTGCAAATTTGTGTTATCAAGTCTAGATTCAATGTGCCCAAGTCGTTTTTATGTTGCCTTAAATTATTTCTGAATTAATTCTAATTTATTTAGATTATTCAACTTTTTATGATCTCACCTATTTGTTATTCCTGCTTAATTTTCCAGGACTGTAAGTATTTAGATAATGTTTCCATTGAGTTCGTTATTGAAACGTATCTTTTTTAGCTTTCATTTGCAAATAATTGCCTTAAGACTAATATATTTTTCCATGGTTTGTTTTTTTTCCTCCAAAATGGACAACTTTCACTTAACAGGCTTCTCCCTCCTTATCTGCAGGGCCACCTTCTGCTCCAAGAAATGTGATTTTTAACATTAACGAAACCGCTCTTATGCTGGAATGGAGCCCCCCAAGTGATACCGGAGGAAGAAAAGATCTCACGTACAGTGTCATCTGTAAGAAATGTGGGTCGGACACCAGCCAGTGTGAGATTTGTGGGGGAGGTATCCGTTTCATCCCCAGGCACACAGGTCTCATCAACTCCTCTGTGACAGTGCTTGACTTTGTGTCACATGTGAACTACACCTTTGAAATAGAAGCCACTAATGGGGTCTCGGAGCTGAGTTTCTCTCCCAAGCAGTTCACAGCTATCACGGTTACCACAGACCAAGATGGTAAGTCCCAGCACTCCGTATCTGTTACTGTGCCCCTGACACCTATGCACTTGTTAGTGGGATCACTTCATTTCTTGGAAGTCTGGGTCAGCAAGTTAGGATGTTTTGCAGATTGGTACATGTTTTTAAGTGCTTTTGGTGAGGATTTCCAGCTTCTGCTGATGAGGGCATTAAATACTTCTGGCGGTTGGCCCTTGACCCCAATACACAGGGCACAAAAGCATCTTCCTGTTTAAAATTAAGTGCAAGCTTCAACTACCTGAGTCTAACTGTATCAGTGGTTCATCCCTGTAAGACATTTTAACATCTGTATGAGCCATTTCCTTAGGTGAGGTATCCTAATAGATTCTTTTGTTCCTTCAGTTGTCTACCTTGCGTTATTGTTTTTGAAATTCTTCTTCCCCAATTTCAGTACAAATTCATGTTCAAGGCTGACGTTTATGAGAAACATGGGAAACTAAAAGAGTTCTATTTTTTGGTTTATTTCTGCAACTTTTTCTTCTCTCATCTCTAGAAATACTAACTATGCTAGGAAACAATAGCATAGGTTACCAACAAAGCAACCTTTATAGCAGTGTTATCTTTTGGCTTGTGTTACTGCAGATGAGAAGGTTATTTCAAAATTATCCCTTGCTGGCATTTTTTCCAGAAATGTTTTTCACCTACTGCGCAGTGACATTGCAACTGTAGCTGAAGTGTTTAATGTAGAACGGGAACCAAACTGGCAAAACGATGGTTTTGAGTAGAAGACGTGATAATATGAAAGTAAAAGTGCTAATGTTCAGGAGGATCCTGTTACAGTCCACTTATAGGAAGGCCCTGGGTTCTTTCACTGATCAGCCCAACAAAAATCTGCTTACCTGTGTATCTGGGACTAGTTTTGCTGATGAGGAAGTAATGACTTGTTTGCCTTTGGGCATACAAAAATTAACAGCTTGCTGTGGTGATGATAATGACAATGATGGTAATACTAATAATATTCATGAAAATAGATTATAAATAGCATGAAAACTATTCACTCACCACTCACGTGATGATGCTAACAGAAGAGCTAATTATATAAGATGCCTAATGATATATGCCTTGCACAGAGAATTGCCTCTAGGTCTTAGGCTATGTATCATGTTGTGAACCTGTATCTCTTTCCCTTTCTCAATAAAGGAAAGAAACATGGTGCCAGAAACTACCCCTATGTACACTTATTTTTAGATGTTTTGTTACATGGTACTAAATGCAAGTCACCAAGCATGCACAGGCGGAGGTCACCAGAGATACAGTTTGTTTCTAAACTGGCTAACAGCTGTTTGAACACAGGTCGTGATGTGTATTTAAGTGGTGGGCTTTTAAAAAAAATCCTGTCTTTTTCTGTTGTCTGTTCCTGGTTTATGGATATAGATTTTCACTGCGGTTTACTCAAAACAGGGAAAAGACCAATGTTTTGGTAATTTGTGACACACCAACAGTAAACTCTCGAGAGTAGGCTACTTGCATTCCCTCTAATAATTCTTACATTACTAAAACATGCTGTTGGAAGGGCTTCAGAGAATTTAAGACCAGATTTCCAGAAAATCTGTCAGTTTATTTGGATATAAAAAGACAGCTTTGCAGGAGAAAGCATTGTAATAAATGAAATGGAGGCATCTATAAACTGTAGTTATAAAGATAAAACCATTTTTGTAGGCTTACAAACTGTGTAGTTGTATAAAACCACATGCATGGTAACTATATATTTAGAAGTAAAAGAGAGAAAGATAATGTCATATGAAATATCAAATAAAATTAATGGAGTTTTTGTTGATCGAAGTTATTGAGAGGACAATAAACATTTTTTGTGAGTTCCTTTTAGTCATAAATAAGAAGTGATACAGAGAAAGCTAGGGTATCTAACCTCAGAATAGGAAGCTGTATAACCGAAGCTTCAGAACATTGCAGAGATTTTATTAATGTTTATAAATCACATTGAAGTACTCAGATGAAAGGATTAGTGACCTTTTTATTCTTATTGTTAGCCAGCTATTAGTAAACAATTTATAGTTTTTCCATATTTACCCAAAATACTAAATAATCGCCTTTATATTGCATTTCTTTTTCTATCTATACCACCGAACAGTAAACTCACTGTTACAATCTTTCCTTATAATCTTAATTATACTGAAATGGACAGTACTTATTGCATGGTGCTGCAGATTTGTGTACATGTTCATATAAAACAAACATCCAAGATTGTACACATGACATGACAACAAATCAAAAATATCTTAATATGTACGAGGACTGTATTACCAGAAGTCCAAACATACTGGTTTAAAACAATTTTTCACTTTTGATATGTCTAATATGAAAGAACTAGATCTATAATAAATTATACATATGCCACATATTTATCCCATGTTCATACTACCTTTTTATACGTGCTGGTTTATGTATCTTTTCATACATGCTGTTTTAATAGTTTTGGTATGCACATTGTATAAGGTGCTAGACCTCTTTATAAATTGTTTTCTTCAATTGTTGCATCTTTGTTAAGAACATAGAACAGTATCTTCAGCTGTTGTAAATCCAGACCATTCTGTTAACTACAATAATTTACAGCAGCAGAGGAGCTAGCATTTTACTTTCTTTGAGCACATTGGATTTACTTCCCTCTAGTGGCCCTTTCTTCTTGATGGATTATGTGAAATTAACAGATTCTTCTTTAAACATGCAAAATTTTTAGCTTGTTCTTCAGGGTTTTTTCTCTCTTTTTGGAGAGGATACTGCTGTTGGAATTTGCTTAATAACATAATGCAATGAAGAGTACAGTGGGCATCCATAGAAACTAAAGAATTATATTCTACCACGGTTAGTGAGTAGAGTAGTCTGAAAGCATCAAAGAGGGAGAATATTTGCTGACACAAGTGAACTAATTCAAAAGTGATTAAGGCTCATCTTTATGCACAGAGCTCTACCACAACTAATATTAAAATCTTAACTGCCTCCTCATGCAATCACCAGCATCAATAAGATTAAGTACAGTGCTCAGCTCTAACAATGACAAGAAGCAGAATAAAGGAAAGTAACACTTTGAAAAGGCTTTGCAAACTGCATCCTGCAAACCTCCCTGTAATTTGATGACTAAAGCATTACCAGACCTGATCAAATACTAAAGAAAAAATTGCTAACATTAGTGTAACTCATATAAAATTAACTTGGGAGCATATGTGACTTTTTTAGTTATTAATTTTGTACAAGTATTCATAAATTCAATATCTATGGTTTTGGTTTTCCTCTCCAGCCTTCATAAGGAAACAAAGTTTCTGGGGTCACATTGTCTGCCAGGTGCTGTGAACCTCCTAGCCAACATGAGATTGATAATAGAGAAAAAGATTTCACAGATATTATGTTCTCTCAAGTGTGAAAAATGATCACTTAGATTCACCAAGCTGTTGGTTGGGTCTACAAGTCAAAAAGCAAGGTTCAGCTACGTAAGGCTTGCTTACTGGACTAGAGATGCCAGCTGACCAACCACTTAACCTGTCAGTTGGCTAGTCAGTACAGAAAGAATATATATAGTTCCTGTATAACCACAGCATGTGCTGTGTCTTATCCAGCAATTGTAGCAAACAAGGATGGGGTAGATATATGTTAGGATGTGTTGCAGATGGAGAGATGAGGGAAGTGAGCTATATGATACTCTTGCATAGTTTTGTTTCTAAATGTTTTGAGGTATCAAAATCATTCCTACTTTAAATTCAGATAAATGGACAGATAAACAGAAAAAGATTCTGCTCAGAAAAGCACTTAAGCAAAGTCTCTGTTCAAAGAAGAATATTAGCAAATATTAATTGCTTTCCCAAATCACTGCTGAAGTAATTTGTAAACAACTGAAAGGTAAAACATGTTTTCAAAAAAAGCCTCGTCAAAAAATGTTTAACAATACCGTTGTTTAGAAAAATGCCTAGATGCCTTTTCTTTATGAGAGCAAGAAAGTTTTATACAGCAGTAAATATGCTGAGTATGAAGCAACTGTACTCAATCAACTACAAATCATTGTGTGAAGAAGCAGAGAATTATATATTGAATTGTAATTTATGTTTCTCTTATGACTAATGGAAGGAAGAGACACCTCACTATATAACTTTCTTAAAATGCCTTACAGTCTGCATAGCCTAAAGAAAATTCAGAAGTACTTGATGGTTTTCATGCATAATTAAAGCAGTAAATAATGAATAATTAAGCAAAACAGAACTTAAAACAATAGTTCCAATTTCCAAATAATAGTCAACATGCGTATTCACTCAGTGGGCATTCGTATGTTCTATTCCTTGAGAACTAAGGGGTTTTAACATTACACTCTGCAGAGTGGGACTAGAGTTGTGAGACATATCCTGAGTACATGATTGTACAGACAGATCGCTGCCTGCTCCGTTTCAGTCCGCCATTTCAACTCCATCACCAAGGAGAAGTGCTCTGTAGCTATAGTGATTCTCTGACTGAATAGTTTCCTCATTGTCTGGCCTGCACCTTCACCGCATCATGTCCCTCCTGTGGGACTCCATGCTGGGAGCCCCCAACTCACCTTTCACCTGCAAGTCCCACAGCAGAAACCTCCCCTAAAAACCTCCCCTAAAACCTCCCCTAAAATCACTGTCCAGCCAAGACACTTCATGGGCATCATTCCATTCATGGGCTCCTTCAATATGTCTTTCCTGCTTTGGTGAAAAGTTTACACTAGAGAAATACTCCTTCTGCTATTGCATCCCGGAAATCTCATTTTCTCCTTCCTCAGTTTTGCAGTTTGTGAGTGACTCTGGTCTCTGTGACATCAAAGACCTGCTACTAGTGGACAAAGTCTGAGGCATAAGGGACTTCACTCTGTCTGGTCACACACCCTATCACTATAGTAAAGACTTGTCTAGTTTTGCTGTGTCTGTCTAGTGTTGGCAGCCTGTGACTAGCTGAGGTTTTCAGGCAGACTCAGAAACCGCAAATCTGACAGGATTCCTTTGTCTAATACCTTTTATGTGACCCATTGGCATATATATCTAAGGTTATAAGATGTTTCCTAATTGGATGGTAAAGTCTTGTCTGCATCTGAAAGGGATTGCCTTTCAGCTCATCCCTTTTTCCAAATAAGTTATGGGCAATTCATTGATCCTAGTACAAGTGGTTCCTCAGACATATTTGTAGCCCAGTGTGCATGGTCTGTAGCACCAGCAACCTCTTATCACTCTCTTAGAGCTGTAGGAACTGAGGAATGCATGGAAGGATTTTGGTGTCTCTTCCAGGAATAAACATGACCATATCACCATGAATTATATGTCATATAGCATTATAATAACAATGCAGATGGTGTAAGTTTTTGAGCCTCATCTGACTGTCAGAAAAGCATCTCAGGGGCACTACCAGGATTTTCCAGGATTAATCCTTCTGGCTGATGAGAATATAGTTTCAGGATGCTCATTAGGGTGGCAGGGGAGTTCCCTGTTCACTCATCCTAAGTTGTTTCAATAGTAGCATCTGACTTTCACCCTAATCAAAAGTCAGCTTTTCTTTTTTTCCCCCGAGTCTCACATCTCTACAGATGTGATTGTCCTTTGTAACTTTAAAGTCAAGAAAGCTTCTCTTTTCCTAACGACACGATGAAGCCCTTTGAACCATCTTCCAAACTGTTTAGTTAATGGTTTATAAATCTAAAGGAACAGCTATTTCTAATCACTGATTGTCAAAATGAAATAGCAGGTCACATAAAAGCCTGTTATGAAACAATCACAAAGCAGCCCCCATCAGACATTGCCAGAGCTCAAGCTACATGAAAGAAAGATCATGAAATTTTCATAGATGACAATAAAGGAGAAATTTATGGGATTTGTTTACCTAACACCTACAGCTGTATTGATAGTTCCACCAAACTGTGTACTGTCATGGGAGCAGTGCAGAACAGTGCTGCTGGTGCTCTTTATGTGGAAAATTTGAGGAGAAATATTAACTCATTGGTTACTGGCTAGGGACAGTCTGTAAATGTCCATACTGAATGTGATGTGAAGATAGTAAAAGGGATTACTAACACAAAAAAAAAAAAAAAGTTTGAAATGCGTACTCTCTATTTTAAGTCACTTCTGAACAATACATTTAAATAGTACATTTTAAAAAGGTAATCACCATTATGCAATGAATATTCAGGCCAGTCTGTTAAAATATATGAATGTATATGCATATTTATGTCAGTGTGTATAGAAATTAAGCATTTACAGTTGGAAAGAAAACAACAAGGCAAAAATGCTAAATCTCAATTCTCAGACTTGTTCAACTAACATTCTGTTGAACACTCTTCAGGTCTGACAAAATTCAAAGTTTTGAGGCAAAGTCTTTGTGCAGCATAGTTAGAATCAGAGAATCGTCTAGGTTGGAAGGGACCTTTAAGATTATCAAGTCCAACCATCAACCTAACACTGCCAAAACGACCACTAAACAATGTCCCTAAGCACCACGTCTCCCCATATTTTAAACACCTCCAGGGATGGTGATTCCACCACTTCCCTGGGCAGCCTGTTCCAATGTCTGATAACCTTTTAGGTGAAGAAATGTCTCCTAAAATCCATTCTAAACTTCCCCTGGTGCAACTTGAGACCATTTGCTCTTGTCCTATCGCTTGTTACTTGGGAGAAAAGACCAATCCCACCTCTCTTTTGAGGTAGTTGTAGAGAGCGATAAGGTCTCCCCTCAGCCTCCTTTTCTCCAGGCTAAACAACCCCAGTTCCCTCAGCCACTCCTCGTCAGACTTGTTCTCTAGACCCCTCACCAGCTTTGTTGCCCTTCTCTGGACTTGCTCCAGCACCTCGATGTCTTTCTTGTAGTGAGGGGACCAAAACTGGTCACAGTTCTCAAGGTGAGGCCTCACCAGTGCCGAGTACTGTGCGACGATCACTTCCCTAGTCCTGCTCACCACGCTATTCCTGATACAGGCCAGGATACTGTTGGCCTTCTTGGCCACCTGGGCACACTGCTGGCTCATGTTCAGACGGCTGTTGATCAACACCCCCAGGTCCTTTTCTGCCAGGTGACTTTCCAGCCACTCTTCCCCACGTCTGTAGTGCTGCTTGGGGTTGTGGTGACTCAAGTGCAGAATCCTAGACTTGGCCTTGTTGAACATGTCATTATGTTGAACCTCATAACCATAGTTATTACCCACAGATTTTTATCTGCTGGTCACCTCTGAATGAACATTTTGGCTACTTTTTGCTGATGTTTCTTTACACGTATGCCTGATTACTACATAATAATCATACAGGAAAAACGGCTTTTAAAACAGTCTTTATTTATATCCTGAAGATTTTTTAAATACTTATAAATTTTCTTTAACAAATATGTTCTTTTTCTGCCGGCAGATATTGATGTTCAACCATTTCTTTAATACCACAAAAGTTAACCTGATTCCATTTACTTTCATTTCTCATTCACCAGTGTTATCCATTAAGCTAGTCAGAATATGCATACCTTTAGAATATGTTTCTTTAAGTTAGACAATATGAGGAGAACAAAATGAAATTCTAGTTTAAAGGAGGAGGGGAAAGACCTTAATCAATACTGTATTTTTCCCATAATACACTTACTAGTGTCGTCTTTCAGCTTTTATAAGTTTCTTTCATGGCGTAGCACACTATTATTTATAACAATTAGCAATTTGTCTGTGGCATGAGTTTTTCAGCAATTTTCTAACTTAAGTTGCAGTCATTAAAACACCATGTCCACATGCTGCAACAATTGTTTATTTAATAATAAAGTTTATTTCCATTTGTAAAAGGGACATTTGTGGAGAAAAATTTAAAAATAATCAATACACACAAATTGTAGGCATATAGCACTAGGTTAAGACATATGCCTTTATTTTGCTTGTTCCTATTGTAGTCAGTAGCTGTGACGGGCATTCAGCACATGATTAAGACCCCTAAAAATGAGATGTTTATTCATTGACTTTGGTGATTTTAAACAAGAATGTCAAATAAGCTTATTGGTGCTATCTGCACACCACTCAGCTAAGAACCGTGTTAGGATAATCAAGCCAATCAATGATATATAGTTAGAAGAATCATTATTGAGTATTCCGGTCAGGGTAGGGTCCAAGATATTTCAGATAAAAACTGGTGACTTAGGTAGTTAGAAATCTGTGCCACAAATGTTGATTGACCTACTTAGGAAATTCTTCAGTTACATTAGGAACCTTCTGTTTTCAAAGTTTACCTAAACATTTCTGAAAGCTATTTAATTTTATATTTAAAAAACAGCAACCACAACTCTGGTGTTCCCAGAGTATGACAAGTGAAATGACGATTTCTGTTGCGTTCTTGGCAAGAGGAGTGATTTTGGTCAAGGGTAGTAAAGGAAGACATTCATCACGGCTAGTCAATCTGAAACAAATTGTGTTTGTAGATGTCATGACATTCATGCAAACCTTTAGGGAGCGTGTTCAAAATGAAGGACATGGTAAATTACAAACCAATTTTGCTGATGTTTGCTATGGGGTCTTTAAAGCAATTATGTCAGTAGCAGGTTGCTCCGATTCATTTGCTTCTTAAAATGTAGTTTCTTCATTACACTCAACAACCCTTCTCCTTCCACTTCTGTGACTTTTCCATATGCATTTGCCTTAGGCTCACAGTTTGGAAATAGTTTTCATTTATATACAATAATGGCATTAAGTTGTGCGCATTGGAATAAGGTTGAGAGCACACTCAAAATTGCAGTTTCCTAAGCTTCAGAAGTCTATTTTACAGTTCTGTTAGTTTCAAGGTAATATTTCTAATAACATGCTTTTACCTTTTTCTGCTTGAACTAACAATAAGAGACATCTGTTTACTATCTTCATATCTGTGTTACATATTTGAGTATTTTCCCACTGCGGTAAAATTTATACCGGATCACCAATGAACAAATAATGAAGATCGCTCCTCTGAAAAGATTAAGCTAGCCAGGGTAGGCACACTTAATATTTAGTTTAGAAATGCATGTTGCCTTTAAAAACCCCTGTCATGAGTAAGCCTTCATATATATTGTAGTCTGAATCGTAGTCTGACAGAGATGAGGCAGAGCCTGACAACCAGTGTCAAGATTGGCCGGTGTATTGGTCAGCCAGGAGCAAAAGAAGGGAAAAAAAAAGACACTCTTAATCTGCTAAATCTTCTTTCCATTTAGCATGCAATCTCTGGTTTCCATTGAGAAATAGGTTTTGCATATTAAGTATGCATATTTTTCTATATTTATCCTCTTTTAAGACTTCCCTTAAAACCCTCACTTTAACAGAATATTATCAGATATTCAAGACATGGCTACAGGTTTACTTTTGCAGTAAAAACATTTTAAATTGTTTTCATACTTTGTTGACCCTCTGGAGTGAGTGCAGCTAATTCTGTGAAGGACTAACTATTCAAAGTATTTTGTCTTGGTTGTTTTCACTTACTGAAGTGACATGGAAGTTAGAAAACAGTGCATCAAAGTGCTTAATCTTGCTGTCTACATGTAGAGTCATGAGAGCCAAAAGGAGAAGGAATGTGATATACAGAACCATTCCCAAGGAAAATATGAGTGAAAGGATGAGGCATGTGAATTTTATAATATAAAAAAGAAACTTTTTTAAAAAAACTTAATTTAATAATTTTTTTTTTTTAAATTTATTCAGCAAATTAAATGAATAAATTATGTTCAACATATTTCTTTCTTGGAATAACAATGTCATTTTTGTACACTAAACTCCTCAGTATTTGAAAACAGAAATTTTAAAGCAAGTATTTACAAGAACTCTCTAATTGCAAAATTAGATCCAATGTCCCAAAGCTGTTTCACTGGAAGTCAGTTACAAATATCCCACTGAATAATAAACAAGGGAGGCCTGGCTCAGCTAATGTTTCCTGAACACTCTTGTTGTCTCCTCTACTTTTGCTTAGTTCTTTTGCCATCATTCACAGTACTCAGACAACTAGTCACAACTTTTCTGCTGAAGTTAATGGCAAACCCTATAAATTGCTCCAGTGTTAATTAAATCTCATTCTTCATTGAATTAATCTACATTTGCAAGAATTTTCTTTGTGCTTATTCTCTCTGAATAGAAAGTAATATTTTTAAACTTGTCTTTTCCATGTGATTTTAAATAATACATGCAACAGCTTCTAAATCATGTCATTGATCTGTAATTGTATTGAAGTGTTTAGAGATTAATGTGCATTATCTTGACTCATAAATTCTAACTTGTTATGCATTGCAAACAGCTGATGTATGATCCCGTAAGTTACTGACAAGTTGTTCAGCCGGTTTCCAATACTGTATTTTACAGTTTAGAAATAAATGATCTTTTTATTATATTAACTCAAATCTGTCTGGAAAACAAATTGTCTGATCTCAGTGACTGGTTTATATATACATAATATTAAACTCTAAGCTCCGTTTTTCAAAATTAGATTGTTCTCCTAAAATTATCAAACAATTGTTTTTATCCTGTAATTGAAGATCAAGGAGGACTAAAAAAAATTTTTTTACAGGGTAGAGTAATGGAGTAATGGGATTCCAGAAATTCAGTCTATAGTTCAAGGAGGATGGGCTATGGTCTCAACAATAGAGAAGATATGAGTCTGCCTTCTTCCCTCAACTAGTATATTTTATTGTAATTTACTAATTAGACATGAGGCGAATTTTTGCTATCTCATTGCCATATACTCATAGATATGATTTATTCTAATAAAAGGAAAATATTTTAACTGATATTTAGCATATCTCTATGCCAATTTACAGAAAGGATTGATTTCAGTTTATAAATAATTCAACTCTGACTAGAACATGAAATCTTTGGAGAGAGGAAATAGAGAAAATTGCATTTTTCTAATGCGATATTAAATACTATTTATCTTTTTAAATGCTGGCTTGTGTTTGGAAGTGATTTTTGTATGGTCACAGAAGTAAGTTGACGGCATGGAAGATTAAAGTCTGTACCTTTTCAGATAACATGTGTGACTGTGGAGCTGTATTAGCTTAGTTCCCTGGTATATATTACTTTGATGCTGGGAGACTATCTTTAGGAGAAGAGCATAGTTTTATCTGCATTGGTCTCCCTGATCTTTTCCTGAAACAATCAGGTTCAGTGGTGCCAGTTTCAATGGTAACTTTTGTTACATGCAACATACTGTAATACTGAAAACGTGATTAATCTCAGATGAACAAAGGGATGTTTGTGAGATCTTTGAAGCTAAGTCTCACTGTGAGTGGTCTCTCCTGTTGCAACCCATAGAAGCTGATGTAGAAGGAAGTAAGTTGTGTCCCAAAACCTCCACCCTTGTCCCACACACCTTCTGTATCTCATAGAGCCACCTGCACCAATCATGCTACTAGGGCACTACCACGGTGTTGTAATGTTTTTACATCACATTCCAAGGTATATAACAGGGAAGTTCTGTGCAGGTTCAGGGACATATTGCAGGGGATCTTTGTCTGTTTTCCAAGTAATCTAACATAACATTTACTTCATTTTCTTCCCCTTTAAAATGCTTGCTTTTCTGTTATAACCATTAATCTGTGACATGACTGGTTCATAAAGATGGCCTCACATTTCTAGGTAAGCACCCAAGATATTAGCTGCAAGACTGGGTGGAGAACAATTCCAAAACGCAAAAAAAAATCCATTCGGATCTTGCTTTTCCACGTGTATATACAGTAGCATTCTGGTTAAACTTTCTAGGTAACTTTACATTCTCATAAACATAATAAATCTAAGCTCTTTTAAGCAGCAGTGTGAATAAAATATTCTTAATTTTTCCATTTTTCCGTTTTAAGATGATGGTTATATTGTCAGACATTAAAAATGTGGCTTTCTCATGCAGTTTTAGGGAGAATAAGACTAACATCTTCAAAAATTATTTGAGTGGGTGGAATATATGTCAGTTTTTATGAGCAAGTCACTATTAAGTCTCTCAGTTGATGGAAGATTGCAATTAATTAAAATCTCAATCTGGAATTTCTTTTATAATTAAATATAATTTAAAGGATAAAAAATGCAAAATATTTACTATATATAGTTTTATGTCTATATGCATCTATATATTATAAAAACCTGTCTTTCAATATATGTATAAATAGTGTGAAAATAATGATTTGCCACTGATTCATTAGTCTAATACTAAATACATGTTAATGTGTTAGTCTTTTTGTTTGCTGTAAGAAAATATCAATTTACTTTGTTGAAATAGTTTAATAATTTTGTAATATTTTCATATTTACCAGCTAGATAAATGAGCTACATTTTTATGTAACACTAAAACTACACTTTCATTGAAACTATCCAACACTTCCAAAAAAGTTCACAGGTGAGAGGCACTCCATTCCTTACTGTCTCTGTTACTTTATATTTAAATTGTCTTCCCACCTTTCTGTTTAAGTTTTTGCAGTGACAGGTAAACATTTTAAGTACCTGATATATGTACAATCTATTTCCTCGGTGGAGTATTGTGGATTATGTCGTGATATGACAAGAATTGTAGAAAATTCTGTAGAAAATAAAGAACTTAACCACAAGAAGTTGGGTACCTCTTTCACAGTTACCGATATACACTCTGAGCGCTCCAGCAAGTGAGGGTACGCACAGAGAGTAAGGAAAGTGTGTGCATGTTTTCTGAACAGGTTTTCCAGGGAACTTGGGTCTCATTAAACATCTCAGTGAAAGTGAAGAGCCGAGAGCTGCGGTTCACTGAGCACCTTTGGAAATACTGCCCCATCACTGAGGTGCTTAATGGAAACTGGCTTGTTTTACAAACCAAACCTAGTCCTTTCTTAAACAATGAAATTCACTGGAATTGTAACATTTATTTCTGAAGGATGTGGGGTCACATATTATCTCGAACACTAAGTGCGGAGTAACTGTGAAAGTAAATGATTTAAGCGCGATGTGTTATACAATTACTTCTAATCTCTTGATATAAGGTGAAACACCCAAAACTGCGAGCTTTACACTCTTAGCCTAGTTACTAGGTGGCTAGTGTTTGGACCAAATTTTTCTGTTTCCTAAAGCATTAAAAAATCAGTTTATAGATTTTAGGGTTTTTGCTTTCTTATTCTTTTTCTACTTAGAAATTTCTGCTTGTCTATTGAGTTTGTTTAGATACCTTTACAACGATTAAATATAAAAAGATTTAGTACGGATAAATGTTATTACAGTATATTGTTTGGACTTTAAAGCATGAAAAGATTATTCTGAGTTAAAGCCTGAGATAGTCCTTGTAAGAATTACAGTATTTGCAACAGGAAACAAGAATAGCACTGATTTGTTGGCAGTAATACAAGTACTCCAGATTTTAATAGAGATTGTTTTACTTTTTGTGACTTTCACTGCAATTTTTATGAAAAATAATGTATTCATTTCTTTGAGAAATTATTTTTATGTAGCTATAAAAAACCAAATATGAAATTCATACACCCAAGTTGCTACCGAAATCTTCATTAAAAAGTTGAGGTTCCAAAATTAAATCATTGGAAAGTTTTTCAAGAAACCTTAATTCAGAATCAGGTTTTATGTTTTACTGTACAATCTAATGGCCTACATGGTTTTGGTCAAGTCTGCATGATAACATGTCGATGTTATTCTGCATCATCCTTATCTTTGAGTGCATGTGTTCTCTGTCTAATAAAAGAGAGAATTGCCCTCAAATCATCTTTGGCTATTTGACAGCTAAAATGTGGGAAAAGCTTCCGTGTTAGGATGACACTAATGATCTCAAAACAAAAAATATCAATTCCCCAAAAGATTATTAAAGATTTTAAAAATTGTAAGTCTCTTTCTGGATGGAAAACTCTGGTTGAGAAAAGGCTAGTAAAAAAAAAAAAAAAAAAAAAAAAAAAAACCAACAAAAAAACCCCAGCCAAAACCAAGCAAAAACATTCCCCCAAAATATCCAAATGAAGTCTTTTTAAACATTTTTAATTTACTTCCTAGTTTCTATAGAACAAGAATGGTAGGTTGTTTCTTATTCTGTGATAAAGAGGGGTATGGAATAATATGTGGACTTCTGTTTCTCTCCTTCACTCTCTGTTTTTCTGACATGGGTGGGTGAGTGGGTTTATGCCAATGCTATACACAGGCATATGTGGATGGCTCTATGTAGTCTTTATTTGTTAAGAAATGTATATATGTCAGTAAATATTTTAGCAAATAATAATAGTATAAAATATGTACCTATCTATTTAACTTCTTAAAGGCATATAAAAGAATTCCAACTTAAATTAACTGCTAGTTGTGAGATATTGGACCAAATAACCCAAATTATTCCCCTTCAAAAAAGTTTAGAAAACATAACTGACATTTATTTCACAGTAGTAAATTTAATGACATGTGTCTTTTTGTTTACTTATTTCTCTTAAGCTTTTGCTATGAACTTCTAACAGTGAAATAATACCTAGTATCAATTGTTTTAAAAAAGAGAATATACACTAGCAACAATCAAGCAGTCCAGGGACTGCTATTTGGCTATTACCACACGCTTCTTTAGGTTGATACACTCACCTTTACTTGCTTTGCAATATTTCCTGAGAACGTAACATCGATAGTCCACTTCTGTGCACCAAGTAGTGGCTTACTGCTGCAATAAAAAGTTATTCTGAGTATTTAAGTGGGAAAAGAACTGTTGGAAACATTAAATTCTTTCTGTCAGGCAGCTGGGATTTAACTGGAGCACACTCAGAAGTAAAACAGATTTTCATTGATCTGAGTTGTTGAATTCTTAAGTGTGGTTTATTTTCCCTTTGATTTTGAAATCCGTAAGTGCCAGTCATAGCTTTAAGAATGAAAATCATTGGCATGGGAGTTTAAATTAAAAGTGATGAATTGAGACTGCTAGTGACCACTACCTCAGCCAAACACAAATGCCATGACTGCAGCTTCAAATATTGCTGCACGCTCCATTTTAAATTAAGTGTGACAAATTAGGCAGGAAATTAATTGCTAGCTTGGAATAAAAACAATGATGCTGATTGGAAAAGGCATCATAAAACAATTTTTTTACTTAGCAGCGATCCCATTTGTCATATCAAAAAATAAAGAAACACTAATAAAAATTAGTCTGATTGAAAAAGTGGGCATTTGCTCTGGGTGTGTATATCTGTGGCAGTAGCTGTGTGTATGTGAAGGTGACTTTTCTTTGAGAATGTGTTTGCCAGCTTAAAAACGTAAGAGAAAATTGAATGATGCATGAGACATTCTTGTACCTAGGTTGTAGGTTGTTGGGAGTTAGGTACATATATCTCTATCACTACAGACTAGATATTAGAGTTGCTGTCAACTGTTTTAGTGGCAGCAAGTGCCAGGATGAACAATTACCCTTTAAGAGAGTGTGACCTTAAAGACCAGGCAGAGCTGTAAATCTTATATCTCCTTAACTAGTATCTCATTTATTTTACTTTATGTCCACTATGCACATATATAAAAGTGGACACATCAATATTCAGGAATTCACTGGACAACAGTTTCCCATTTCTAAAGTTTCGGACTTAATGCTAGTTTCATTATTAGTGGGACTATTTCACAACTAATCGGTTATTTGTTCTTTCTAGCAACACATTTGTTACTCACAAGTACTATGAAAATGTCCTTGGTAGTATATAAATGGATGAAGTATTTATCCGTTTGCCTCAGGTGAAAAAAGTATTTTTAAAAAAGCTACAAAAGCTGAAGTCAATGCAAATGAGTCTTTAACTCTTAAACCAAAGACGTAAGTATTTGAAGTTGAACATTTAATATGAGTTAATATAGAGTTCTCAGTGCAAAGGTGAAAGTATAAATAAGAGTACTAAACTGAGCTCTTTGTTTTCCTTGTTACCAAGCAGCTTGCTCAGCACTCCCTTTTATACCCTTGCATTTCCCTTCTGGCCTCATGCGCGATTTCTTTTCCCACTGCAAAGTTCTGGGTGTTGCTCTGCCTAGGAGTGACTGGTAATACAGACATTCATACATACATACATACACCACCAGTTGTCATCAGAAGATTGCCACCTTACTTATTCCTAGAGAGAATAGCATTAAAGGTAAAAATTGCTTTTGAACATCAGAGAGCGACATGAACGCACAGCATACTTTCAGTATCCTCTGCAATTTTAAGTCTTGCTAATCATGAAGTGAGCTAGTTGCTGTGTACTCTCAATCTGTCACTGTGCAAGCCCTATTTATTCTGGAGAGAGCTGTACAGTTTTAATCAAAATTTGTTACTGTGCTATGTCATTCTGCTTATATAGTTAATGATTTTCCAATATTGCTACCATACACATTTTCAAAACTTTAAGATTCAACCATAAACATTTGTTCAAGTCACACTTTTTGTTGTAGAGCCTCAAACCAAGAGTTATATTTTAGTAAACTGTTAAAATAATTGTATTAGTCTCATAACATGACCAGAGAGATAGTCTTCTAATTTGGAAACCTCTTCTTGTGGATTTTTTTGGTTTGTTTGGTTTTTTTGTTGGTTGGACTCGATGATCTCAAAGGTCCCTTCCAACCAAGAAGATTCTGTGTGATTCTGTGAACTAAAACTTGCCTTGCAGCAGAATAAATGTTGCAAGATACTAGATAGTAAAGACAGAACAACTGATGGACCAGAACTGAATGCTTAGAAGAAATTGAGTACCGAAAGAAAAAACACCTAAGCCGTGTGTATGGGTTGCATAGAAAGCTGTAACTTCTGACTGGATTTTGGAAGGACAGCTTTCTGCTCTATTTAAACTCCGGTGTCTTGTAATACCTGTCTATGTATTGTGGGTATTAACTGAACCCTAATGTTAGGGCTAGAACAGGGGACCTTCTGACCTTGAAAGGAAGTTTGCAATCTTTGTGCAGTTCACTGAAGCTCATGTAGTTGTGCATGAGCTTACTAGAGAATCATGCAAATACTAGTGCATGTTTGCAGTCTTGTTCATTTGGCAACTGTTTGAGATTTTTAGCATTGAGACTGAAGATTTACCACTGAAATCATAAAAGATTTGATTCTTTTTACAACTTTTCTATTTAGAATAAGCCTGGATGGACAGTTAGCACGATCTGAAATTCAGTAGTCCATTTGCAGCATTTAAAATCACCGTTTTGAAGTATAATTTTTTAATGGAATTATTAAAGTTCTATAAATTCACTTAGATAAAATCTGAGAAATCTTTTTTTTTATTTTTTCAGAAAATTCTGCTATAAAATATGGTAAAAATATGCTCAATAACTCATTACGTCTTTTGGGAACAGTGGAGACTCTGTGTACCCCTTTGGTGGTAGTATCTATTGGCTATGGGCAGATTCCTGCCTGAAGATTTACAATTATCTGAAAAAGAGTTTAGTCCAGTTAGTGCTTGCTGAATGAGTAAAAAATACTGTATTCAACATTAGAAAATATCCTGCAAGCTCGCTTAGATGAGCCAGCTAAGTACAGCCTGTCACTCCCTTGACAGAATAGTGGATTGGAGGTCCCTGGTTTGATCTGCAGAGGAGTTACTGATGCAGTACATTAACATATTCAGGAGTTTGGCAATGTAAAACCTCCTATCATGCACTTATCTCAGTTGGCAATTAATTTATTTTAGTCCTGCAAACGTTAGAGAATGTGAAAAGGGCAGTTTGTAGTCAGTATATCTTGCAGTTCAAAAGTAAGTGTTTAATTGTTGTCTAAATGAATGGGTTTCAGGCGTTTGATTGCTGCCGATATTGCTCCTCTTGATATGCCTGAGTAGCCCTATATAAACCATTATTTTTTGAAAGAAACATGTTTAGAAATACATTATCCTTACATACTCTGATGCTATCATAGATTCTGCTATGGCTTTTTCAGTGAAGGTCTATGTGTAACCATTTACCAGCATGCTTTTTAGCAAAGATATTTAACTACTCTGCATTCATTTAGAAGTGAGGCATCAGCTAGGTGTCGTGTCTTTTTAAAGACTTAACACTTATGTCAAAAATCACAATATTTTCTTTTTTTGCTGGTAACTGAAATCTCATCTCAGTTATAAAAAACATGATGCTGCTTAATAAAATTGGTTCCGCTTAATTTATCTCTGGAAATTTTAATTATCCTTGTACTGTCCCTTCAAAAGTACAGGCCTTTAATCTGAACTTTGTTAATTTAATAAATTCTGGTTTTCTTTTTTAATAAGTTTTACAAATTACTTTTTCTCATATCCAGTGATATTGTTGACTGGATATAGGAAAGCAATAAATTAAGACATTTATAAAGTCTTTATGCAGAGTCAGACCTACCTAATTTCAGCCTTTCACTTCTTCTTAATAGATGCTATCCCTATGTTTTTGTAAAAATACCTTTAATTTTTTTTTCTTTAAGACAAAATGATTTGTAATATGAGTAGGAGGACCAGTATGATTTCATTTCCTTCGAATTTGTGCTTGGGGATTTTTCCTGCTTCTCCTACTGATTTGGCTGGAATATTGGCGATAATTGCCGCAACTAGTTCACAGTTACATATTTATTGTTAGGTCTGTCTTTATGCAGATATAGATTCTCATGAAAGATACAGAAATATATATTTTGGACTTCTCTAAATTTGTCTGGTTGGCTCCAAAGTTGTTTGTGAAGAGCTAGCAAAAAGAGGGCAGATGATGGGCAGACAGCGTGGTCCCACAAACTGCTGTTGCAGAAGGCTGATGCCACTCCTCCCTAGGACAGAACAGATTTCGGCATAGATTTTTGTCTAATGTTTGATGGGTACGGAGGAATCACGAAAGCTCTTACAAATTGAGTTTTGCTTTTCAATCGCTGTTAAATCAACATCGCAGTAAACCTACTGGATGGCATGCCTCATAGTCATGTAGGTGACAGATCTGTCATGTCATGTCAGACCTCAGGGAAAAGGGGAAGGGAGAGACCCCCTCTCGCACAGTCACTGTACTGGAGAGGGTTGTGCATTGATCTGGAAGCCAAGATTTCTGCATACCCTCTGACTTTTTATCAGTCAAAGCCTCACATTTCTATACTCTGGGCAGCAAATATTATTCTACTCTGAAGTCACCTGAAAAATTGGACATGGTCATTTCTGGAAGATCTGGCATCTTCAACATAACCTTTGTTCTGCCAAAATTAATTTTCGTCTGATACTCAACCATGACAATGTGTAGATGAACTTGGTTTGGATTAACTTAAGTTAATTACGAATTGCTTTAAATTCAGTTGAAATAAGTCATTTGTAATCTAGAGAAAAAAAAAATCCTTCTGCATTATATTTGCTATCCTTTCAGAAAGCCATATTTAAAAGTGATTTATGTTAAACCAGGGTACGTTTTTCTCTCAACAATGGTCTCAGTTTCTGCTCTCATACACAAATATTTTCTTATGCTTGTCACCAGTTGAAAAACAAGGTGAAATCCCACAACTGCATAGGTTCTGAAAACAGTTACTCCTCAGGGCAGAGCTAATGCTTAAGAACATACTAATGCAAATAGGGAAATCTTATCTTTTTGCTATACTGCAGATAAACAGAGAACTTCATGAAGCAGAGCTGGTAAGGCACTCCCTTTCCTCACCACCAAATCCATGCCTTTATTAAGTTCTGAAGCTTTCTGCATATGCAAGTTATGTGTGAATAGGCAAGTGAAATTATTAGAGCCAAAAGCTGAAGGCTTGGAAATTATCAGAGCCTATTTTCCGTACTCTTGAAATACACGGGAGTCACTTGTTGGGTGCCTTGAAGCTCTGGAAACAACACTGTGAGAATGGATGCAGCCAGGGAAAACAGCAAATGACATCTTTATATTTCTAATCACAGAGCAGAAATAGAAATACCCCAAACAGCAAAGAGCTAAAGACATTTTGGTTTTCGCATATGCTACGGAGTGGACATTGAGACA
Organism: Numenius arquata; assembly: GCF_964106895.1. NCBI lineage: Eukaryota > Metazoa > Chordata > Aves > Charadriiformes > Scolopacidae > Numenius > Numenius arquata. The sequence goes on from NC_133576.1 coordinate 24,489,367, forward strand.
GTTCTGACAGTCTTGGCATTTTCATGATGCTTTCTGGACCTCTAGGGCTCAGATAAGTTGTGAGTAGGATCTCCAATTTGTGACTCAGTCACAAAACCCTCAGTAGTCGGAATGCAGCACATCAGTTGTTACTTTATTCTTTTTATTACTACTACTGCTACTACTACTATTATTTTAAGTATCACCATCCCTCCTATGATCCTTATGAACAGTCAAGGGCTTGAGTGTTAAAGGAAAAGAGAGGAATTCTTAGTTAAGTTATACTTTTTCCCATCACGTTGTGAGATGCTAACCTTATTGTTGATGGAATTCTTCAATTCAGGTCAGGAATCAAGTTTCCATTTCAAGACAATATTTTAAAAGAACATTTTATTGCAGTTGCTAGATCCTAGTTGGGAATGTGTTGTACAGGCATTTATTTAGTTCTTTGGCTGAGCTTGTTACTTGTATCGGCCTGTATTCTTTAGAAGGATTAGAGGCTAGGTCACTTCAGAAAGAGACCTTTTCTTGCCTGTAAAACACAATTTTGGTTGCTAGAGCAGATTGCTACAGGTTTCCATCTTCATGTGTTCTGCATTAATGCTCACCAGCATTCATTCAATTTTTATTTAAAATTTTAATTGCCTCACCAATCACAGAACCTTCTTGGTTGGAAGGGACCTTTGAGATCATCGAGTCCAACCAATGAGAGGACAAAAAAGCAATTGGGGATAAGAAGAATAATCCTGTACAAATTACTACCTTTATAATTCTTAAAAAATACTTTATGATGTTTGCACAACATGTCAAATATCTCCTAAATGTAAAAGACATATTTCTTGCTGCAAGAATCATGAGAAACAGCATTTCCTATTGGTTTTACTGTCTCGGTTGCTGTTTACTGGATATAAACTTACACAGTGGTTTACTAGTTTCTGCTGTGCAAACTGAAAATGTGTTATTTTCTGAAAATCTACTAAATTTTTTTAAAATTCAATTTACTTGCAGTAGTTCTCTTCTGAAGTACTGGTTATGACTCTCATATATAATATTAACTTCATTCATTAACTGGCAGTTGTTTGTTGGGAGGTGGTTGTGTATATCTTCTAAGTGTACCTTCAAAGCTCTGAAATGAAATGAGGTACTGAAAGAGCACTGTGATCTGCTGCTGCTGCTGCTGCTGGTGCTTGTGCAAGGAGATGAAGGTTTGGTCTCTCTTCTCCTCCCCTAAAACTAGTGAGATCCTCCTCAGCAGTCACCCTTTCACCAGCATCTCAGTGCTTTCTGCTTTGCAAGGATGTCAAGAAGTGCTTCCTTCTGGCCCCAGAGCAACAGCTCACAAGGTCTCCTGTAGGCAGTGGCCCTGGACTTCTGCCAGCGTGCTTGGAAGTGGGGCAACCAATATTTGGGGGTCGTTTAAGTGAACACTTTCTAGACCATCAAATGAGCTGTTCAGGCTACCCCAAATGCAATAGCATTGTCTTAAGTGCTTCTGTCTGTTACCTGAGCATGCACACCACACAAATACTGTATTCTAGTTCAGCATAAAATTCCCACTGACGGGCTGCCATATAACTGCTCCCCAGTGGGACCCCAGCAGAGTGTTCGAGCGCTGCTGGGGTGTTAGGAATGGTCATGCTATAATTTAGCCATAGCCTTTAGACTTTGTGTTCATGTCTGCAATGAGACGTGTCAAGGATTTATTTACTTCTGAACTTAAATAATTCTAGCGATATCTGAAACAATTTCAGTCATTTGAAACAGTTCTTGTCCTAAGAAATGGCTTTTCTGTTTTCAGTAATATATAATATTAAAGCCTGGAGTCCAATTATACAATTTTCTGATGAATTGAGTGTTTCTTGTAATTGGAGCACATATAAAATAATGTGAAGATACACCTTTATTCTAAACGTAAAGCGGTCAGCTGTCTGGCTAATAAAGCAGTATGCCTGTTCAGGCTTCATCACTTTCACTGCAGTGTATTTAATTAAGGTCCTGTGTGCCTAAAGGCAAAAGCATTGAAGTTTGAGGGATGGAATGGAGTGACTGGAGACATGTACTTCTATTGGCATTTGCAACGTAACTAGTCAGAAATGTGCTCTGAAATATGATTGATTCAGACAAATGTGCCGGTGAGGAAATTTTAGGTACAAGCCTTCTCACTCCTCGCTACTAGTTCCGTTTTTCCACAAAGAAATGAAGGCTACAATTGATTTTCTTTAAGCTTTGTATGCTTAGATATTCTTTTCTAAAGTTTAAAAACAGGGCTATAACAAATACATGTGTCAAAATGCACACTTTGGAAAAAGCAGGGAGCTGTGGGCTGAGAAAGGCAGCAAACTGTTAAACAGTTGAAACCCCATAAGATTTTAGAAGTGGGTAATTATATGAAAAGGATATAGAAGTAGGAAAGTATTCAAGCTTTACCTATTAAAAAAAAAAAAATCATTTTTAGAGGGTATACAAGTTCAGTTTATATCTCACAGCACAAGTAAATATGGAAAGCCTTCAACGTTTCTGCCTGTGTAAACTACAGCATTTTCATGGTTTTTCATGATTTCCCAGCTCATCACCACTTAAGTCTCCTGAGCATAGTTGCATGACTAATTGATTTTTCATCTTACTGGCCATAATGAATATTGAAAAAATGATACTAATTGAGTATTAAAAAAAAATATCTAAACCATAGGTTTAACGTAAGCATACAGGTAGGAATCAAAGCTTTATTCTTTCTTCAAAATAAATCAGTTTTTGAACTTTCTAATTCACCACCCTTCATACTAATTGTTTGTCTTCCTTGCCTGGCAAAACCACTTAGACAAGATAATTAGGTGTTAGACATGATTGAGGGTCCATTTAAAATTGCATTTTTTTGTAAATGATGGGTCTGAGAAGCTCTGTATACTATAGCCAGTGATTTATGTCAAATGCCAATAATAGGGACTCAGATTTCTGTCTGATAAATAAATTGCTAAACATATTTGCTGTTAAAAAACTAATGTGACATTAGCCATAGCTATACCCTGTCATGGTTCTGTTCTTTGTTTATAGAGATTTTACATCATTCCCTAATAAAGGGTTCTCATTTTTAGCAATTATGAAACCTTTTAGTGCCAGTCATTAACTAAGCAAAAGATACAAGATGATTGATTTATACTAGGTTGGGTTTTTTTCTTTTTAATATTATGGATTGATTCTCAAAGAGTAACTTTGGAAATGTTTTTAGAAATGCAGAGAAAAAAAGATAACTGACAGCATACAATGAGACTATATGGATCCAGTCACTGCTGAAGTCAGGGAGGATTTTGCCTTTTGCTGCCCTTAAAGACAGGCCACGGAATTTTTTTTTAGAATTTCCTGTGGCATTGGGTCCTGCCTATGCTGACAAATGAAGAAACATATCTTTCCTTCTGGAAATTTCTCCTGATATGCACTGTGTATCTAAGATTAACAAAAGTAAATTTCTCGTGATAGTAAAAATCCTCAACAGAGATAATTTTAGTTATAAAGTAATCATTCCTCTTCTGAAAGTTCTGAACTTTGTGATTTCAAGGACCTTGCTGACTGATAGTGATGAGAATTGTATTAATGTATTTTTACTCATGAGTCTATTTTTTACTCTTTTTTTCAACTTAACAGGACAAATATGGTACCCCAGATCAAATCAATTATCCCCTTTATTCAGTAATATTTTTTTTTGACAGTTATCAATACCAGATAATTGAGAGGAAAATTCAAGAACTATTTACCAGTTACATGATCATCATCGGAAGTAAAAAGTAAAAATCATATATTTCAGAGTGGTTAGTAGGTTTTGTCTCTTTCAAAATGTTTTTTTGCTTTATAACTTCTTTTTGTTTATATATCAACATCCAGCCTGCTTTAGTTGTATTTGATAAACATTTACCCTTAGCTAGTGACAATTGAATTGCTATTATTTCATATGGCCACATAAAAATATTAGAAGTGTAAAAAAAAGTCTGACTCTTTTCTTCAATGATTTCCACTGTTGCAGGGATTAAGCTCTGTAATGTGCTGCAGGAATATTTAGGATGAAAACATCAGTCAGTTTCCAATGGCATTTCACAGATCTGTACACAGGGCTGTGTGATACTTCTGCCCATGGCACCCTTGTTGCCCAGGATGGATGGGATCCTCCCGTTCCTGCATCTGACTGTCGGCAGTGACTTCAGAGGGGTTTAGGTCACTTTGGAAGCTAATTGAGATAATGTGGGCATGTAACAATCATTAGGAAGCACTATGAAATCCTCACTGCCACAGAAATAGAACTTTAGACTTCCCTTCTGTAAAGACAAGTATTCCTTTATTCTATAAAAATCTTCACATCGCCCTCTATTATTTGCAGTAGACTTAAAAACGTTCATAACGTTTATGATTCTCAGAGGCTTAGACAGGAACCTGCTCGCTGTCATAAAAATTCATAGTAAAAGTTAGGCCTTAGAGACTGAAGGTGTATGTGACTTCCAGAGTTGGAGACAGTTTGTTTGAGAAGGTCTTGCTCACTGTCTGGAACAGTTCAAACCCAGAAGGTTACGTGAGTGCCTGCACATGTAATCGAAACCACTGTGGGATCATACAGTAAACCACAAAATACTCCATAAGCAAGACCACTCTGTCCAGCCTTTTGCCTAGACAGCAGGGCTACATTTTTTAATAGTTTTTTTGCTTATGTAAGCTTTTTTTTTTTTTACTTTTCTAACCTCTTTACTTATCATACCCTATTCCTCTTCCTTTTGTTTTTTTTTATTTTCCACTCTTTAATTGTATGCTATTGGAGCATATCTACATGACCTGCTGAAAAGGCTTTTTTTTTTTTTAATGGTTCTTCTATTTCTTTCACTGCTGATATTACACAAAAAAAAGGAACACAGCTGCCTGAGGTGCCAATTCATCACAGTAGGGTAGAAATAGCCCATAGTGGTAGGGTACTTTGCAGTACTTTAGTATTTTAGAAGTGATTTATCAAGTTACGAGACAAGTAGTCTATCACTATTTGATTTTTGTGTAAATGGGTTTCAGAATAAGGAATTCCTCACTTGCATAAAAATAATGCAATAATTTTTACTTCATCCTATTATTTTAACTATTTCTTAAATCTATTCCGTACTGTTTTCTGCATTTTCACCCGAACTGTTTGCAGCTAGAAATTTTCTGATGACACTGTACTGAAAATTACTAAGATAATTTAAATATCAACCTGATAAATGTAGCAATAATGCTATCTGATAAATTTACCAACTGTTTTATACAACATTTGTGAATATCTATTCTTACCGTGTTAGCACCCAGTGACCCAGAATAAGGATAGAAGTTCCTGTACAGAAGAACAGCATCAGCAAATGAAGAGAATCCTTGGTAAACAGAGAGTTCATGAAGGCACAATTTAGGGTCTGAAAAATGAGGAGCAAATAAATAAGGAATTGTAAAAAGGGGAAGGGAAAAGGGAAATGTAAAGCAGACAGTTGTGATTGCATGAGCTGGTAAGATTGTTACCACCCTACCATTTGCCCTGATTTTGTTTTGGGGGTATTTCATTTCAGCAAGATGATAGGCGGGGTCTATATTTCTTCGCTCAAAGGGACAAATGATGGAACAGAACAGCAGAATAATCAAATTGATAACAACTGACCATTTTATCATTCGTCTCTTCTGAATATAAGAATAAGAATAAAATAGAGACATCTTCTTTGGGATAAAGAACTTTCAAGTTAATTACAGATTGGGCAGTAAATCCTACTGTTTGTACAACTGTACAATTTTTAGATCATTACATCAACATATTTGTTGGACAATATTTAGTATTGTACTTTCCTGATGAAATGACTTGCCATAGTAGGTTTTCTAAAAATGAAACAAGCTAGAAGTTACGAAACAAGATTTAGTTTCTAAGCTGAATTAAAACAACAAAATTGCAAATGAAATGCCTTTATGAAATTTAAGATTAATTTCATCTATGTAAAATAAAAAGTGCTCATAAGTAAGGTGACATTTTCAGGAATTCTGCAGAATAAGCCTAAACTCACACACCAAAAGCATTCCTAAACAAATGTTAGGGAAGCTGGCAGCATTAATATCTCTTTAGCAAGTTGATCCTTATTAATACCTGGCTTGATATTGTCACCCAGTAAACAAATGACAGGAAAGATGACAGGAAATACACTGCATCTCAACTTAATGCAAAAATAAACTGTGATTAGAATATAAAGGAATACAAAAGAATAACAAAAGATGTGAGGAAAGTCAGGAAAGTGAAAAAGGTTGGCTGAAGTTTTCTCTACATTATTTATGAAGGTTAAATGGAACCCTGTCAGCCTGTGCTAAACTCCTTTGCATGACAGGGCCCTGATCCTGCTCAGGCAGTATCATGTGATTAATATCAATCTGAGAAAGGATAAACTTTATGATAGAAATTAGGCAGAAAGTAAATGTGATTTTCAGAGATGCAAGATGTCCTGGACTGGGTGTAATTTCCCAGAGCTTCTTGTGCTTCTCTGAGACAGACTCTGTGTTTGTAAGGAGAAGGTGCACTGGTGTAAAGACATTGTAGTAGATCCCAAATGCAATTAAACTGATGAGCAAGAACAGGCAAGTTGCTGACAGTTTCGTTGCTTTTATTTAAAATGCTCTATTCTGTAGTGTATTCTAAATAACTACCACCACCTCTGCAAACTTATTATCCCAAATGTAAGGATATACTGGCACAACACAGAACTTCTGAACACTAGTTAAAAAACAGGTGTTTCAGTCGATGTATTACTGTTCTAACATGGAAGTTATCTATCTCTAATATATGCAGCTGGCTTCCCCTAGGGCACTTGAAACTCCGTTATGCTTTATTGATATTTCCTTACAGGTTCCATACATACAAAGCCATTAGCTATCTTTTATTATTGCATTTTGTTTGAATTCAAAGAGGTCAAAATAGAAAAACTGATCTTTGGCAAATAATGTTTCCTGTTCCCACAGAACTCAGACTCATGAATGATAAAATGTTTGTAAGAATAAATGTGCTATCTTATGAAACAATATGCTACAGCATTCCTTTTTTTTATTTAATGGGATTATATTGGCAAATTTCATTACTAATTTTGGATTATTTTTTTCTTTTTTATGTATGATGTGAAGATATTTGCTTAGTGAAAGTCCAGACCAAGTATTTGACAGGTTTATATCTCTCTGTGGTATTGCATTCAGCATTACACTTCAGTGAAAATGTCTCCGGGTGGTTTCCTTTGTGCCTGTGACCAAACTGTTGTTGCAGTCATCACCTCGCCTTAATTCCTCAGTGAGCCTCCCAGGAGGGTTGTGCAGAAAGAAGACAAATGACAACAGGCCAGCTTTTGTCATTATGTCTGTGTATGTATATGGTAAATACCAGAGCAAACCGAAAATATAGAAAACCATCAGCTGCCAGCAGGCCAGAATAGTTGCTGGGCAGCAGTTGACCATTCTGGATGTTAATCTTTACGTTAGCATGACTGGCATGTGGCTTATCCCATGGATATCAGTATGAGCTCTCCTGTGCCTGACAGTAGTTGACAGGAAAAGTTTCTATTGAACATCAAACTGACAAACCCTTATGTATAGCAACTCTCAAGACAAATAGCTGTAATACTTACATAGGCTACAAAAGACTCTCTGAGGTCTCTCACAGCAATGTCTGATATTCGCTTGCAGAATACACATAAAAAGACAAAATGAAGCATGTGGTTTTTATTTTTTATTTAATTTTCAAATATTAATTTAAACCTCATGAACAAGTTTTTAAATTTTATAAATGTCAATATTTTCTTCTCCGTATATGCTTCTCAATGAAGCAAAGACAGAGAAATAAAGAATCAATAACTGCAATTCATAGCAGAAATATTTTTTTTTTTCAAAATCCAGAATTAGAATAGTAAATAACAAAATAATGGGTAAAGGACAAGATAGGTCTGCCTATGAAAATATTTGAATTGGTTTTGGTACACTGTCCATCAGATTTGTTGGGGCAAGATTGTTAGGTAGAAAGGATTAACAAAGGAAACCATCAATTCAGAAGAAGGTATCTATTCAGCTGTATTACTGGAAGAATATACCAATTCCTTTGTCTCCTTTGACATTAGTCAGAATATTGACATACATATGTCAATCGTAACATGTAAAAAAACCCCATATCAACAATAGATAAGTAATATGATACATGCATGAAATACAAACTTCTAATTCATTTTCTCTCCAGACAAAATTAAATCACTTTTACTATCATTTTCAAGGTAAGACTCAATTCCCTGTTACTCATGAAAATACACAGCTTTTCTGAATGTCTGTTTTACTGAGTCCTATATTCCTTTTAAATTTTATGTATCAGACTCAAACTCTGTGGCTTCAGTCCTTGTGCATGATACGGACACGCACAGCTAATGTGGCCTATTTCATGCCCTTCCTACAGTCCTGCAGGAATTTCGGCAAGAAAATATCCTGCAAGCTGATGTAGGAACTGGAGGGAGAGAGTTTGGCTGTCCTTCGTGAATAAGAATCTCTTTTCCCAGAATAACTTCCCTAATAGTATTCTGCTCATGGCTTTATACCCACAAGGAAATGAGACAGCTAGTAAGAAGGACAGCACAGACTTACAAGAAATGCCTTTGCCTTACTTGTTTAGGGATGGGTAAATGGTTGGCAAAAAGAGATCAGAGATTTGTAAGAAAGAGGCCATTTGGCTCTCTGTAACAGGGGATTTTAAATGTACTCAGTAATCTATACAGTATTACATGGCAAAATGAAGATAATATTGTGGTATTGAGAGCTTTGCTAGAGCAGAGCTTCTTAATCTGCTTCAGAGAGAGTTGTTTTATTTAGTAGTGTGAAAAAGCACTGAACCAGGTAACTCTTAGCTTTTTATATTAATTTTTTATCTGTTCAGTTACCGAACTACTACGTTCTCAGCATATTTACTTTGCTAGTTAACATCCTACAGATTAAAAGGCCTAGAGGAAAAGATTGTTTGCTTGCCTTTTTTTTAAGCATTATTCTATGTAAAGCAGAAAATACTATTTGCATTTTCTTTCCATTTATAAGGAAGTTTCTTGGTAACAAATGGAACCTTCAATACAATAAAATTTACATGAAACAAGCTGTCATTTGAGAGCTATGTGGTTGGAATGATGCCAGTCAATAATAGATTGCATACCTCTGGTTAATTTATTAGCCACCTGTTCCTGAATCCATTACAAAAGCACATTAAGATGCTATCAGGTTGGGGTAGTATATTGAGCTTCAGGCCTTTGAGGGTGTTTTTTATGTAAAATGATGCTAATAGAAAACTGAAATGAACAGTAGTACCCACTCCTCTCCATAGAGTAAAAAAAAAGGGGGGAATATTCCATAGGTTGCAATTTCTGCTTCCATCCTCTTTAAGAAATAATAGGTTTTTTATGAAAACATTTTCTCACTTAATTAAAATGGAAGCTAATAAAGAAAACTTAATAATGTACACAAAGATTGCAAATGTTAGTGCAACGGATGTCTTTTACAGACATATGGGAATGTTACAAAATTATGAGGTATTGTAGGCTAATTTGTTTACTGCCTTTCATGAGAGAAGGCATCATTTTCCATATGCATATTTCTGCAATTCGGAGCTCAATTTTTCATAACCTAGCTCCTCAGAGTGTATCAATGTCATATACACAGTTGCAAAGTAGAATTAGAACATCAGAGGCTAAGAAAGTAGTAAGATGGAGAAGTACACTGGGCAGATTGCCAGAGAAAAAGAGATTTCAAGAACATGCTTGGATAGAAAAGGAGATGATCCATCCTTTGTGCTCATTCAGTCTGCACCACTCTGTATTCTCCCTACGCAAATGAGACAATAAGAAAATACAGGTTTACTCTCAATACTGAGAAATAATACTGTCACCCTTAACATTGAGATCTCATGAAAAAGATCCCAAAAGAAGGTCAAAGTGCAGCAGAGTCCAGGAAGGAGCTATCACACCATTGTTTTTAGAAAAGGAAGGAGAGAGAAAACAGCAGAAATGGGAAGAGCATACGTTCTTAAATTATGTGCATTGTACTAATGGAAAATATTCATGTGAACTGAGTGGCCCACAGTGATTAGAAGCTTGGATATATATCTCAGTTGAAGGAAGTTGCACGTGGCGACTTTAGGATTGACTCACTACTAATTAGAGAATAGTAACTACTGAGCAATCAGAAACACATTTCTTCAGTATCTGAATTTGTTATAGACTATCTTATTCAGATTCTTACTGGCCTGATATAACAAGATGATAGCCAGAGGGGTATTGCTCTAGGCAAGATGGTGAAGAGAGAAGAGAAAAGCTGGACATGAGAATCCTAATTCAGCATCTCATCAAAAAGATTGTGAGAAAAAAAAAAAACACATCTGTGATGAATGCAGTATACCACAATTACCAGAATTGATTGAAACTGATTGAATTAGTCTTAGATGAGACAGCAAAAGAGTTTTCATGATATATCAGCCCTCTAAGTAGTAGACACAATTAGAAAGTTTTTAACGGCAGGTTACTTAATATTAAAGGAAGAACACAGTTTTAAGGCAGGAATGTGTATTGTTGAAACTGCTTTACTGCTACCACTTATTTCTGGGAATAAGCTGGAGTCATACTGCTGAAAAAGGCATTTGGGGTAGTTGAATCTCTCTCTAATGTTACTGAAGGATATTCTCAATTGATAGATAATGATTCAGGTTCTGTACTTACGGCTACACTTGGGTTCAGCCAGAAGGAAAAGTAGCAATAAAGCACATGGAAATTAGGGCCAGATCCTTTACTGCTTTTCGTCTTGTGTAGACTCATACAGTTTTGTAAAGACAAAGGAAAATACTGTTATTCTGAGCTGGTGTCTTCTAGATCTCATACTGCATGAATGCAAGTATGTACAGAAAATACATTGTAATAATGAATAAGACTCAATATCTCCTCAAGGAACAGCCTCACTGATATACCATTATTTTAAAAAATGTTACAGATACCTGATACAGGCTCTGCAAAGTCTTACACATTTCTTCAAGCCATCCATGCGTACAGCTTTTCTTCAAACAAAGTAATGCTGAGAAGTGCAAAGCAAATATATTTTTTTTTAGGGGTGTTGGTATGGGGCAGGATTGATACTCAGTGAATCATAGCGTTGTAGTTCAGAGCATTGTCTGCTTGTATAACCAAAGCAGAATGTATGTTTGTAACAAACTATTTTTAACACACTCAAAAGCAGTATCCTTGATGATTTAGTTGTAAGGGACAAATCTCAAATGACCAACACCAGTGGCATCTATCTGTCAAATATAAATAGAGTAGGGCTGATTTCTGACATTCCTTCTCTCCCTTATGTTGCAGCCTGGTGTAAACAGAACAACTCCTTTGGCAATCTCCTTTTTATTAAGGTGCTTCCTCCTGGAAGCCCTGTGGCCACACTGCTCCTTGGCCAGCCAGAAATACTGAGCAGGCACAGGGTGTTTGAAGCCTGAATAGCTCCTTTGATTGCTCTTAGCTGCACTGGGGGCAAAACATCCTGACCCAGACTACCCCAGTGATATGAAGCCTGTCTTTTCCTTCCACTATGCATGCTCTCTGATGCTTGACTTAGGGAGGTGAATGAATTCATAAAGACCAAGTGATTTTAAAAATTGCTGAAGAGTCAATGCATATATTTTCATGTTTTTTGCAACTTTTATGTAATTTTAGTCCATTATTAAAGTGGCATCTGTCTTGCAAATGCTTGTTCATTTTAATATAGTCATAAGTACTGAAAGGAGAGCAAAAGATTAAAAGATCACTATGAGTTATTTTTGTGAAAACATCTCATAATTCCTACTGGATCAAAATTTAATGAAATGAATTTTAAAACAGTAATGTTATACTGTTCCCTCTGTTGTACTGTCACCAAGATCATTGGTAGAGAGCCTAGTTCTGAAAAATCATGTTCCTGTCAGATCAGAAACTTTTTATTTCAGGTTCTGCAAAGAACTAAGTTCTATCTCCCTGCTCATTATAAAATGTGCTACGGTAGTCATCCATGAAACAATACATAGGCCATATAAAGTCTGGATAAATTCAGGGGGTTTTGAAGAAATTACACCCGAGCCTTTACATTTGTGAACATTGGCTAGAAACTGAACAATTTGATGTTGGCTTATGAGAAAGGTGCATTTCATAGCTTTATAAATGCAGTTATAAGTAGAAGGCTTTCTAAGCAAGTCATGTCCTCTAAGCTGGATGGACTCTAAGCTGTCAAGTTTCCCCAGTAGCTGTTAGGAAGAGTAACTTTCTAAATGTGAACAGAGCAAAATGTAGTGTGTGTGTGTTTGCAAGAGAGTTCTGCTGTGAAAAATTATTCAAAACTTAGAGTGAAATTAGAAAGTGGCTAAGGAATATATAGTTACTGAGAAACTACCTTTCTCATAGTGAGAATCTAGAGGAAGCCTGGCATAGAAACAGCATCTGGAAGAGACATAAAAATGAAGAAAGAGTTGAATAGCAAAAAAAAACCCAAATCATTGCCAGGAGGCTATTTCGAGGGAGGATGAAGAACAACATCAACAGGACATTTTGCTGAAGGCTTCCAATGCACTGGGCCAGTTAGACTTGGACAAGAAAGATAAAGACCTTTGCAGAACTGTAGAGCTGTTTATAAGTGCCTAGTGCCTTATTCAGATTTAATATGAATAATTTTGCGTATTTCACTTAATTTGCATGGAAATCAACTCTACCTGTGAAAAAAAGTATCCTGAAGACTTTAGTCAAGTGAGGACAGGCTTACCTCACCCACTGTCCTGCCATTCTTGGTCAATAGGACATTTCCTCTGAGGATAGCAGATGTTAGTCCAGCCTCATGAATATGTTAGCATTTCAGCTGTATGTCCAAAGAGGTAAGAGGAGGTATGAAGCGAAGCAAAGCAAAACAATCTGAACTCAGTGCATAAAAACCTTACTGACACAATAGAAAGTGCTGATGTTCACCACCAAGAATGAAGCCTTAATTCTAGAGACACTGGTTTGTTAAATGTCTTCATGGACATCACATAAAATGGGTCTTGCATTAAAGCACTGAAAATACAACAGTGGTATAATAGCAATAACAAAGTATAGTCTAGTGGGTAGAAATAGAAGATATTATGATAGACCTGTCTTGACTCTGGGACCACATGGTTCTTCAGTGCTCCTCTTCCTCAGCAGCTGAAGGGCAATGTGGAATCAGTACCACGTTGGCATTTTATTGTAGAGCAAAATCTGGAAGACTGTAGTCTTAGAGTGCTTGGATAGATCTCATCTTGTTCCCCTTTTCCACTCTTTCTGTGTAGCTGATGATGGTTGCATCCCTTCAAAAAGATAGGAAACATGGATTTTAATAGACTTTGAGATCCACAAAATATTAACAATCACCACAGGACGTAGAATTAGACTTCCAAAGCCCTTGTCTTGCTATTCAGTACATCACAGGACACGCTCCATTGCCCAGGGGAGTATGCAAGCCCACAGAACAGTGGTATGCTTCCCAGACCGTGTGCTGGCAGATCCACTGGCAGCAGCCTAGAAGAAACCAAATATATGTTGTAGGCTGACATTGTCTCTCTAAGAGCAGTTTTTAGCTAGTAGGTTTTCTTCACTACCTCTTAAATGATTGTCATGTTATAATTATGCAGGAATGAATGCCCATGTGTCATGAATGGAGCATGACAGATCGAGGGTTGTTGGGGAAGAAAATGAAAATGATGTGAAAGTATTAAACGCTGGAGAACAGAGTAAGATAAGGGGAGATGGCAAGGGACTTACTGCAGTATGAGAGTGATGAGAAACACAAGACAGGCATTTTGTTGGTGAGAGGTTTCACGTGCACTTTGTACTAGCCAGTAAGTTTAGCTGTGTCATTGTATCCACTGCTCGGAAAACTCAAGTTTTATTTTCCTGTATGATGGATGTGTCTGAAACGTAAATTTTACAAAACTGCTGAGGAAAGATGTATAAACTTATCCATATTTATAATTTTAATTTACTTGCCTTTATATGAATGCATATGGGCTCTAAATTCTTCCTAGAGTAATCTTTTCATTGTATGAATTGTGCCCCACACAATGAGATGCTAATAATAAGATCTAATCATTAGTTTAGAAATCATAACTCTCTAAATATTAAAAATTATATTTCCATTAGATTTCATACACATATTCAGTTAGACTCAGCTCAAGGAAGTCTGTGACACAAACCAAACGTTACTTGTTTCAGTGCTTACTCTGTCCCCATGTCTATGTGTTACAAATTTCCACAGTTCACTTTACCAAGCAAAGATGTTCTGCCTGTATAATAGGAAAATAACAGTAATAACCTGTACCTTTATAAGTGTCGAAAGCAGCATGTTCTCCCCTGCCATTTAGGCTCAAATTATCCCACATTTCAGATCTGAGTGCTTATAATCTTTGCAGAGGAGCTAAGGCTGGGAAACTCTACTGTTGTTTGCCAAGGCCCCAGCTGGTGTCTCTCCTGTGCTGAAATCCTTTTGATGTATCACCTGGCCAACTAAATAATGAGTGCTGGGCAACAACTCATTGTTGTTCCCAAATCTGGTGAAGTGTCAGGGCATGATCAGAGTTAAAGGAATGCATGCTGTCTTCTGAGCTGGCAAAGCAATGAGTAGTACAGAATATGTGAAAAAATCTGCCAGTTAAAGTGCAGTGAGCAAGCTCTTTCCTTGTGAAGCACTGCCACAGGTAATGACATACTTCAGAGAGTTAAGAGAGGAGTTGGCATTACAAGAAACTCTTTTGATTGACAAATCCTTCTCAGGTAAAGCAACAAATGAGCAGTTCACAGGAAGGAAAGAAAACGACAGGACAAAAAGCAACTCCCTGCAAGGCTTATGAGGCAACTCCCTTCCTCTCCACCCTCACAAGATGGAAGTTACATAAATATTCAAAATAAACATCTGCCTTGGAGGTTGGACCCAACCCTGACTATAAATAAAAAATAATAATTAAAAAAAGAACATAACTGGTAGGGAGTAAAGGGCCAACACAACACAGCTGGCACCTTTTTCTTAAAACTGAGTAAACATTTGCCTTCTGAAAGTATCCTTTTCCCTTAGCTTTGCTTTTGATCACTGTGAAAGTAGCAGATTACAAAGTTCCTGAAAACAAAGGGTCCAGGGAGCTCCATGGCAATTATTCCATCTCTTGCTATGAGGGTTCTCCAGTTAGGAGATTCTTCAGATTTCCTCTTGTGAGTGACTCAGGAAGGTTTGGGAGAAAAGTGAGCTATGTCCTTCTCCCCCTAAAGAGAAGGACATGCAATAGCTTGTCTACTTGTGAAATTAGCTGAATAGCTATTGCACAATAAATTATTCCACAGTAGCTGTCTTTAGACACACGTTATTGTGAAATATTTATTGCATTTTCTAATTATTCAAAGAAAAAAGTTCTAAGATATAAAGACCACACAGGGAGTTAAACAGCTAATTCTTTAATTCTTGTGAGGTGACCTATATAGACAGCTTCTTATCAATGTTCCAAGTGAAGAAAAATGTTCCACTTTTACCACCAATTGTGGAAAAGATGTACTAAACTATACTCACCATCAGTTGTTCAAAAGACATACTAAATAATATTCACCCAGCAAAGTGCAGTATCAGTATGCATAGTCATTTAATGATCCAACACTGCTTGAGATTTAATTTCCATAACAATTCAAGGAAATAAATATGTTTTGTGATCAGCATCGCTGAGTTACTCAGAATAAAATATAAATGAAACCCACTTGTGAACGGTTTGTAGATGTTCAATGAATACATCATAGGCATCCTATTCACTTATTCAATTAATTCTGTCTTTTCCCTTGTAGCACAAGTTTCTGGGTGGGAGGAAAGAAAGAAAGTGGCATCATGCTTCTAAAATGCACTCCGGTCAGTTTTGTTCTGTTATACATGGATGATACTGATGGAGTTAATTGGGCTGCAATGTATAATGGAGGTAAAATTTTGTGCTCACCCTGTGTTTACTTTCCAGTTACCCTGTACTTCTAATTTATTAGTAATTTAGTTCAAAATCCATGTCCCTGCTTCTTTTCTATTCATATTAATTAAACAGATTTCTTGCAAGCAAAATTCTTTCAAGTTTAATAGTACTGACATTTGGACTTTTTTCTTCTGTGAGTTAAGATGTGAGGCCTTAAAAACACTCATTTGGGGGCCAAATGAGTCATCAGAGCTCATTCTGGCTCGCATTTAGTAGTCTGTTCTCCTCAGGATGCGGTATAATGATGCTTAAATTATATCTGCATTTGCTAAGTTAAGATAGGCTGTTCTGTAGGATGAAAAAGAAATGCAGATTTAAAATACCTGAAGGGAGGGTGCAAAGAAGAGAGAGACAGGCTCTTTTCAGTGGTGCCCAGTGACAAGACAAGAGGTGATGGGCACAGACTGAAGCACAGGAGGTGTCATCTGAATGTCAGGAAACCGGCTGACCAAGCACTGGCACAGGTTGCCCAGAGAGGAGGAGACTCCATCCTTGGAGATGTAGGCAGTCAAGTCATCTAAGGATGCAGAAAGTTTCTCTGGGCACCTAAGTTCCCGGCTGACAAAATCTTTAGCTTGCAGGAATAATTCCTAGTATGTGGCATGTATGAGGTTAATTTACTAGTTTTCATAAGACAGCAGATTGCTATTTGGGCAGAATTTGCTTTTCTCACTATTGCTCGTAATTTTCACCCTCTGTAGCAGGAGATGGTTTGCAGTTTCCGTTTGAGCATTCAAAGTCAGTCCTGTCATCAGATCCAGGCAAAGTCAGGAAATTGTTCAACAGAGGCTCTTTCCCAAGAGCCAAGGGAAAAATGTTGGGTCGGCAGTTTGTAAATTCTTGGAAGCTCTTCCAGAATGCATCTGTTCGGGTTTTTTGAACAGGCAAAACTGTACCAACTCTACCAAACTGTACAAAAACATATTTACAATAGTAAAAAATTTATTTTTTTTTTTAGTTTGCCTCCTTGCCATATCACTTTATGATATCTGTCTGCTTTGAGGGTGCAAAGGAGCACAAATTTTAATAGGATTTAGTCTGGTTTGAGATTCTACCTTTCCTATCTAATTATTACTTCATACCTAATCAGGTTTGTTTCCTGTAACCATGTGCAAGGAAGTATCCAAGTTGAATTAAGGTTAAATTACAACTAAAAAAGCCTTGTCCTTTCACAGTAAGAGACAGTAACTTTATTGGAGAATCTTCTTTTGGGCAGCGGAACAGTGATACATCTCTCATTAAAAAAAAAAGGTGAATTAGCATTTCATGTTTCTTCAGCGTAGTAACCGAATAACTGCTGATACCTCTAGTCAGATTAAGACTGGGTTAGCTACTTATGTCAGCAAAAAAAAGGAAGTAATTTAATTCACACTTGACTGTTTGACCCAACTCAGTGTGCATATACCCATCATAAAAGATATCTGCCATAAAAGAAAGCTAGTTATCTTAGGAAATTAGGACACTTTAACAGTGCTTCACCAATTAAACTGACAAGTGTATCTACTGCTAACTTCAGTAGGAATACAGAGTGCCACAACAAACAAAGGCCAGGCCAGGCCATTAAGATTTGTATGGCACCAATACCAGGGCTTGTCTTGTACCATTTAAAGTTATTGCTTTGTGTGAAGTTATTCATGCTATTTTAAAAGGTGCTGTGGGTTATGGATCAGCCTATGTGAAGACAGAAATTGTCTACTTTGAAAAAGATGAAGACTACTGGGCTGCAGCTTAAGTCTGTCACAAGCAGCTGAGCAATTTTATCTTACTTGACCTCAAATAATATTTTTTATAGGCAGGAGACAGAACTGGGACTGACATGAGATCCTGTTTTTGCAGACTGCATGAAAATCTGCCCATATTTAACCTGTGTAAATATCCAGGTACCTGTGAGGGCCCAGCACTTATGAAAAGCTATTTATTTAGAGGACAACATGAGCTCTTAAGGAAAAAAAAGTCGGTACACCACACTTCAAGACATCAAGACTTCAGTTATTTAGTTTGAAAACAGACAGGGGCAATTTCCGGAACTGTGGATCCAACTTCCAAAAGAAGGAATTTTGTACTCTTTTTTTTCTGCCCAGCACCTGAGAGAATGCACATACAGCAAATGCCATATGGTTGATATGTTCCTATGTTGTCCACTGATTAGTTTTCATTCTCTTCTGAATTTTAGTATTGTAAACTGTCCTTGTCTCAGGTTTACAGATAGATAGAAAAGCTAGGGCACAGAGGCATGAGGCAAGTGAGATTTCACTTACAGTGATGCCACAAACCTCAAGAAACCTGTTTAAAATCTGACCCTGCATTATGCTCCCTTTCCCCTCTCTAGCAACTAAGGCTATACTTAGAGCTTAACTAAAACCTTTTAGTGTAGCAGTTAACATTTTAAAAGTCCTACTTCTTTCTAAGAGTCTAGTAAATAATATGTTAAAAGTATACTGAAGTATTTAAACAGTTAACAACTGATGAGTCTGACTAATTTCTATTATATAGATGCATTTTAGGACTTCAATAATTTTTAAAAAAAAAAAACAAACACTATGCATTAACCTAGAAATAAAGAATAGAAAATAGCTGCATATATGTATGCAACATAGATGGAACCAATTCTTTGATATCTCCTTAAAGAAATAACACCTGATAAATAATACTGCAATACCATCCATATTTTCTTTTACTTCAGTAATAAAATGGATGAAAAGACCAGATGAACTGCAGAAAGGAATTTCAGACATCCATCATCTGCTAAAGATCAGTCAAAATATTACTGTGGGACAATCTAGACAAACCCATTATTCCTGCTCAGGATTTTTATTCTGCTGGACAAATTAATTCATGACAAACTCCAATCTTAATGTCAGTGGGATGCCTGACAAGGCAACAGCATTGGTATACTTTCAAACCCTCATGTGAGAAGACATATGACAGTCATTATAATGTGGCTTGTTGATTTTTTTCCTATGTCACGTACAATTCAAATAAGGTAAATTGGTTGGATTTTGCTGAGGATGAATGGCCTTCACTTTTATAAACATTTCAGTGCTGTTTTAGTAATCAGTCGCAGAGGCAATTTATTGTTTTGTATATTGCTTCACTGTTAATGCCATTTGCAAGGCAATTTCTCAAGTAATTCTGATTAAGTAAAAGTCAAAATAGTCTTTGCTACCATGTCCATAGAATGATAGTTGCTGAAGATACAGAGCAAAAATAATGAGAAAAATGGCAAGAGCTCAATTGCCTTAGACACAAGTCTAAACAGATAGAATTTTTATGTTATCCCTCAATCACTTAAGTGGAATTTCTAGTTTATATCTTAAAATGCTTCAGAAGGCAGATATAGGGTGGGTATGTTTTTTTGGCGGGGGGGAGATGTTCTTTTAAGTGCAGAGCTGGTGGTTCAGGAAGATTGTCTTCAGCAACTCCAAGTATTACCTTGACTTTCAGATGTTTATTTTGATACGCTGTTAGTCAATACTGCAATCATGACATTTTATGCTGGAAGCTGGCATGTCAATAAGCCCTTTATTCTCTACAGGCAGTGCAGTGGCATTTGCTAACATTTTATATAAGTTTTTCATTGAGCTGTTAGTGTGTGAATGTCACTAACTGAAGCAAATTGAAAATGAAAAATGAAAATGGAAAAAAAAATTAAAAAAAGAAGGGCAAATTCCCAATTTTTACTTCCATAATGTATGATTTGGGATATCTCTGATTTCTGTAGAATATTTTCTTGGAACAGTCTTCTCATTCAAAATATGTTCTTAATTAAATGCACACCAAATGCCATGCAGAGGTAAGATTCGTATAGGGCCATATCCTCCTTGGCTTGCAAACCATTTTCTTTTGTCTTTGGGACTTGTACTATCTGAAGAATGTGATTTGCTATCTTGAATTATACAGTCTTAATCTTTGTTTAATACCTGAAACAAAAGATATATTTAAGTCCTTTCTTAATCTAGGTCCTATTCTAACATGTTATTGAAGCAGTGTTTTTTATCATTTCCATCCTGTAGTTTTGAACTGATAAAAAACTACCATCTTCAGCTGCCTTTGAGCCTCTTTCTTTCAAATCAGCCAGCGCACCTACTCTGCATCCTCTCAACTAGGTATACTGCTGTGCGCTCTCTCTTCTTCTTGTCTTCTGCTAATTTTCTCTTTGTCTACAGTTTCTCTCCCTGCTCTTCCTCTTTCATCTCAGCATGCAGTGTGTCAGCATTTCATGCTTTTTAGCCCCAAAGCTCCATCTCTTCACACAAAGTAGCAAAAGCACTGAAGAATATTTGTGTCATGGCTGAATTTCTGTTTGGGCTTTTCTTCTTAGATCTGTCCTTCTAAATACTGTATGTGTTTCTGTCTTAACAAGGGAGGTGGTTACTAAGGCTTGCAAGCCAGTATGAGAAAGAAGCATATTCTATAATTCCCAATATTAGAGATTCCTAGGTCATTCCACTGTTTGATTAAGATATGTCAGGTATGAATTAAGGCTTTGGTTTTGAACTGGTGTTTTCAGTATCTAGGAAGAATGTGTGATATGCACTACTGGTTTAGTTCCCAGCGCACTGTAAAGCTCATGAGTTATGATTTTTTTTTTCTGCTATATTATGTGATGGAAACTTGTAGCATAGCCTATCACAATGTAGATTTCGCTGTGTCAAAGGCAGTATGTACACATTTCGAGAAACATCAGTTTTAAATCCTTGCCTTATTCTTTTTTTCTATAAAGTGTAGAAATTAATACCAATTCACCTCACAAAGAGAATTTTGACACTGTATTTTGGAACTCCATTTACAAAACCCTAGAATGGGAACATGCCTTTTTAGAGCTGCAGCAAATATGATCTGGGACCATGTTGACTTAAGATAAATATTGAATGACTTCCCATTGAGTGAATATGATTCATCCTATTCAGTAACTACAGTGGTGGAATAATGGATTCATGCATGTAATTAAGAATTGTATCGGGGTTTAAATGCGTAGCATTTAATTTGGTAATGGCTAGCCATAATTCTGAATTATTCTGAATTTTGAATGTTTTGGTCTGCAATCTTACCTTCTAAACATAATTTAATATATGGATACTAGTGATAACGAGGCAGATACAACATTATCAGCTTATGCAGTTTTATCGTGATTCTTAATGTAACAGAATCACAGAATAATTTAGGTTGGAAGAGACATCTATGGATCATGTGATCCAAACCCAAATCAAATCAAGTCTAATGAGATCAGGTTGCTGAGGGTCTTGTCCATTTGAGTTTTGAATATCTCCAATGATAAAGATACCACAACCCCTTTGGTCAATCAATTCCAATATGGTTTCGCCAAATGGTAAAAAAATATATCGTTATTTCTAACCAAAATATAATGTGCTGCAACCATCACTTCTCATCCTTTCACTGTGCACCTCTGAGAAGAGTCCAGCTTCATTTCCTCTAAACCATCCTATTTGGTGCTTGTAGACAGCAAAAATATCTCCCCTGAGCCATCCCAGGGTTTAGCAGCCCTTTCCCTCCAATGTGTCAATCATTCCTAGCAGATTTGGTATTGATCACAAATTTGCTGAGAGCTTATTCCATCCCATTGTCTACATTGTTAATGAAGACATTAAGTGAAATTGGCCCCAGTAGGGTGAGCATTTTAGGTGTGATGCTTTTTCTTTTTTTCGCCTAAGGCCTCTAAAACTTGTTTTACCAAGCTCCAAAAATTGCCTTCCTTTGAGGACAGTAACTGATGATTGCTGAGTTGTGTATAGCCCTAGGATTTCTGGTACCATGCTGTAACTATTCTTTGAAGGTGTCTGCTATCATCCTGTGCCCATATTCCTTTATGCTGCAGTTAATGTCATCCTAGATAGTTCACTCAACATACAATAACTGCTTGTCATTACTCTCTATTAGTAATAGAGTATATATATATGACACAACGCACTACACCACATAATCATACAGAGCTAAGCAAAAGGTAAAACAAATTAGACAAGGATCAGTCACCTGGTCCTGAGAGAGTTGCTGTGATTAGCTGCATTAGTTGCAGGTAACCAAGCCAAAGGAGAACTTCAGGCAAGCCAAGATAAGTCCAGAAACCTGTGTTGTTAGCTTAACCCAAAGTCTAGCCTGTCACAAAGAATGACAACATCATATTTACTGAACTGTAAGTCTACACACAGTAGCACACTTGCATAATGAACCTAAATTCAAACACTATGTTTATCTTTTCTCCAAAGTATTCCTGATAGGTATTCTAATCAGTAGAGGTTTTTAATCACACCTAGTTAATCAGCCAGAGGTCTCCTACCACATAAGGAAGAAATCTTTCTACTGGGTGACCTGTCTCTGGTGAGAAATGCATGGTATACACCATAGAGAAAAGGTTTGAGGCAACAACTCTGTGACAACCAGCATCACACATAACCAGATACTCAAGCTCTCCACGCTGTGGCTACATGTCTGCATCACCTCACCCTCAGATCAAAGAAGGGCAATGTTGCTGGCATGAGGAACACTATGGAGAGATGCTAAAATAGCCAGCAGATCTGGAGATGAAGGGCAGTGCAAAAAACTTACCTTTATCAGTGACCACAGATTGAATCAAATTCTAGCAGTGCTGCCTAAAAGTTTGGGGTTTGTTTTTTACAAAACTGCATGATTCTTAGTCGGTCTTTTTTTTTCCCAAAAGTTGATTTGTGATTTGTTGCACGATAGGTTTAGCAATGCTTAGTTCACTTATTCAATTGGGCTGACAAGCACTTGGCAAACTTTAAAACTGAACTAAAAAATGGTTTGGTGGCAGATCTGAAGAGAAATGGACCTTGTAGATCTGTTCATTTTCTTACTGAGATTAAGATCTTTGATAATCCAAATTGTTTAAATACTTTTCTTTCCACTGAGAAATAGAATAAAAGAATCATGGGCAGAGTACCCAGCTCCAGATCAGATGGAAGAACTAAACCTAATAGTTTGAACTAAGCTATTTTGAAACTTGTTTTCCCTATATACAGTGATGGAAAACTTAAGTTCATTACACATATTTTCCATGTTAAATCTGTAGTTTGATGTAATACACAATCAATTAACCTATGATGTAGATTTTAGAAACTTTTCTCAGTTTTTTGTGAGGTTTTGTCCTGCAGGCAGAACACCTAGTTCTGAAACCAATAAGCCCAGTGACACCTCATGTGCTGTGGTATTGAAGTCTCAGGCACTCCTGCATGGATTTTCTGGGATTTCATAAGTGTTGAGAGTGGCCTTTTATTCAGTGAAGGATGTCAATAAAAGCTTTCTACTCTACTGAACTACTTTATACTTGTGGAAACTTCCTACCTGGAAGACATCTTTGCAAATATTCAAAACTTGACTGGACAAAGCCCTGAAAACCTGATCTAATTAAGCCCTGTTCCGAGCCTAGAAAGTGCCCTCTGAAGTCCCTTCCATTCCAAATTATTCCCTGTTTCCATGTCCAGAATGACTGGGATTGACCAGCAGCTCAGAAGCCTCTGAGGAGATGGTCACAAACATATAGATGGCAGGACATGGTGGTCTTTTTTTTCTACAACCCTAAGCTAACAATAAACAGGGTTATACAAGTACTCTAAATTTAGGTAGAAGCTTCTGCAAGATACATTTTTATAATAAAATTAAAAAAAAAGTTGTAGGAGCTTTTTTGCTTCGTTTGAGTTTTGGCTCATGTAATTAGCATTTGCAATTTGATTTTACAGAACACTGATGAAAAGCAAAAATATGCAATAAAATGTATTGGTTTAATTAGACTGATTAACAAGATTTTTTTCACAAGCATCTGGTACATGCTTATACTACAGAAATAGGAGGATCCGAAAAGATACTAGTTTATAAGCAAAAAAGGAATGAATAGTCCTCTGCAACAGAAATTCTAAATTGTTTTTGCTTTCAGACTTTTGTGTAAATGAGCTTAAATGGGGAAGTTAAGATTTCTGAGTAGGTCAAATGTAAACCTGAGAACAATCTTATAAGTTACAGTGAGCTCCATACTTGAAAAGTGCTCACTCCAGTAATTACTTCTATATGTTTCTGTGTCTTTTATGTGGAAAGGAAGAGACAGTATAGGAGAGCAATTTATAGAAGTTGTTGAAAACATCACTTCTCTAGGATCATTCATGAGTTTACCCATAGTACCATGCAGTTGTTTTGAATTTTTGATTTTTCACACATCTGTCTCTCATGGTTTGTCCCCAGGTATAAGAACTAACTAGTTCTTATTTGGTAAGGAAGCGAATAGTTACTACCGGAAGGATGCTGTCTCATTTTTAATGGTTTGGGGTTTCTTTCACTATAAACATCAGAAATTAAACACTGGTAGAAATTTACCCAAATGGTTTTATACATTTCTGTTGTGCAGTACATTGGTTATATTTTCAATGAGGGAACTCTATTACGTGGACCAGGAATGACATGGACGATGGAGAGCCCTTTCCTTGATTTCCTTTAACACTAGCTTGGAGAACATATAATGTGTTCTCCATGGTGTTCTTGCCAGAATGGTTTAGATGAAGAGGATTTTCTGTCTTTAAGCAAAAAAAACCCTTAACATGCAAGCATAAAATGATTTTTTAAGGGATTCTTCTGAGCTCTCCGAGAGCAACATTCCATCTCCTCAGTCACTTTGTGATTTCTAAACATCAATGTTTGTGTGAGTGCAGAGCTAAATCATGTATTTTCTTCTTCATGGCAATGTCTTCATGGATTTTTATCATATGGATGTCATACATCACAATCACGTTCCTAAATTTAAGCTGTTTTGAATAGAGCAGTTCATATTTTCTCTATACTTACTAATGACTGAAAGAAAAACTAGGGCTTTTTTCCCTCTTCTTCAAATGCATGTTTCTGAATGCATTGCCTTGGCAAAAGCTGAGATTTTTGAAGAGGCTCATCAAAGACAATAAATATTATCCTATTTTACCTTTATTGTCCACATTCGGTTGAGTAAGATTCCTCCCAGATTTGGGAAAACAACAAACCATTAGTCATGCTCTGAAATGCCCTTGTCTGCTTAGTAATTACAGAGAGAAGTGACACAGGCTGGTGTGGTTCGACACCACAATTATGTTAGCTCTACAGTGAGTGGTTGAGTGAAAAATCTCATTTCAAAAGCTTGCTGATTTTTTTCCTAGCTGTAAAAAAAGTCTTAAAATGAAAAACCATTTTTGATATAATGTACTCATATTCTTCCAAGTGAAGCTTTCCTCCCCACTTTCTCTTTAAACAGCAATAGAAGATATCAATAATAACTATTGTAGGAAAACTTAAAAGAAAAGCTTCACAGACAGCTTTCTTTTACTGGCAGCAACTGTATTTTACAAAATGTTTTCGTCTCCATTTTTGTCTCTGTCTTAAAGCTGTAAAGCAGCTCAGGCTTTATATACCACTTTATACGGTCCTAGAAGGACTAGAGAGGTTTAGGGATGGTATTGTGAATTAATGCCATTTATCTTTAGAGTTAGAAGTTAGCTTTAGGAGTTTATATGTAGTTTACAACATTATAAGTCTCATCTCTAATATTAGTTCAAGCATCCTCTTTGCTCTGGTATGTCCTTTTTTTTTTTCAAATAAACATTTTGTCCCACTGATCAGGTGAAAAAGGAAGCAAAACCTTCTCTCTTCTCAGTCCCCGCTTAAAGAATTATCCAGGAGTAATCCAGTTCCACCGCACTTTTGTTTTTCCCTGAACTGTAAACAATGCTGCATTAAAAACAGCTCTGCTAATATTCTATATTTTGAGAAGCCTCTTAAACCTAAACAAAACCAGTGATTACAGGTATACTTCTCTAGAATAATAAGGGGTTTCCCCACTTGGTGATTATCCTTCATTACTTATGGGTACCTGTCAGTATTCAGCAAGTTCCTCTGGCTAGTCCAAGGGCAATATCAGCTTCTCAGCCATCTTTCCCAGTGTGTTGGCAATGACATTAACAGACTGTTTGTATTTAGGCCTATAAAACCACACTGCAATGGAGTAAAAGCTACCACATGTTAAAGACATGAACGTGAGCTCATCTTACCTCACTGTAAATGTGGCTAGTCAAACGCAGACTAATCAAAAATAATCAAGATGTTAAATTTTAAAAATAAGTTTTAAAAAAATTTAACTTTTAGTACATGAAAGAAAATTAAATGCCCTAGGTCTACTTCATAACTGCGCCCATTGAAATACAATATGGGTATTGTAGACTCATATTGTCTACAACTGGGAATCTCCATTATGGGCTCGAGACAGACAGCTTGAGTGTCCACCTTCAGCTACCCACATAGCCTGCAAATGAGAGGCATGCACTCCTTCAGAATGTGCCCAAGTTAGGTGGTGGGAGAGCCCCTGTAGTTCTCTCCAGTGTACTTATTTCACACCTATGACTTTCACAGGAAAATACTGGGTTTTGTCATAAAATATTTAGCAGCAGGCACGGGACACATTTCAAAAGCAAGGTGATTCCTAAACCTTCTTTTTTCCTCCTCTGATTAAAGCTTTCAGTCACCTGGCAGGAAAAATTCATCAAATTCAAAGGAAAATTCATGTAATGTGAAATGCTGAGGATAATGTTGGTGAACTAATCTCAAAGATTCAGAAAAAACTTTTTTGGAAATGTGCCATTTTATTAATGCCTCTGCTCCAGTCTCTAAAAACAAAATATTTAAAAATTTTATTGTTAAGAGGGGATTCAGTCTTGAAAATTAATCTCTGGTGTCTTTCAGGTACTGTATAGTTTAAAAATACTGCTATTAAAAAGACATGGGTGGCCTGGCACTGACAGTACAGTACGATTGACCTCACAGTGCTTCATCTGCACAGCTATTGATTTTTCTTTTTCTCTTCATTTTGACATTTCACATGATTTAATCCAAGATTCATCATTTTGGAAATGTCAAGTTTAAGGTAGTTTTTTTATTGTTTGGGAAGACTAATCTTTGAAATGGTTTGCTACTTATCTTTTTTCAGACAGTCAGCTAAACACATCGGCACTGAATCAACTCGGAATTGACTGAGTGTATTTTTTATTTCTTTCATAGCGTATTCCAATGTGCCTTTTTACTGAGTAGCTAATTGTATCAAAGTCAAAGATAGCAGCAGTGGTTTGGATATATTTCCAGCATCTCGGCACATTTCATGAAAAAAAAGCTCTCTGGGGATAAACGCCTTTATGCAACATCACACTATGTGATGGGAAAGCAATAGAAAGCAAGCCTGGAACATACTAATGCAGTATATATTACAGAAATAACAGATAGTATTTCTTGATATTTATTCAGCACCTAATAATTAGATTTATAGTCAACAGATGCATGGGGTGAAGAGGAGTAGAAAGCCAAAAGGAAACTGGCCATCTGAGCTCAAAAGAAAAATATAAGCAGCACCGCAAACTTGAACTTGATGATACGGAGCTGGTGCAACTGCCTGGTTCCACTTTACTCCTGTTTGCTCTCCAGATACAACATCTGGTTGAAAGACAAAGAGTTTCTAAAACACAGTGCAGCCTTGAATGTCCTTCTAATGAGTGCTCCAACACACATTTGAAAGTGCTGAATGGCTGCTGAAAATAAAACTTACAATGTTTGTTCGCTGCATCAGTGTCCCACCAAACCCTGAGAGCCACACACTAAACTGTGTGACCTATCAAGAGATGTGTGTGCCACACCTCTATAGCTGAGTAGAGCTGGCCACCAGGAAATTAAAGAGGCTCTCTCCGTGTTTAGGATTTCATGAATCAGAAGATATCTGGCTCCCGGGACAACCCAGCGAGATTTCCTGTTGCTGTCTTGCTTTCTCCTGTTACTCTGGGTCTGTATTATCCAGCAGTCCTTGTGGCAGGTCTTCTCCACTGCCAGGCAGGAGATGTACCTGCCCTTGAACCATGTGGGAGCTGCTTACTTGGTTCCTGAAAAAGCCTAAGAGCCCGGGGCCAGTCAGTTGTGCCTTGATGCTGCTCTCATTGCAGCAGGCTGTGGTTGATCTCTGGCCCATGGAATTTTTCTCTCTGTACAGATCTGATCTGAAATGTGCTTTTCATTTCCAGACCATACTACTCACTTTCTCATCTCTTTTTAGTGACTTTTCTGTATATGACAGAATTAATCCTGTATGCTCTCTCAGTTCCCTGTAGTATACACCTTGTCTTTGTCCTACCCTACAACACAGCATCTTGCCTCAAGCTTAGACTAGCTACTGCTTGTTACCTTCAGCATTTACTGAAATGCTCATCTCTAGCTGTCCTTCCCAGTGTGTTACTCCCTAATGGGCAGCATTATCTTGACATTACTTGGAAACTTTCCCTTCAGGGTTAGCGAGGGAGGGGAGATACGTCTCATGGAAAGTAATCCTCTGTTTTAAATGTCTTGGTGGAAGGTACATAGGTAATATGATAAACAGGGTATGGGAAATGTCTTTTGAAATAGTAAAGCATGTATGGTTTACTTATGTGATGGGGTAGCTGAAATTAAGGTGGTGATTCATGCAAGCAGAAACCATCAAAAGAACCATGATAAAACATTTCAAAGAGAGTGTTATCTCAGTGGGATGAAGGTTGATTAATTAATTTTTGAAATGCTTCTCTGTTCTTTGTCCATTATGTATCGACCGTTACCTGGGCATGGGGGTAGCTGCAGAAAGCTTTGTCCAGTTCCTGTGTCCTCATCATCTTATTATTCAATACGCTTGCTAGGATCCAATTTTCTTCAGTGTTGGTGATTCAAAATTTCTTCTATTAACTCCTACTAACATTCTCATGACATTAAAGAGATACCCCTAAGGAAATAAGAATTTAATATTCTATAAAAGAAGTTAATCTAAATTTGAAATACAAGTTTTTATGAACTGCTGGCTCTAGTACACCTAACATTTAGCCCTTTGATGAGATTATTCAGTTTCTTACCTTGAGGTTTCATAGGTATACAGAGATGTGTTTTTCTACTCTTTGTAAAACAACCCTTTCATTGTACTCAGTGTTGCACCAGTTTTTGTCAAGTCATATAGATGTTTGTTTAATGATTATCCATATACAAATTGAGCTACCTAGCTGTTTCTGGAACTGTTCCATTAATATTGGCAGTATCCTCATTTCTAAGTACTTTGTGGGTTAATGTGGAAACAACATTACAGCTAGCTGACTAACCTGCCTACTCTTTCAAACCAAAAAATTTATTTCTTAGAGAACAATTTAATAGTAGTAGTAACATAGCAGTAGTAAAGGCTTCTTTGTAAAAACCCAGAAAAACCTTCTCCACTCCTGTATACTTGATGGGAGGCTAGATAGTAGGTCCATTCTAACTGAGACTTTAAACATGATTTATTTTTTCATAAACTATTAATGTCTTCATAAGTTGGAATTGGCACAGCAAAGTGGAAATTCAAGAACCTTATGAAAGCTAATCAATAACAAGTAGAAATAATATCTCATTTACTCACTTGCTAATGCAGGAAAGTTTTCCCTTTGTAAAAATTGTTTTAGTGACTGCAGTGCTTTTGTAAGATTACAGGTAGCAGAACTTGAGGCTGAACTTATATTAATAGGGAAAACAAGGCTAGTGCAAGGGCCAGTACTTTGAGTAATAACTGTGAACAATCAGCATAGTTTGACTCCAATGCAGGCGGACCATTTCAGAAAGTGTTTTGTCTTCATCCATAGCATTCCACCTAATCTAGTGGAAGATGTCCCTGCCCACGTCAGCAGGGTTGGAACTAGATGATCTTTAAAGGTCCCTTCCGACCCAAACCGTTCTGTGGTTCTGTGATTTATATCAGAACTACTACTTTACTGGTAGCAACTAGTCAGGGTATGTATTTATCAGGAAATTAAATGACACTACCGACCTCTATCATTTTTATTGTTATTTTTATATTTGCAGTAATTTAATTATTTTCTTTTAATCTGGGAAATGTTTAATGCCTTTTTGTGAAGTTTTGTTAGTTTTATATTTGCGGTATTTTCATTCCTTTCTTTTAATCTGGGAAATGTTTAATGCCTTTTTGTGAAGTTTTGTTAGTTTTATATTTGCGGTATTTTCATTCCTTTCTTTTAATCTGGGAAATGTTTAATGCCTTTTTGTGAAGTGTATGGGGAACGTCCTCTGAAAAGCAAAGCAAAGCAAAGCAGAAGTTCTTGTGTCTTACTAGGTGATTTTAAAGCTTGCTTTTAAAGGAACCTTATCAATGCTGATATCCAAATCCAAATATTTATCATTCAAATGGTTTCGTCTTGCGGTATTTTACTACCACCACACGGTTTCTAGTCATTTATTGAGCAGAGTGAATCTTACCAAGCAGAAGACATGGTACTGCTGTGAGATACACGGGGATGGATGCCTTTGGAATGGTATGCGAGTTGGATGTACGGGGAGGTGAGGGGGTGGGAGCGGGAAAGGACATACTTCGGCACTCTGCAATTAACATTTTGCAGAAAAACATACTATTATTAGAAACTGTATTTGTCCACTGCAAAGACTAACTTTTCCAAGACAGAGATAAACAATGACAAAGAATGAGGGAAGAAAAACAAAATAATGCTGGATATTTCCAGCAATGACTCGAGCTCTTATCAGTTGTGACAGCCATGCAGTCCATGCATTGTGCCATTTCAAAAAACAATAAAGCCTCCAGTGAATGTATCTGCTGATTGATTGATACTCCTGAAGGCCCCAGAGTACTTGAATCTAGTCAAAGTGGGTCAGCACAGTGATGCACACAGCACACCAATAAAAATAATTTGTTAAAGGAAAATGTTATCTCAGCACTTTACAATGTAAGAAACAGTTCTTATCATGAGATTTATAGGTGACCACTCATGAATAAATATATTTGATGCCAGATCTTGAAGAAACAGGATGACAACAAAATGGGCAAAAAAATATTTACTCTGCTCTTCATAATTACTGGGTGTTCTGCAACCATGCAGGATAAGTGTTATCAGTTACATTATTAAATGAACTCAGTAAATCATTTTCTTACACTTTCTCTTTTGCATTTTGAAGACAAAAATTTGTATTTTTTCATATTTTTCAGGACAATTAATGAGAGTGTTTTGGAAGCTATCAGACAGTATTTCAAAGTAGAGCTACTTGAATCGGTTATCTTGAATTATTCCTGACAAAAAGGCTGACATTTTTTCTGCAGATAAAGTGTTTGCAAATAACAACATTGCTACTGATCTCCAGTTCAACTTTATCTTTTTCATTCCATGACATTTATTAGATTAACAGTTTTGAGACTGTAGATTGAAGGTGATAAGAACAGGAGCCATCCTTTTCCTATATGTAAATATGGTATTTATTCTATTCCTTTATCAATATCTCTACACCAAATTTCAGCACAAAAAGATAAGGTGAAGAGCCTTAATTTACCTACTTTCTGATATTTTTTTTTGACCCATACAAGTAATTAAGTATAATTCTTATCTTAACTCCTTAACTCTTTCACATTTGTCTTTTTCCTTCCACGTTTGCTCTTCAACATGATGTTCACTCTTCTTCAGAGAAAGGTGAAAGACTTTTTTACATTCTTGCTTGAACACAGCTCTGCTATGGGTTCAAAAATGAACAGTAAAAGTTTCTTGATGTCGTGAGGTACACCATCACAGCATACATTTGTTAAATGAAAAGTCTTGCTGTGCAGAAAAGAATTGTCTGAAATGCCAACAAGGGCAGGTTGAATAGAGGCTTCTCTTTAAAATTCCTCCCCAGAAAGAGACCCGGGATTTTGAAACAGGGCATGAAGGGATCAGAAAAATGTCCTCTGAAGGAATGGAGAGGACGTGTAACCCCTTCCTCCCTGTAAGAAGTCAGTGAGGCAGTGTGCCACGGGTGCAAGGCAACGCTGCAGAGGGCTGAGCTAATTGCTGGCGCTTCTGCTTAAGGCAGATATTCCTTTGATGGGAAGTCTGAATTTCTGCTAAATGAAATTGGAAGTCTTGGAATGAGCATTCCTTAAAGAATGCCTTGTTGACTCCATCTCACCTAAACATACATCTCTCCTATATGGGGACAGCAATGCTGCCCTTCTAGTTCATTTGAAATGGGAAATCATTTGAAA
The DNA here is from genome assembly GCF_964106895.1 of Numenius arquata. Lineage (NCBI taxonomy): Eukaryota > Metazoa > Chordata > Aves > Charadriiformes > Scolopacidae > Numenius > Numenius arquata. The sequence continues at coordinate 24,521,445 of NC_133576.1, forward strand.
AGTATGAAGGTTGTGATGGTGGCTCTTTGGCAGGCAGCAGTTGATTAAAAAAGATCATTAACTATCTTGAATAAAATATTGCTGATTCCCAGAAATATTAACAAACCTGTGGTCTAGTTAGCTGTGTCCATCTAATACTTGTCTTTGTTCATGAATGCTAGGACAGCCAAATAAGAAGGAAAAATTCCAATGCTGACAAATCCTATAAACTGTTGGGCAAGTTATGCTGGTTTTTGACAAATTTTGTCAGACTGTAATTCAATGAGGAGTTATGAAAGTAAAAGATAAGTGGAAATAGAATGCTAATGTGATTTAAAACTAAACAAGGCATCTGTCTTTTAGCACCATCAAATGGGGCAGAAACACAAGTCTGTGAACATACAAACACATTGTATGCGATTTCTGGCAATCTCCTTTCTTAAAATGAATGGAAGCAGCGGTAGCATACTTCACATATGTGAATTACATTAGACATGGTAATCAAGTCATTGTAAGTTTAAGGTAGCAGGTTCTGATTGGGCAATGTTATCTGTAAGAAAACAAAGATGACCTTTGGGATGAAACTGAAAGATGAGGTGTCAGAGAAAGAGCTCCATCCTGGCATATACTATAGTTTCTCCTCAAGGGTGGTAATTTGAAGTAATGAGTAGTCCTTGCTGAATGACCTTGTACATCTGCTACACTGCCTATTCAATCTGTAACTCACTTTACATCAATTGCACTTTTAGTACAATTAAATGTGCCATCATAAAGCCCTAAAAATGAACAACATAGTCTCTGCATATGTTCATAGCTATTTAGCCAGGGACTGGGACCGTGGCAGAAGTCCATCTTAAACCTTCTGTTCATGCCAAAGTGCAATTTGTTGATTGAAAGATGCTAGCTGATAGAGCCGGAAGAGGATGGCAGGATTTGCTTAGCATGCACAGAAGCACACACAAAACAATTTGAGAGTGGAATGCATGCTTGAGCCAACTTGCTGCTAAGAGGCCACCTGGATGGTGGCATGAAGAACAAACTGCCCTTTCCCTCCCCACCCCCATAGCCTTATCCTAGGCAATTTAAAATCCTTCACAGCGTAACGTGAGTAAAAATATGCTGCCATGTTGACAGCAAAGAGACATGCCTGCTTTGTCAGAATAATGATATCAAAGTAAGAATATTTTGGACGGTTTGTTTTCACATGGGTTCTGGTAGAATCAGAGTCCTTTTTTTTAATGCATACTTATCATTTGGTACATATTATAAAGAAATTAAACCCTCTCTAACCAAAGTGACCACCATCCTGCAAGAGAATCTGTGAGGATGGAGTGTTTGGAGGGGTTTCCCTGGGGCTACTCAGTGGAAATGCAGACAGACACTTTGCTCACTGAGGTGCTGTTTCTCCTGGAGGCACTTCCCAGCTGACTGTCACCTGTCACCACCTTACTACCAGTGGTTTGCCCACAGCAGAGGAGCAAGCACCCATCTCCTCCTGGTCCCCTCTCACACTCCCCGTGCTTGGTACAGCCATGCCTTGGAAACAGGAAGATTCACCTACCTGGAGTCTGGCAAGACCCGGGGAAGAAGTTGAGATAGCAGTTTAGAGTAAGTAAAAATAAAATCAGTGAACAGTATTTAGAAAGGTGTATTCCTGTTCAAAAATGGGGAAAAAAATAAGAAGGAAACTAGATCAACATTGGTGCTAATCCAGCAAGTAATAAGAGTTTGAAACCTTTAGCTATAGGGGAGAAAAATTCATGCCAATTTTGCACACAACCCTGCAGTATTTAGACAATAAACTGCTTTTTTTTTTTTGGAACTACCACTAGACAGAGATAAAGGCATGGATGTTGGTGATTCCCAAGTTATTCCTAATATTTTTCAAGTATTAAATTTAGGAATAGTTTCAGCATTTTGTAGAGACAAATAAAGGAGCAGTGGGAATTTTCTCCACTGAAGTCTTACCAAAATTCCTCTAGGTCCCTGCATTTCGGCTGCAGTTCATTGCTCAGAATCTTTTTTTCAAAATTATTTAAATGTGAAGTAGCTGATTGTGATTGCATTAAGGCCAAATTCTGCTGTGTAACAATGGAGTCACTTTATTTCATTTGCCTTTACACATTGAGACAACCTATTCTGAATCAGTGGGTAAACAAATGTAACAGAGTAAAATATTTCTGCTGCTTGCAATGTACAGTGAAGAACTGTATTAAAATTTCCTTTAAATTATTTTGCTTTTTTCTGTATTTTAATGTACTTTGATATTTTTGAAACTGTTAATTTACAGAATGGATTTTTTTGTTGTTGTTGATATTTGGTGAAAGCATAAAAGCAAAGTTTTTATATCTATATAATTTTCTTCATTATGGTAGGAGAACATGAAAAATTCATGTACTGAAGAAGAATCTGTTTCAAACCATCTTTTGGAAGATTAGCTGTTAGGATAAGTTATCAACTTTTGTAACAAAAGTGTTAGAACCTCAGTATAATTGGGTGAGCTTCCCTGGAAAGATTAATTTAAAGATCATGTGCATTTCTATCTATAGGTAGCTTTAAGGAAAGCTGACTCTATGTAGTCAGTCTAAACATGCAGCATCTACTGTTGTTGCTCCAAATTCTAATTAGTTGCCTGTGACCTGATCTGCAAAGAAGCTGCATAGCTGTAACTCCCATCTGGATGCTGTGAGAGCATAGTACATTTGGAAATCCAGGATATATTACCAAATACATATATTTCAAAATTGGTAGTAATTTACATTTAATCTTTAATTGTAACAGGTTATACCTTTGGTTATAAGGCTCTACAGCTGCTATATAAGCAGCTTTGACCGTAACGAAGGGATCCTGGACGCAAGCCATTCTATTTGAAATGCAGTTTCACCGTTATGTGCAGAGAGGCCAATATCCAGCTGATTCTGGTTACAGCAATGTTTCTGACACTGAGTTAGTCCAAAATAATCCCAACAGTAACCTGCACTGCTTATACATTATTTAGGATACAAATGGTCTCAGATCATTTCACGTAATTTTATTAATGTTGTTACATATTTCAAACGTTGGGATAGCCTGCTAGGAGTGAGAGACAAACACAGTTTATGTCCTCACTCAGGAAACCATCTATTCCTTTCCCTTCTGTTCTTTCATTCCTCATCTCTTGGATTCAAGCATTTGAGAAAGGGACCTTTTCCTCCTACCCACACTTTTCTTGCTAAATCATAAATAATGGATCATAATTGAGCACTTTGAAGTACTTTTATTGGCTGCCAGTGTCATCTACAGTATTTATCTTGTCTACACTTTACTTCACTGTTTCAAAATGTGGAATATCTGGGACTCAGGCCTGGTAACAGTCTAATCTTTATGATCTTGTTTACTAAGAGTTCAGATGTACAATTCCAGTTTTTCCTTCTGTCATATCTTAAGAACTTTCTTTTACCATTTTGTAAATTTTGCAAGACTAGATTTGTTCTGTCTCAGGATTAGATTCGTAGTATAGTCTGATTTTCAAAATTCCCCTCACTCCTCAGTTGTCTCATTTGCAATGCTTGTGGCAAAGCCAACATGTGGAGTTCTGGGATTAATTTGAATTCAGTAAGATAGCTGTAATCAGCCATCCCTAATCATTGTGGTATATAAATTCTGTGGGATTTTAGTACATCGTTTTGATCAGAGGGTATTTTAATTCTTCAGAAAATGTACTCTGCCTGTGTCTCAGATGGATAGTCCAAAAAACGCCTGTGTGCTCCAAGATGAATCTATGTGTTCACTAGCATCCAAATTTTTTGTCATTCTTACATTTGAACATGTAAGTATATCATACAAGGAGAAAGCAGAAAACTTATAGACGTAAACATAGCCAGGCTGGTTAAAGGTTTTCCATTAAAATTGTCATTATGGTTCATTTTTACTTGTACAAAGTCTGGTTTTATTGGAAAGCTTTTGCTTTCCATTTAAGAAACAGAAGTTTGAAAACTGAAGTTTGGCTATCATCAGAGTTGCAACTTTCTTATGTCACCCTCTTCTGTCTCCATCAGACAGTGTCTGACATCAATCACAATTGCCTAATGTCCCAAGAATTAGTTGCCTCCTTTACAGCCAGAGGAGGAAACTATGGTGCGTGTAGGAAATCTGATAAAGGAAGAAACTCATGACATGAGGCACCTGAACAGCAACTCTTAGGAAATAACTATAGGCATTCCTAAATTAAAGCATTTAGGGTTATGGGATGAATTATAGGACCTTTTTGTTCTTTTTATCTAAAGGCTTAAATGGATAATTACAATAAAGACAAACTTTACTGTCTGCTGAGATTTTCTCTGGGTGGGAAAACACCCTTGTCTTCAGGGATGTTATGAGATAGAAAAGGATTTGGATGGCTTCCAGACAGGAAAACTAAGGACAGAATTATTTTCTGTACACTACTACTGGCCTCTTTGACAACATGACATTTTTACCCAGAGTACCCTCCAAAGGGTCAAAATAAGCCACATGGAAAGAAAAATAACTAGAGTTTTGTGGCTAAATCAATTCTATTTCCTTTGGTTTCTTACCTGGCTGATCCTACTGGCAACATATGTTTGTTCACAAGGTTAACCCATATAGTTTTGTATTGTAGATGGACATGATGAGATAAATAAGCACTGGTTGTTACATGCACTTATTTTAAGTAAGCAGCGTCTAGTACAGTTGTTAGGTAATAGTAGTAGACTGATCTGTACCCATCTTTTTTTAAAAAAAATCAGTATTCATTCACAGAAGAAAAAAGTTTCAAGGAGTAACTAATATGAGTTTCCACAAGTGTTAGGGATAGATATAGTTGTAATAAAAAATGTCTTATGAAAATGAAAGCAAAAGTTGAAAAAAAACTAGAGTGCTGCAAACAGAAGTGAAAATACATTCTTAAAATGAACTACAAAAATGTTCTCTCTAAAAGCCTGTATAGTTTTAATATTTTTTTTCAGAAGTCTGTTTTTCATCTTGTTGTTTTTTCTTATATCACCATGGTTGCTTCACACCTCTGAAGTAATGCATACAGACTTTCACAAGTATGCAGTGAACTTCCAAGTTCAGACCTTACATTTTCCCCATCTAATAACTTTTCAGTAAGTTGGTAAAAGTTGACTGAAGTCAGATGGCATATCTCTATTTTCATACTGTTGTTTCTTACTACTGGATAAGAAAAGTCAGTTTAAACTTCCAAAGAACTTTTGTGTCTTTCTTCAATTTCCATTACATGGTAGTAGTGTAATCGTAATAGAAAATGTGGGAGCAGGAGGGTTGTTTTGTTTTGTTTTTTTACATGCTGACTGATCTGTTCATTCTAAAAACAGTTTGCAATAAATGTATATGTTGACATGACAACAAAAAATGTAATGCATTGTAAAGCCCAGCAGGATCTGCCTCTCATATGCATTTTTAAGTTCACATGCCAGGCAGACTTAAAAACAATCACCGTAGAGCCTTGCTTTCTGGACAGTTTAGATAAAAAGTCAGTTCCTACATAAGTGACCTGTTGGACTAGTGTGGGTACAGCATATAAATGGCTGTAGGCAATGACACATCAGTCAGTCATGCTGCTGACAGCCTGATGTGCCACCCTTGTCTCTCATCCTGCAGATGCTTAACCACCTGCAGCTAAAGTGATTGTAGGTGGCTTTCAGTGCACAGGCAGGGCAGGACTCTAGCTCATGACTGATTCAGTTGCAACATGCCTCAGCCACTTTGCTGCCAGAACACAGATGAGGCAGCTTCAATCTCTACATATTTTCAGTTTGATCGGTAGCCAAAATGTGCTTATTATTTTTTGACCTGTGGAAGGGGACTAGTTATTCCTTATTTTATATACTGCAGGATATATACAGTAAACATTCAAAGTTTTATGATTTACATGCAGACTAAATGTGTGTTATGGTTTGAGAAACCCACAACAATTTCTTGTCATTTGGAGAATTATTCTATCACCCAATGACCCTTCCCCACCTGGGAAGGGGAATTGGGGAAAAAAGGGTTGAAATGCAGAGTTAATAGAATAAGACTAAATAATTAACATTAATAATACTAAAGAACCAATACTGATCCCAATACCAATATAAAATACACAAGGATTATACACAGCCAATTCTATCAGCAGGAAGTTATGTACTCCCAGCAGTGGACAACAAATGTCAAACACTGCGAGTGCTACGGCTAAGGAAGGGAAGGCCTCAGCAGTCGGCCACCAGAGCAAGAAGTTCTCAGGATCACAGCCATCAAGGAAGACTAAAAAAAATCCTCAGCAAACTTTCTAATTTATATTGAACGTGAAGTTCATGGTATCAAATAATCCTGTTGGCCAGCTTGGGTCAAGTGCCCAGATCACACTCCTCCTCATCCCTGTACCTGGCTAACTTGAAAACACTGAGACCTTGAAACCCGCATACCATAGTTGGTTATAAAGTAAATATTATCACAAATTCAGATGCTAGAGTTCTTCTAAAAGTGCAGTTTTCCCAGGTACTGGAAGATAAATTAGTCCTGTGTCGCTCAAACCAGGACAATGTGCTATGCAAACATTATTAAGTAATAAATTTTTTCACATAAGTTTTTCAACCCATTCCCATCTTTGTTGAATTAAATGGCTGCTGTTTTGGTAATGATGATACTTAAGACAGTGCTGAGTTCTTTAACCAAGGGAGTCATGTTAAGGAGTATAGCTCATACTTTAAAGAAAGTAATGTCTCAGCCACTGTGAAACTTATGAAAAAACATCAATCCAGTGGTGTATTAATTTCAGCACCTACTTTGTGTGATTATAAAAGTCCACAGGCAATGCGGATGTCTCTTGGGTAACCCACTCACACAGTTGGGCTAATATTAAAGCTTGTCCCTTTTTTGGTACAACTAACTCCCTGCAGGCATTCCATAAGTTTCCTTGCAGTGGTTCCCTCCATAGGATCTTTTCCTTCATTGCTGCTGCAATAATACTGATGTCTTGAAGCCTCTTCATTCCTGCATTGCCACTCACTCAATGCACATCCTGCAGCCTTCCTCATCCTCCGTCACAAAACATGGATAACAAATGGTGCAGAGAGGACTCCTTCTGTTCCTGACCATCCCAGAGCAGTTTGTTCACCAATGAGTCTGCCCCAGGCCAGAGAAGCAAAACAAACCTCCCCCAGAGAGCCAGCCAAATGTGTGCACCCGTTATCAAGAAATTCCCGCATTTTGCTGGCCTGTCTGCCTAGCAGATTACCTTCCGATCAACTAGCTGGCAGTCCAAAGAGCGGAGCGGATGTGCAGTGGTTTGCTAACTGCCTGACTATGGGGGTAGCATATGCTACCTCAGCCTCCAAATTAACTGAAAAATTACTTTGTGTATTGTACGTAGAATCAAGTGAAAGAGTGCTGCATTTTATGTTTATTTGTGTATGTGACTCCTGTGACTTCATGCATGGTTAGCACTTTGCCAATTCATGATAAACTGGCTCCCTCCTTACATAACAGTTGCTGAATAAATGCAGATGGACTCCATGCTGAATGAACCTAGTGCATCTGAGATATACCAGTGGTGCCATAGATTGCACAGATCCACTACAATATGCAAGATGCAAGCAGATTCTCCATGCGCGTGCAGTAGATTCAGTGAGAAGACACCAGACATCACCACTGCACAAACACACAGAAAGATCAAATCAAAAAAAACCAAACAACAGAATAAGACTCTTCATCAAGCTACTAAGTACAAAACCAAGCCGGGCAGCAACCCTGCTCTGCTCACACATTCATTTTCTATTTCTGTTGATTATGATATAGAAGAGTAGTTGTACTGGATCACACTGTTGGTCCTCCTGGCCTCATATCCTCTCTCTGGCGGTAGCCAAAAACTGAAGATCAGAGATGAATAAGAGAACAGAAAAAGTTTACAAGACTCATTCCCTGAGTACTCACCTACCTTCTGACAAGTTGTACTTTGGAGACTTCCTTGCCCAGTAGCAGTTTAATATTTTATTATTAAATGCGTCTTAAAAAGAATCTATAACAACCCTTGGCAAGGAATTCTGCAGCTTAATTTCACATTTTGTTGTGGGCCCTCTCTGGAAGGAAACGGGAGACCTGGCCTCCCAGGATATGGATAAAGCTGAGCTACTGAACAACTTTTTTCCCTCAGTCTTCACCGGCAAGGGCTCTAACCCCACTGCCCAAGTCATGGAAGGCAAAAACAAGGGCTCTGCGAATGAAGAACTGCCCACAGTATGAGAAGATCAGGTTTGAGACCTATTAAGGAACCTGAAGGTGCATAAGTCCATGGGACCTGATGAAATCCACCCACGGGTCCTGAGGGAGCTGGCGGACAAAGTTGCTAAGCCGCTTTCCATCATATTTGAGAAATCGTGGCAATCTGGCGAAGTTCCCACTCACTGGAAAAAGGGGAACATAACCCCAATATTCAAAAAAGGAAAAAAGGAAGACCCAGGTGAGGCCAGTCAGCCTCACCTCTGTGCCTGGCAAGATCATGGAGCAGATCCTCCTGGAATCTCTGCTAAGGCACATGGAAAATAAGGAGGTGACTGGAGACAGCCAGCATGGCTTCACCAAGGGCAAATCATGCCTGACAAATTTGGTGGCCTTTCACAATACTGCCACAGGCTTGGTGGACAAGGGCAGAGCAACAGACGTCATCTACCTGGACTTATGCGAAGCATTTGACACTGTCCCACACGATATCCTGGTCTCGAAATTGGAAAGTCATGGGTTTGATGGATGGACAACTCGGTGGATAAGGAACTGGCTGAATGGCCGCACTCAAAGGGTTGTGGTCAATGGTCCAATGTCCAGTTGGCGGCCAGTGATGAGTGGAGTTCCTCAGGGGTCGGTACTGGGGCCAGTGCTGTTCAACATCTTTGTCGCAGACAGGGACAGTGGGATAGAGTGCACTCTCAGCAAGTTTGCCGATGACACCAAGCTCGGTGGCGCGGTTGACACGCTGGAGGGAAGGGATGCCATCCAGAGGGACCTGGACAGGCTTGAGAGATGGGCTTGTGCAAATCGCATGAAGTTCAACCAGGCCAAGTGCAGGGTCCTGCACCTGGGACGTGGCAATCCCAGGCACAAACACGGGTTGGGCGGAGAATGGGTAGAGAGCAGCCCTGAGAAGGACTTGGGGGTGTTGGTGGATGAGAAGCTCAACATGAGCCGGCAGTGCACGCTGGCAGCCCAGAAAGCCAACCGCATCCTGGGCTGCATCAAGAGAAGTGTGGCCAGCAGGTCGCGGGAGGTGATTCTACCCCTCTACTCTGCGCTCGTGAGACCCCACATGGAACACTGTATCCAGCTTTGGAGTCCTCAACACAGGAAGGACATGGACCTGTTGGAATGGGTCCAGCAGAGGGCCACGAAGATGATCAGAGGGATGGAGCACCTCTCCTATGAAGACAGGCTGAGAGAGCTGGGGTTGTTCAGCCTGGAGAAGAGAAGGCTCCAGGGAGACCTCATAGCAGCCTTCCAATATCTGAAGGGAGCCTACAGGAGAGCTGGAGAGGGACTCTTTGTCAGGAGATGTAGTGACAGGACAAGGGGTAATGGTTTTAAATTGGAAGAGGGGAGATTTAGATTAGATACCAGAAAGAAATTCTTTGCTGTGAGGGTGGTGAGGCGCTGGAACAGGTTGCCCAGGGAAGTTGTGGATGCCCCATCCCTGGAGGTGTTTAAGGCCAGGCTGGATGGGGCTTTGAGCAACCTGCTGTAGTGGAGGTGTCCCTGCCCATGGCAGGGGGATTGGAGCTCGATGATCTTCAAGGTCCCTTCCAACTCTAACCATTCTATGATTCCATGATTCTATGATTTTATAAAAATCACTTCCTTTCAACTTCATTTGATGCTGTCTAGTGTTTATGCTGCAAGAAGCAGTGATCACTCCTTATGTTCTTCATATCATTCAAGATTTAACCTTCCATTGCGTCCTGCTTTTCAGATTGGAAAGCACAAATCTTTTCTGGAGTCACTTGTGTGCAAGTCATTCCACAACTTCAATGTACTAACTGTGGTAGCTATTTTCTGAACCCTATCCCGTTCTAATATATAATGTTTGAGATGAGGGGACTAAAATTACCCACAATATTCAAAATGTGTTTGAGATGTGGACCTATGCTGTGGCAGTATGAAGTTCCATTTTGTTCTCTTTTCCTTTCTTTGTAATCCCTAACATTCCATTTAATCTTTTTATTACAGTTAAGCGCAGATCTGGCATTTTCATAGATCTTTCTTAGATCTTTCATAGATCTTTCTGTAACTCCAAGATCTTGCTCCTGGCTGGGAATGGTTAGTTCAGGGTTTCTTTTCCCTGGTGCATCACTCTCTTCTGAATTTCATCTGCCATTTTATTATCCAGTCAGTCCTTCCATAGTTTTTCGTAGTTAGTCTTCCTCTTTTACAACCCTGATAGGTTTAGCAAACTTTCTCATATCACCAGATCATTCACAAACATCTTAAACAGCACAGGATAAGCAAAATGTACAGCAGAAGGTTCCTAGTAACCTTGTTCCACTGTAAACAAAATCAGCATTTATTCCTGACCACTGTTTTCTAACCTCATCATCTATCTATCCATGCAAAGATCTTCCTTCTTTTAAGAGGCTTTGGTGAGGGACTTCGTCAGAGGTCTTTAAGAAATCCATGTAGTCTATATTAAATGCACCCCCCTTAACCATATGTTTGTTGACACTTTCAAAGGACTACAATAGGTCATGAAGCATGCCTTCCCCTTAAAAAATCCCATAATGACTCATCCCTGGGAGATCCCAGGTATCTGGGAAGCCACTAATCAGAATACCAAGCAGTTCCATGCAAGGGCTCACACAACTGTGAGGAGCAAAGATTAGAGCCTTGGAGCCAAGGTGGTGAGCAAGGGTTAGAGTTGAGGCCGAGGCATCCCACTTATGGGGTGACCCAACCTCACGTATCCCCCAGGGCTAGGACAGTATAGCATCACTGAAGGTTAACTGTAACTAAAACCCTGCAGGCTTGCCAGGTTGCCCATCAGCAGAGGTGGGGGCACAGGAGGCCCCATGACTCATGCCTCTGGGGCTGCACCCCACTCTCCAGCTGGAGAGCCTGGGGGATACCCCCACTGTGCTCGGCTTGGGGCCTCCCACTCACGCAAGAGGTGCTACTTCTCTCAGCAACCTGCAGTACAGATCTCAGAAGGGCTGTGCAGTTTACCAAACTGCTGTGTGCATGCACAAGCAGTGCATTTGAGATCATGTCTCCAAAGATTATTAGATTTCTGACAGCTTCTTACATTGAAGTACACATCTTCAAACTCAAGGAATGACTTCCACTTTTGTAGTCTGGCTTAAATAAAAAATTAAAGTACACTTTCTCTGGGATTTTTTTCTCTTAATTTATAAAACAAGTTCTCCACAAAACAAATTCCAAACAAGAACTATGTTTATGCAGCGTTATATTTTTGGAGTCCATTCATAAAAAATAATATTAAAAATAAAAGGAGACCTAATTTAATTTCTTATTCTAAGAATAACTCAGATTCCATGTTCTCATATTCTGAAATTAGAAAGGTACATCTGCTTATTATTTTTTGAAGCAGAAAATGGATAAGATAGCAATCTGGCTTCTCTTGCGGTTTTTTTCCATAATGCTGCTTTATATGTAAATATGTGTTATTCATAGAGAAAAAACATTGCATTCACTTATTACCTTAATGAGAGAAGAAATTTAGGTGGCTTGGTAACAACATACATATGAGAACTCTTTAAACTTATGAACTGATTATGTAAAATATGAAACATTTCAGACACTGAGAACAGTGTATATATGACACTTGAAATAGAATTATGTTAACTGAATATTTCAATTCTGTATTTATCATAACAACAATTGTCTTTACACATTATTATTCTGAACCACAAAGTGTCTACAAATCATATAAAATTTTCTTAATTATTTTATCAAGCTGTTTAAACATTGAAATATATCAACTGTTTTCTTCCTTGCTAGTTCCAATTACTTGAGAATGGTAATAAATGTCTCCTATCAGCTATTTTGTATTACTTTTGTATTCAGGATTGTGTGCTTACAAAACCATTGTGCAATAGTGATTATTGTTATCTTGGAATCTGCAGCACCATGCTTGTGTTTCTACCTGTTTTAAAAGGAAGCAAGCAACATCTTTGAAATTGGTATGTAGATGTTATAACAGGATTATACCTGATGGGAGGTTCTGATGCAAAAGATTGCATTATAAAATGTTTACTGCATTGTTTTAAAGATATTGCATGGTGATATCAAAGTTTATAGAATACAGTAGGGTTAGTGTGATTGCCATTTTAATAAAAAAAAATAAAAGCAGTAAGGTTGTTTTGTGAGTGTGGGTTAAAGGTGAGAAGTTTCTACTGGTTGAGGAAAGAGAACTCTGTTTCATAAGCTTTTCTGTATTTTTGCATATATTTATGAACAAAATTCATTAGCTTTTATGTCAGTGCAGTTACTGGTGTGTAGATATGATTGTGTGGAAGACACAGTTTAAAGATAAAATGTACGCACGAATATAGAGAGACGAATATAGAGATAGATGTTTTAAATATACAGTTGCACACATCATAGCTATATTCCTTCCAGTATTCTGTTGTGCAGCTCCGCTGACCTCCAAGCTTGTGGGACAAATTAGGACCATACAGTACACAAGATGCTTTCAGCTGAAGAGGTGCGTTTGCAGAGATGCATGATATGTTTGAGAAAGCACTGAGCAGTTAGTAGGTCCTAGGTGGGGAAGAGCAACATTTGTCTAACTCCTTCTTATGTCTGAAAAAAAAAAAAAAAAGGAGGCACCTTGTGTCTCAGTTCTGTCTTTCCAGTCTAGCCACTGAGAAGAGATGCAGAACATGGACCAGACAGGCTGAGGTCATAACGCTTTTAAGATGCACCATTTATAATCTTTAGAAGAAATGTAATTGCTAAATTTCTCTCATAGAATTTCATTGTGTTCTCTAAGGTCTTCTTTCACTGTTTGAAAGGGTAATGGTGCAGTATTTTTTTTGGAGGAAGGGAAAGTCATCTGTCTCTGGGTTTCTGGACAAGCAGCACTAAAAGACAAAATCCCATACAGCCCCTGAGGGCATTTTTTTGAGCCTGAGTTATTTGGTGAAGCACCAAAGAAGGTGCAGGGTGGTCAGTAACTTTAGACACCTAAGCAGGGTGCTCTATATCTCTGTCTGGAGGCACTATGTGTCTGCACTATTTATACAGGGTCCTGATGTTCCTAACTTTAGATGTTCCCATTGAATTAGATGCCTAAAGTAACTGAGAGTAGATGATCTGAATACCCCAGTGTAAATATAATGAGAACTGACCAGCAAGTGAGGACTGATAGTAAACTCAAAGCTGTTAAAGTTAGAAGAGTTCCTTCTCAGAGCAGCCAAATCCTCCCTTGTCAGACAGAGCCAATGAATTAATTATCAAAACAGCCTTTCTTCCTCAAGATTTTATGCATTTAGTCAAAGTGGAAAGTTTTGGAAGGACATTTCAGGGGAAAATCAATTTGCATAACATGAGCAGTTACAAACCCAATCACAATATATCTGACCACCCATGTCATGAGTAGTTAAGTCAACACCACAAATACTTTGTGATCACGATCATTAATGAAGCATAGAAAATTCTGATTCGTGGCAAAGTTAACACGATGGCTCAGAAAATTAATGCCATTGATGTGGGTTCCTCAAAATGATAGCAAGTGTATATTTTAGGATGAAAAACTCCAATACATAAATAGCCCATTTTTTTTCATTTTTCTTCTCCATAAGGTTATTGGCACAAAATTATTCTATGCAAGCAGAATAATATTTTTGAAAGCTATTATAAAGTTACTCTGTATGATTTATTTGTTGATATTTTTATCTTCCTTTTTGATCACATTTTACTAACCCTTCTTTTCTGAACAGTGCATATAAAGAACTAGTAGATCTGGAGTGCACACATCTGAATTTGCCAGGACTCTTTCATAGCCATGCTAAGATAGTATCTTCTAGATGTCCTTTAAGGAATTCCTATGTGTGTGGAAGATTTTTTTTTTTCCTATATCAAAGATTCCCTTAGTAGTTGCTACGTTTATGTGGTTGCTTTGCCCAGGTTTCACCGTATGTTTGAGTTCAGAGGGACTTGAGAAAATTACCTGTTGCAGAATATTGTAAGATGAATGTGACAGAAACAAAGATCGTTGCCAGTTACTGAGACATGGATCTGAATTAGAGGATCGTACTGTTTGATTTTGTTTGTTTGCTTGCCAAAAAACTTTAAATATCCTGTGTGGACACACTAATTTCTCAAACTTTACAATCAAACTCCAGACTCACAATTGAATCTCAAAGCAAAGTGTGATATTGGGCAAAGATAACTATTTTAAAAACTTGAGGATTTTAAATAGGAAAATTTACTTAATGAGAATAGTAAAAGAGGCTGAACAATATTTTGCTCATGAGAGTATTATTTTTTGAGTTATTCCAATGGAACAATATTGCTTGTCAGCAACAGTGCAATACCAGTGTCTAAACCTGATGGTGCTTAACACCCATGTATACATAAATCAGCTGTCAAACTGAAAGTTGTCTAAATTCTTGAGTTCTGCTTTTGTGCACGCTCTGGATTGCCTCTGTTTTGACAGCATTAGGAACCTTAGACATGTAGTATCATTTAACTCTAAATATCATTTTGAGGATCAGGCACTTAAAAGTTAGACCCTGAAGCACTCAGGTCTACACCACTAATATACTGTGTGGATATGAGCCATTAGTTCTTACAAGCAGCTACCTAAACTGCATAGCTGAGTGTTTTCCCTCTGTAGAATTTCTGCGGTGTGGGAGACTATTTAGGGATAGATAAAAGCTTATTTCAGAGGAAAGCTGAATGTAACAAAGTTGCCTTCTGCTTGGGACTGAGTTAAACAGAAGGCTCTCTAATCAGACAATACATCTGAATTTCAAAAGGTTAATCTAGTCCATTATTTTCTCTCTGAAAATGAGCAACAAGGGACATTGATGGAAGAAAATAGGGAAAGTATCAAATTATACTCTTCCAGCTCCCAGCAGTGTTCAGTAGCATGTTAGTTAATAAGACATGTTTTCTGTGTTTCTTGCCTGAATGTCTGTCAACTTCCTAGCTTTTTGGAGGCCACAGAATTTTTGTGGTCCTCTCTAGAAGAAAACTCTGTACGTGTCAGCAGGTCACCTAGACTTTGTCCCTCGGACAAGAAGAGGTTGTGAAGGGAAGGACAGCAGTTCTCCCTTCCCTTCCCTTCCCTTCCCTTCCCTTCCCTTCCCTTCCCTTCCCTTCCCTTCCCTTCCCTTCCCTTCCCTTCCCTTCCCTTCCCTTCCCTTCCCTTCCCTTCCCTTCCCTTCCCTTCCCTTCCCTTCCCTTCCCTTCCCTTCCCTTCCCTTCCCTTCCCTTCCCTTCCCTTCCCACTATAAGGGCAGAGTTCAACACGCAGAACATTGAAGAACACAAAAACTGATTAAGACAGTGCCAAGAAAAAGAACAGAAATACCAAAGGGGCACAAAGGCAGGAGCTGTGAGAATTCAGAGGCTCTTGCTAAGGCGGCAGTCATCAGATAATTAATTTCTTGGAAATAAAAGACAGGCTCCTTAAGTGAAGTCATGCACTGATCTGGAAGTGTGAATGCTCAGGTTTCTTCCTCACCTGGATCTCTGTCAGGAGATTGTCTATCAGTGCATGAGCATGGATATGTGTAGTACATATAAAACCACAAGCTTCAGGACATGAGCTAACGAGTAGCTAATAGTTGAAGAAGCTTCCCTTTTGAACGGTTATTCCATAAGTGCCCAGGATTCCACAAACCTTCCTTTGAAACATCTCTTACTGCCCGTTGTCTGATCTAATTTCTAGTCTGCTCTGTTTTCTTGTTGTTTTAATTTTTATACAAGTAAAAAAGATGAAAACTCTTTAGGTCCCAATGGTTCTTTAAGTCTGGGGAGTTTTGTCTTTGGGAATAAAAGAGATTCAATCTTCTTGAAAGAGACAAACACAAAAAAGAGGCATTTATTTTTCAAAAGCATTTAATATTTGGGTGACATGTTTTCAGAATATATGAATACAGTAGTGCAGAAAGAGCCACTGCTTCTTCTGAACCTCAAATCCTAGATGAAACAGAAGTTAGAGGTGAAAAAGATTACTTAGGGTGTTGACATTTCTAAAATTACTCTTGTGTTTCTCTAGAGGTCACCTTTAAAGAAGATCCATGCCTGATTTTGTACTAAGCTTCTGTGTTAATAAGAGTGATGAATGTATTGAACACTATGGCTGAAACTAGGGGATACATTTGATCTACTGGCAGCCATCTCAAAGTTCAGGATCTAAACACACAGCTGCAGTCTGCAATCTGTGCCACCTTAAAATGGTGTCTATGACAGGTATGACAAATTGCCCTTTGGAGTTGCCTGTCTCCCTCTAGCTACAGAGGGAATCAAGACAACTTGCCAAAAGTAAACCCCAGTTTTTAAATTATTTAAGTCAAGTAAAATGAATTCCACCCTACCTGACTAGAAATTGAACACCTATCAACAGTGCTTTTCAGTGATTCATGTACATCAAGTACAAACCAGTGACTTATTTGCCTTGTAGAAGCTTTTCTTACTGTCTGCATGCCAGACTTTAAAAGGGTGTGCTCTTCTGCGCATAGGTCTACATACTAAAGATTTAAAAGATACTTGACCCTATGTAAAACAGAGAGAGACCAAACCATAGTGTTTATTGTTATCTAATAATACTTTGTAGTGAACAGATGAGAGCACACTTTTGGAATCTTTTTAGCATATATGTGATATATCATATAGTTTGTTTGTAACATCACTGGGATAATTAATTTATGAAGGCATATTTATTTGGCATCACTATGATTTATAAAATGCTTTGTCAAAATCAACATCTGTAGGGAAATTGTTTGGATATGTACATTTTAAGTCAGTATCAGATGGGTCTCCATGCAGTTACACATATTCACTCAAAATGTTGAAGTACAGTAGCTCTGACATTCTCTGCACATGCCAACAAACACAGCTTTTACAGAAGGTTCACAGAAGATGTTCAAATGAAATATTCATGATTTTCTTGCTAAAAGAAAAACCTCTTTCAGACCTGTAAAGTACTGTTTGACAGAGAATGACCTACAATCTGATGTAGTCTCATATTTTCATATAAACAAGAGCAGGAAAGATTTGCTGAAATGAGTGCACATTTTAGGTTTGCCTTTGTTACATTGCTGGATGAGTAGCAATTAATGGAGTGAAAAGATTGCAGATTTCCTAGTGCTTTTTAACCTTCTTATTTCATTTTCAAACTTCTGAGATCAATTTAGCAGCAGGAAGTTCTGCAGTGCAATTTGGTTCCAGTTGACCCCAGAGGGGTTGCTGCTGAATGACACTTACTTACAGCTCTGTTTCGATAATGACACCTTGCTGCAATAAATGACGCCTTCTTAACCTTGTATTCCAATAAATTTATAGCAATTCCCAGGTTATACTTGGAGGTTGAAAACAAAGTTCTCTGGAGAAATGTGTCACCACAGGTTGTGGCACCTAGTAGTGCTGGCGTGATATTTATAATTTACATAGCACATTGACTGGAACACTTCTTTTTTTACACTGATTAACATCATTGTAGTAGCAATCTGAATCTTCTGATAAACCAATTTCTCCCAACTCCTTCTCTTTTAGCACAGGTTTCCTAAAAATGAAAACCTATAAGGTACTCTGCCTTCATTCTTAAGAGGAATCCTGCATGTCAGGAAGTTCCCCAGGAGAGCATACACATCAGTTTCAAATGGTATGCGCCACTGGCCAACAACCAGTGGCTTGCCATAATGTCTAAGTCAGGAGTAACAGTGAACAGCACAACACATAACATTTGAGCTTGTGAAAGCAGCAAATCTGCTCATTAAGGACACAGAATATAGTATACTGTTATTTCTGCTGTAGCTACAGCAACAGGGTTTATAATAATCATAAGAGGTGGTAAGAAGGGAAGTGATTTGCTTGGGGGGCCTCTTGTGCCCTTCTCTGTAACATCAAATAGTCCGTTACTTGATCCCAAACAAAATGCCTGGAAGAAGCAGATGAAACAAAGGGCTTTTTTTTTCCCCAGTTACCGTGTTCTTGCTGTGCTATTCAGCCACATATGTTGTTGCTACCTGATGTGTGCTGATATGCCAGTGCCACATGACCATAGTGTTGTCTTCTGCCAGACAAGGACAGAGAAGCTCTGATTTAGGGAGATCTGATCCCTCAGGAATCCCAGTCACCTATTAGGTCTTTAAGCCACTTCTTGTCTCCTGCTGCTCCAGCAACAAAAGGCAATTAAGGGAGCCAAGAATCTGCTTATTCTGATGCAAATCCCTTTGGTTGTCAGAGGGCATTGATTTGACATCATTTCCATTTATATGACAGGCAATCCTTTTCAGTTTTGCAGATTTTTTTGGTTTGTCTGTGATTCCTGGAATCACATCCTTCCACTAAGCTTGTTTGAACTGATTTTTTTCCACTTGCTTCAGAAATACAGAGCATATAAAGTAACTCCTTAAAACATACATATATGTAAAACACTTTTGTAATATTTTTTAGCTACTGTTACTTAAAGAAACATGTAATTAAAATATTTTAAATTGTTCACTGTATTATAAATTATGCCAGATACCTCACAATACTTTTGAACTCTGAGGGTTTTCTCATACACCTCATCACGGATAACAGAACATCAACACAGGCTTACTGACAGCTGATAAGGCTTTATTTTATACAATTGCTTTTAAGTATCTTGTGCTATAATTCATTTTGAAGAATCAGGGACTGAGCAGGTCCTGTTAGAAGTATAGATCTAGGAGTGCTTCTGTCTCAAGCTTGCAAAATAATGAATGATAGCACATCTTGTAAACGAAAGAAAATCTGTAGTGTGGCAAAATCATATGGGTGAAAAATTACTGTCTTCATACATAAGATCAACAATAGATGAGAAAGAAATCAAGCAGCAAGGAAGAAAGAATTGTGTTACGGAACAGAGTAGGAAAAAAATTATGCTGAATCTACATTTAGCCTGGAGGAAATCTGAGGGTTGCATCTATCATGACCTTTAGCCCACAACGCTGTAGCAGAATCCATTTTTTTATAATGGTATTATGTTCCCTTGGCTTCCATCCACCATTTCTGAGCAAGCAAAGGAAATCTGCAAGGGGAAAGAATTTAAAATGGAGGGAGAGATGATAATTATGGCTTGCTGGAGGCCTATTTTTCAGTAAATGAAGCGCTTCAAAAGAAGTATACTGTTATGCAGTCTTTTGAATGCAAACCTTTAGGGAACTAGTGTAAGAAAATAAAGCAAAAACATTATTTTTCACCTCAGACTTGTTAATTTGCTAGCTCTAATACCTTGTCAGGAAAACTTCATGCTCAACTTTTAATTCCAAGGTTACAGCCAGTAATAGTATCCCCTCCAAGCATTGTAACTGTGAATTACCACTGAGGTGATTAAGAAGATAAGAGATTCTATTATGTGAAGAATCAAGTATCTTATCAAGTCACCGTACTAATTGGAAGCAGCCTTGTATGATAAGAAAAAGAATTCTTATTGAATTCAGCATAAACCCAAAGATGCTTCCACCATGTGGACATCTTTAATATACAGAGAGATGGGTTATGAACTGAGGTTTTTTTATAAAAGTTTAATTTATGTTCATATTTCCATTATCTTTTTTCCATGTAAACATGTGCTTAATTTTTAGACTTCTCTATAGAAACACACACACACACGTCTAACATGAAAGTGGACAGATATTGAAAATAATGGAACATATCGACAATCACATCATACTGTTATTATAATCAAAAAATTGAAGAAAATCTCTAGAGCACAACCAGAAAAGAATATCAACATAGGTCTCCTGAATCCATACCACATTCCTCACTCATGAAATTGTCTCTCTTCCGTTCTCCTGCAAAGACAGCTACAGAAAGATTAGCAATCAAACACAAAAGAAAAAAGGGTTGAAATACATCTCTACTGGAGGACGAATAATCATATTGCAGAAATGAAGACCACTGTAGATGGTAGGCAGCATAACTGTATCCTTGTCAGTTGACTGATAATACATGTCACATATGTCATTAGTAAACCAGGCTGAAGGATTTTGGGCTCTTAGCTTCTCTGGTAAATCCTTCCTAGGTAAATAGCTCAAATGCTAATAATACTGGAGGCATTATCATTGATCAGGAAATGTTCTTTCATTACTTCCAGTTCTGTTACTGGAGTAAAAAGTCTCCCAGAAGAAAACATCTTTTTATTGCTTATTTACTTTCTTACAGACTTTCTAGAATCAGAAGTAAAATCAATATTTTTCTTACTGTGCCCTCAAATAACATTTTTTCCAAGTGTGGGATCATGAATTAAAATCTCAGACTTCATTTATTGCTATGTATAATATAAAGTCATACTCAGTGTCCAATAGTATAAAATTTCTAATACAGCTACAGAACCTAGGCTGGAGAAATTCTGTATAAATATAATAAAATATAGTAGCATTTTCTGCTATAGAAAAAGGTGCGAAGGTTTTTTTTACTGTTCAGAAAAGCGCTTGAAAATTGGACCTCAGTACATCTCTATAATTAACAATTATAAATACCACATATATGTGGTTTTACAAAAATTTGACAGTGGTGGTTTTTTTTAAACTATAGTTGTATTTGTAAAGAGAAACACAAATCTAGACCACCTTTTCCTTTCAATCTAATATTATCAGTAGTTTACAAAAAGTTTCTAGTATTACAGTTAAGCAAAAGGAGAAAATATTTGAAAGTAAATATACTTAAACCATATTCCATTTCATTAATTTCCTAAAATCTTTGTTGAATGTTTTTTGGATGATTAGGTAAACATAGATTTCGTAGTGTTAAGTATAGTTTACTGTGTGATTTAATTAATGTCATTATCCTGTGATATAAGCTTGAAAAAGTCCTTTTCTCTTAATTAACAGTCTTTTGTCTTCTGACCAACACAGACATGAAACCCAAGTTAACTTAAATTAGTCCTCACAGCATTGTGAGAACTTCCACCCTCAACTGTATTTCCCTTAATGAAAGAAATTGTTCCCCAACAAGAGAATGCAGGCTCCGTGCATGATGTTAAAGCAGGTCTTCTGCTCTAACTATATCGTACGAAACTAGAAGGGATCAATTAATGAGTTTTCAAAGAAAAGCAAGTTTTTCTGAGTGGGCCTCCATCAGTATTTTCCCCCAAATGCAGTTGGGAAGTGGCTGAGGTAGGAGAGAAAGAAGAGGCAGGAAGGGGTCTGGATTCCCTCCTCTGCTGGGAAACCCATACTCAGAAAACATGTGGTAAAGCCCTACATTTTGGGCAGTATGGTCTTTCCTGTGCCTTGAAGCAGGCAGAGGTCTCAAGGAAGGAATAACATGTAATTATACAATTTAGATTATTATTGGTATCTGTAGAAGTATAGAAATGTCTAACTAAATTAGACCACGTTATACCAAATGGCAGTATTTTACACATTGAGACCCACAGCCTTCTCATGATGATGGCGTCCAAAGGAGTAAAGTTGCAGTCCTCAACACAATATGTGTACAGTCCAGATCACCCTTCCCCTCCCTCCCCTCCAAATTTGTATCTGCCAGCCTTGGCCAAAACAGACACAATGCAGAGGGCAAGGAGGGAAGAAAACAACAGTGATGCAGCTGTTCTTGTTTGTTGGATGGTAGATTTTTTAACAAGAAAGTGGTTGTATGTAGCCAATTGGGCCTGTTCTGCCTGTAAAAGGACATTGAGCTTTCATGGTTTCTCTTCACCAAAGAAATAAGATTTGAAATGAGATACCAGAGTGGTAGAGTGCTCTCCATGTACAGACAGACATCAAGTGAGCTTTTGTCATCAGCTCCCCTTGAGTCTGAAGCCTCTTCAAAGTGGATTAGAACCATGTTAAAGTTGTTCAACCATGGAGACCAGGGGAGAAATGCTGGAAATTCTTTGCCTACTTTAAACAGTATGAAACAAGAAATTGGAAAATTAGAAAATGGACTAAAGAAAAAAAGCTTCAGAAATCCTACAGGTCACCTATTTTGAAATCAGGCAGTTACAGATAATGGAAGTCAACTTCAGAAGAAGAGCAAGTCTCTAGACAAATGACACTGGAATACAATCATAATTTAAAATACACATTTTCTGCCGTTTGAGTAGCATATGAGAAAAGGGTTTCTGAAAAAGAAAAGCCAAAGAGATTTAGAATAAAATAAGCTCACTCTGAGTTAAGGAATGAACTTTCATTATTCAATACAAATTTGAAAAGACAAAGAACTTATCAGACTAAATTAAATGAGGAGCTCAAAGCATTGTAGATGACTCATCACAATTCAAGAAATTTATAACAGTGTAGAGGAAAACATAGAGAGCAGATGGTGCAAAGAATCCTCACTACAAAACAGAGATCAGCGCTGAGCTCAAGAGCCAGAAACTATCCTTCAGCTTAGTACCAATGGCAAGAAAATGCTGCCATTAAAGTGATTAAAAGCCATGCTGTGCTTCTAAGCATTTTTTTTTTCAAATGGTTTCATTGGGTAACCAAATTAGAGCTCTCCTGCAGCTACTGGATTTGAAGCAACTAATTAAAAGAACTTCCCATTGATTCATCAAAGGAACATTAGAGCAGTCTTTATAAATGGGCAAATAGGATTTACCTATTTTACAATTTTCTGGTTAAAAAGAGATTTAATAGTAAATGGAAAGGATCTTTAGGGTCTGAGGAACTTCTGCTCTACTGAGCAACTGTTATAAGAAGCTGAAATTTCTCTGTAGAAAGTATTGCTTTTAGTAGCCCTTCACAACAAATAAAGAAACAGAAACTGAGCAAGCTGTGGCTTTTAATTACTTGATTTGATTTGTCTGTTTCTTTGTACAATAAATTTCTGACCGGAATACTTTTCCTAAAAGTCATTATTTCCTCTGAGATGTGAATAGATAACTTCTGTATGACAAATGTAGGATCACCTGGTCTAGTGGAAGGTGTCCCTGCCCATGGAGGGGTTTGGAACTTGATGATCTTTAAGGTTCCTTCCAACCTAAAGCATTCTATGATTCTATGATTTTTATGAACAGATAAGAAATGGTTAATGGTGGCTTTTTGTTAAAAAGCACACTTTTTTTTTTGCCCAGCACCCTAATACAAACACAAATATGCTCCTCATACTCACAGCCTTATGTACACACCTTCCCATTTTGATTTAGGGGATAGGGTGCTGGCACAGGGCTACAGGTGTGATATGAGCCTTGCTGTCTGGGGCTTTCAGTTTCAAGTCCAGGACAAGCACAGCTGGTTTAGGAGAGGATTGAAGTAATTTTCTTTCATAAATTTGCTACTGAGTTGTCTCCCAGGAAGAAGACTTGGGCTATTTCTTATACTGAACTTTTGAGAGGATCTTCTGTTGTGCTAGGACTGTCTTTTGACATGGGCTTACTCAAATGGAAGAGCTAGAGTGGTGAGCTCAGCTGAAAACACAAATTGCTGTATAAATTTGGAAATCAGAACCCAAAGAAAAATGCACCACATGCAGTACATATGAAAAGCTTATAAATGTTAGGTCATCATTTGAAGAACTGTAGTATCAGTAATCTGTATTTTAAAAGCCTAGAAAGGCCAACATAATTATATCCACAGTTTAACCTGGTGTTTTCTTTAATCAAGCTCAATCGTTTTGCAAGGATTTGGATGTCTAACCAGTGAACCCCCAAATGCAGTGAGAAGAAGCCATGATGTGCTAGGAAAGGTGGCCCAGCTGATGTCCTTTACCTGTGAGCAGGTGCACAGGGTGTATAAGGTGTATCTGAAAGGTTGCTATTGCTTCCTCAAAAGCGCCTGCAGATCACATCTCAATACCAGTGAGTGACTCAAACCAGCAAATAGTAAACAAATATATATGAGCAATTGCCCTCATAGGCCCTCGATGAGTGTTCAGCAAATACAAATCCATGTTTGCTAACTCCTGCTTTCCTTTAAACAGACCTATCTTTGTTCTCTGCTTGGAATAGCTGATTTTACCCTAGAGAAATATTATGAGAGCTCAGCTTCACCTGCAATTTCAAGAGTAAAACTTTCATTTTAACTGAGGGAGTAGTTATACGCACTCAGGGATGACATTTTGGCCCAGAACCTATGAATGCTTTTTATTTATTTATTTGTATTTTGTTCTCTTCTGTTACTAACATTATGCTGTTTAAGGACTCCCTGAAAAATAGGTTAATCAGTGTGGCAGGAATTCTTTTTTCCTCTCATTCCCTTGCATTAGAGCTGTGGTTAAAATGGCATAAGTACAGGTGTAGGACAGTTTTTTGTGCAAGCTCTGTTTTATCTACTTAATACTTTTGGTAGCTTTTTGTCATTCGGTGTTACATGTTGGGTTGGGGTTTTTTTCACTTGAGAGAGGACTGGTCTATTATACCACAGAATAGTTATCCCCAGGGAGGAGTGACAATGGATGGAAGTTTATTTTCTGTCTTGGATAAATGCCCTGTCACAGAGAAAGAGATTGTTATGTGTATGTCTGTGTGTAGAGTTTCCCTTTTTTCAAAGGAAAACAACCGGGTTTGTTTTCTTTACCATTTGTTTGCATTTTATAATTTATTTATTGTTTTCATTTATTAAACTTCCTGAAATGTTTACAGGAAAGAAAACTAAGGCGTGAAATTTTGTGACTAGAAACACATACTTATTTCATTTTCCTAGGGACACTTTCATTCAAAAGATAAAAACAGAAGTCATAAAAATGTGTTATTTTTAAGAGACAGCTCCTTGGAAGCTTAGAAGAGATTAAGATTCCTAATAGAGAATGGGGGAGAGTGTGTAATAAACTGATATTTATTAGTGGAATGACAAATAGTGAAAGCTGTGAACCACTGGAAGAATTTTTTTTATGGTAGCTGGTTTGTTCAGCTTACTCAGTTGTCTTCAGGATGTGACTGCTTTTATTGTAACATTTGGGACAGCTGTGCATCAATACTATTAAAAAAGCATTAGTGTCTGTAGAATGTTAGACTTCCTTTGACATGCTTGACCAGATTAATAAAACAAGCAAAGATCCTTTTCTAGAATACAATTTTTGCACCATTTGAAATTATTGCATAGATAACAGTGCATCTTCTCTTCCAAAAGGGCTGAAAACCTGTTTCTTAAAATCAGTTAGCCCCATAGTGAGATAATTTAGCTCTTGGGTGCACCCACCCACTGTGGGCCCCTTCCAAAATCTGCTGGAAGTGATTCTTACTCGCTACGCTGCTGCAGACCTGCAGTATCAATTACAGCAGGTAGATTTTGGGGGCACCTTTGCCCCCACAGTTTGCCCATAACCCAGTCCCTGCCACTGGCTGCCTCTAACGAGCTGGGTCTTCTGTGCACACAGGTACCTCATTGATGGGCTAAAATGCCCTTGCTGTTGGCAGCCCAGCTAGCAGGAACAGGATTCAATGCATGTGTTTTGAGCTGTGTCACTTTACATTACTCCAAAGAGTAAACTGAATGTCCATTTTACACATTTTAATTATGACATTTAATGCAGATTGTCCTGAGTGTAGAATTTACTGTCTCTGAAACATGGTTCTGCTCTGGACATGATGTCCTTGGAGCCAGCAGCTCAACCTGGTTGTGCACAGCCGGTGGTGGGGACCGACACAGGCGCTTCTTTCTATGTTTTTGTATATAACCATTTTTTAGAAGCTGGTCTGCACTGTAACAAAGGAGATAGTGGTATGTACTTGAGACATTAATTCCAGGTTATATCGTTTCCCTGAGAATTGCCATCTGTCATGCTTTTCTGCCTGGAGGTCACTCAAAGTTACCTCGGGTTGGTATCCTAAGACAGTAGGTTGAAAGGATAAACCGTGTGCTTCGTCTTTAACCCTTAGTTATCCTTTTCCCTTTCAGCACCCTCCTTGATAGGTATGGTAAGGAAGGACTGGGCTTCCCAAAACAGCATTGCCCTCTCCTGGCAAGAGCCGGACTTTCCCCATGGAGCCATTCTGGACTACGAGATCAAGTACTATGAGAAAGTAGGTCTCACTTACAGCATCACCCAAACTCAGATCCTAAAGAGCAATATGTTTTGTATTTTTAATATTAAAAAAAAAAACCTTTTAACTTTTCACTTGATCCCGTATACAATGCTATATAAGTAGATGTTCTATTTTGTACTGATTTTTCATTGTTTTACTTCTGACTTGTTAATGACTGTCTTGTTTCCCATCAAAATCAAGTAGAGCATCAGGCAGGCAGTAGATATACCTGTCTCATAATAACTACATTTACAAACATGGATAAATGGATCATATGCTTGAACATATTTTGATTTATGGACTGTAAAACTCTACATTAGAGTGACACTGAAACAATAGAGTTAAGGTGAATATCAATGTGATTTAATTCTGCAACATTATTTTGCAATAATCTATGCTTAAATGGGAGTGCACCAGCCTTGCTTAGAGGGTTACAAAAGATTACAAGGGAGAAAATGCATGGCATTCATGTCAAATTTCTGGCATTCTGTCAAAATTATGTGATTTCACACAAAAGTGAGCAGCAACATGCACTACAAGTAAATGTACAAGGTACATGCATAGCACACCTTGTGAAAGCATAATTGGAAGATTGCTTCTCCCAAATCACAAAATGCATTATGTCATTTCCAGTTGGCTACAGGGCCTTGCACTTGCAGGGTAAAACTTAGTGCTAATCAGTGCCTTCATTCCTAGAGACGTAGGCAGGATTTTTTTGGTGTCTGTGTCTTAAACAGTCACCTGCTAGGTCAGTTCTCTCTATTTCTCTGTCCACATCTGAAAGTCACAATGGAACTAATGGATATGTGAGAAGACCACAAAGAACAGAAATACAAGCCAAGTCATGAAAGAAAGATTTAGGGATGTTAGGCTCTGGAAATTTTCTTCTGTGGCTGCACTTCTCTATTGAGATTGTGCACCTTTAATGATGCAGAAAAAAAGGGTAAACTGGGAAAAAATCCAAACAATTTAAACAGCACAGCTAGAGGGAGAAGACAGATATTTCATAGCCAAAGCAAGGAAACCTTAGTTTCCTACACTAATGGAAGTCATTCAGGTTTTGATCCATTACCATAGTAAGCCACATTATGACTTTCAAATATTCAAAACCATTCATATGGATGTTAAGTTATGGATGTTAAAACTTATATTTATAAAAGACTTTTATCAATAGATTATCTGCTAGCACCTGTCAATACTGAGTGCAATGGCAAATAGCTCTCCTCAGAGGTCTACATATTGCTTAGATTTGTCCGTTGCACAGCAAGACTAGATACACAGGCTTCAGAGCCCTTTGTTATATAGAGTTTAAAGCACTATCTGTTTCTACCAAAAAGAACCATTTTCTGTTTTCACCTTTTATAACGCATAAGGATCTTGAGAAAATACCAAAACTTTTTGAGAGTCAATTCTATATGGATTGTATTGATTTTTTGTTTCTTATTTAGGAATATATTGGTACATATTTATGTGGCTGGCTGACAAGAGGAAACTTTGTTCTGCAGCTTTGCAGCCAAAAATGCAGTGAACATAAGCTGATTTAGGACATAATTAGAGAGCTGACTTGGCCTGTAAGGAGAACAAAAATTTGTAGGCATTCCGTCCAAGATGCTATGAGGTTTTGTCACAGTAAAAGGAAAAAGTTTTATGTGATATAACCAGAGAGAGAATATCATGATCCTGAAATAATACCGTATGTTGGGGCCTGGTAGTTGCAATATCTTATTTCTGCTAGATTATGAATCATTCCAGAAACTGTACAGTTAGCAACATTTGTCACCCTAGACGATAAGTGAGTCTTTACAGCAACACACAAAAAATCCATTAAATGTTTGACCTCAGAGATCTAAGATGCATTCTGAAAAGCATTTCTTCATAGACCTTCTTCGTAGTCTTCATAGATACTAAATATTTGCAAATTATCTCTGTTGATACAGGATGTCTGCCACATTCTGCAGTCTGTTATCTATCCATTCTATTTTATAATCCTTTAATATCTTCCACAAACAGCCCGGTACTTTTAAAAGAAAAAAATCTCTCATAGGCAGTATTGTCTTTCCCTTTAAAAATAAAACTCCAGATATCAATATAATCTCAGTTTCCTTGCTAATAATAATCAACTTTTCTCTTATACTTTAAAACTATTGCTCAGGCACTGACCAAAGCTTTTACTTTTTGAAAGATTCCAGGGCATCATAACCTATTTACCTCTTGCCAAAAAGGTTGCATGTTCTAGTCAGACGGAGGAGTGGGATAAGATATGGCCTTGTTACAGCCTTGTAATGAAGCTGAGTCCTTCTGTAGGAATTCCCTCATGGGAAAGGAAACACAGTACACAGTGGATATAAACCATACCAGCTGCACTTCAGGTTGTGCAGTTGAACTGGAAAATGCTTATTCCTCCTCTTTTCCACCCAAACCCTTAAAGTTAATCATCAAAAATTAATGTTCCCCGAGAGCTGTATTAAGCATACCAAGCTGTATACATATCAGCAACTGTATTAAGTTTAAGTTCTCCCACATGGCCCAAATACACCAGCTGGATTATATTTTCTGTTACACACAAGATAATACATAATTAGCTGAGAAAGCCAGTCAGTAGAGAAGAGATTTTAATAGGATGTACTCAAGCAATATCCCAAGGCATTGCAATGACATCTCTAAACAGAGAATATCTTGTGGAGCAGGATGGAGGGGCTGGCTGATGTTTCTTCACCTTCTTGTCTTTTGATGAAATTTACACTAAAGCCAAATCCCTTTGACAAAGTACTTCACTTTGTTGGCAAACTCAATCTGCAACTCACAGGCAGTTTTCACATAAAAATTTTAACACACCTCCATATGACAGTGAGTGGACAGGATATGTAGGATGTCAGATATGACTTTTCCTCCATTCCTGTATTATTTAGAGTTGAATTAATAAATAAAAGAGAGAAAATAACCAAGCAGTAGAGGCAAGGGGGAAATTAGTTTTCCAATGAGATTTTAAAAAGAGATGAAGATCCAATGAAACAGAGAGATAAAGTGCCAGATTTAAAGAATTAGAAAGCAGTATGACCTTGTTAATTTTTCTATCACTCTTTAGCTGCATTTACTTAACATATGCAGGAAACGATGCTCCTTCTTAAAATCTAATATTAAAAAAAACACCGCTCTTTCTTTGAATATTCATTAATGTGAATTAAAATGAGGCATCCTGAATTTGAGTAGTAAAATACATAAGAGACCTTGAGGTAAATGACTTGTTGGGAATAATGTGAAGATTTAAGACTATCAGTGAGTAATATTTTGAATGACAAAATTATTTTTACAAAAATTAATATGGAAAATTGTAAGCAAGAAAGTAATTTTGTCTTTCAGAGTTGTTTGCCTACAGTAGTATTCCTTATTTTAAAGCAAACCTATCTATCTGTCTAGAAATATGTGCACCATATTATTATTACAAAGCTATAGAAGATTATATATACAATAGATGGCAAAAAGATGTGGCACACAGTGCATGTACAGAGGTATGAATTGATATCCTTGCCATTTTTTTCCACACTTTTCAAGGAACAGTTAATCTTGTGATATGCTCAGTACCACACTGAAGACTAGCACAGGAATAGCACAGTCCTGAGAGCCCTGGGAATGCATCAACCTCACTTTCATGCACGTGCCCAAGTTGTTTCAATCCAGCTTTTTTTCCCATGTGAACTGCCAGTGTAAGGTGTGTGACTTATCCTGGTTTAGGATAACAGATGTTCCTCTTTTTTATAAGAAGCCACATCAAGTAGATCAGACAATCCTCTGAATTTCTGGGTGACATTTTGGAAAGGCGAAGTAAAATTAGTGATTTCTCTTCTATAGCCCTGTGCCTTTCTGTGAGGCCTGCGTGCCATGCGTGAGGTTCGTTGACCCTCAACCACCCTACTACTTAGCTAAACCGCTCCAGTCTTTCCACCTCTATTTTATGCATAATGTTTAACTGAGTGAGAAGGATCACGTTATGTTACAACTTCCCTATTTCCCTTAAGTACCAGTACTTTCTTAGTTCATATTTTGCCTTTACCTTAAATTTTTAAATAATGAAGAATAATAATATATGTACCAGCTCCAATCCACAGGAGGCTGAAGAGAGCCTGCAGACTGTGTCATGTTATTCATGAGCAGGCGTAGTCTGTTGGGTACTGTTATGGCTGAATTGTTAGCGTGTGCTGGTTTTTTCGCCAGCCATATTCTTTTTTTGTTGCTATACCTACCATAGCATGCTTGATACCCTTGAAAGCTTCATGACTAAATTTTAAAGTCAACATCACTGACAAGGGGAATAGGGAAAGGCTTATAAGAATAGAGATGAGCATATGAGCATTTCAGGTGCCTGGCCAGTCAGCAAGTATACTCAGCATAAGATAGCAAGCACTATGTTGTTGTCATTGGATGATCAGCTGGGCAAGTTTTAGCCTCATGCTAATCATACTCTTTTAAAACAAACACTTTGCTCCTGTAATGTTTTTCGATTTTTCAAATTATTTGAGGCGTAAGTAGAAATAGGCTGCCTACAAGTGAAATGTTTCTGATGTGACTAGAAGCAAGAAATGTAGGGCTCATGCCATAATACATCTTCATTACATTGTCAGCACGTACTCATAAAAACAAAAGCACTGAGTTATTTGGATGTATAAGAGTTTTTGGATAGTAGTATTAATCAGACCTTAGTATTTGACCATAGCTGCAGGAACAGATCAGCATGTTGTGGTGAGGTGTCAGGGCTCCAAGGAAGAGCCTCTGGCATTCTCAGCTGTTCAGAGCTCCTGGGAAATGAACCATGTCTGGTGAATGTTTTTAAAAAATAATCACTACAAATGCGCTTTGGGAGATAATCGTTGAAATGAAATCTCCTAGCTTGCTTTAGCATAGTAAGTGATGTTAAACAATCTTCTCAGTTTTCCTATTCTGCTGTTATTAACCTAGTTCCCCAAGGGAAGAACTGTAAAAGCCTTAGATTCTAAAAAGAGAAAAAAAATGTCTCAGAATTGTTGAAAATGAGGGTGAAAAATTATGAGACTCTCTGACCAGATATAATTTTTGCCTACAGGAAAAAACTTAAGGAACCTGCAGCAGCCATTATTAATGACACTGATATAACTACTATTAGGAGAAAAAGAAATCTGGCCTCTAAATATCAATTACATGCAGCAAAGGGTTTATTAAAGCAGTTCTGAGCTAGGCTTTCTCCATTAGGTTCCCAGTTTGGCTAGTGTCCTAATCGTTGTTGTCAATTATTTAGAGATAGCTTCTAAAGTTTTGTATTTAATAATGAAGTAGCCTACAGAGCTATTACTATTGTCATTCCTGCTGAACCAAAAAATCTCAACAAGAAATATAATGCTGTTTAAGCAAGCCTAGTGGACTTGATTTAAAAGAAAACGTAGTTCAGTCTCTGCTGATCTTGTGTTCGTGTCTGTAGCCAATACCATTTTCTCCAAGGAAAATTACATGTGCAATGCTTATTCCAGTAACTTCTAGAAGAGCTGCACAAATATAGTAAAAGTACATTAATCGTTACGAATAAATGGTCTTCAAATTCTTTCAAACACATAGACATAGGAGGTATGCAAACTATTACAAGGCAACAAATTTAGCACCACACAGCTAGTTTCACACCTCTAAAAAAACTAAATCCATTGATTTAGCAGCAGAGGTTGATTCCTAATAAAAGTAATTATTAAACATTTTTCTAGCCATGCAGAATTTGAGCTTCAGACAAAAATAGTTTTAAAAATAATTTGTGGACACAGCAAGAATAATAATGTTAACCGCAGGAATCAGCTGTTAGACTTAAGCATGTGATTAGGTAGGGTCAAAAATCAGATGCTGCTGTTTTATAGTGCAGTAAGTTTCAGCTCACTCTGACAAACTTTAGATGATATTGATGAAGATATTGTGAAAAAGAAACATTGTCTCTTCAGAGAGAATATGTCAATTGCGCAAAAGGAAGGTCCCTTCAGACCTAGACAATTCTATGATTCTATAAGATTAAAATGTTTAATCCTGAATTAACAAAATAGAGAACGTACCAAAACATCTTATTATTGTTGTTGTCATTGCTGTTATTATTAACTAGTTTCAGTGTGTTCACCTTTTGTTTTAGGTGCCATAAGTTTTAGTAGTATCTGAAGTTAGAGTTGTAGTTCCCCCAGGTACCTTAACATACAGTCAGGAGTCAAACTTTGCAGTTGAAAGTTTGACGTATTTTTCCAAAAGTATGGTGGGTTTCATGAGCAATGACCTAAATATAACTAGTGTAGCTGCCAAAGCATGGCCACCTAAGCAAAAATAATTTCCTTATTTATAAGTTAAATACAATTTTCAGGTCTCCATTTCCCTAAAACCTGTCAAAATGTTTCCTTTATACCTTCTTAAAGTAAGAACTAGCTTAAAAGTTCCCCAAAGTCTTCATCTATGAGGCCAAACTATTTTAAAAACTGAAGCTAGGACAGTGTTCTCGTAATACAGAAACAACTTACTGTTCATAAATTGTTCTTTCACAACCATAAAGATGGATTCACAGGTTAAATCAAGATGTGTACTTTGAGTCATAAGTGAGGTTACATCTTTGTATAAATGAAGGAATGTTCCAATATGAGGTATCATTTCACTTGCATTTTTTTTCCTGCAACCCTTGATACATTCGGGAGATGTTTGGGGAGATACAGGTAAAAGACATGTATTCCTTTTGGGGGGAAAACCAGAGAAAGTTCCTTTGTTTTTTCTTCTCTTCACCTGAGACTGGATTACAACTGCACACTAACCATGCAGAAAAGCAGATTGTTATTCCTTTTCCACTTTTAACATTATTTTCACACTGAAATGGAGGCAAAGCCACTGACTGCATAATATAGGCAATCTCTTTTTTATTAAGTAGTGATGTCTTTCTGGGTGAAGTCATTCTGGGAGAAGGGAGGAAAATATAAAGGGAAAGAGGAAGCTCTTTTAAGGAGAGCCATTCAAATTTCATGGAATAAAATGTACTATTTCCATGTTTAATATTAGTATAATCTTTTTACGACGTATTAAATAAAAGCTGTGGGTGTTGGGGGCTGGTTGTTGGAATGAAAAATGTGCGTTAGAGGAGCTTTTCATTTAAATGCGTGATTTCATTAGCCAACTTGAATTCATAGAAAGGGTATGTTATTCACTACCCCCTACATATCTTTACTAGTTCTGTACCCTAATAAAATCATAAATGTTTATTTTGTTGATTTAAAGAAACATAATGTAAAAATTCTCTCTTTTTCTTTTCTTTCTTTTTTAATGTATTAGTATTAATGGTTTCAAAGTGCCCTTTCTTGATGTTTTTGTCAGGGAGGCTGAATTAACAACCTATTATTATGTACTCCTTACCGAGCTGTTAATAGCTTTAGAGTCTTTTGCAGGAATTCACCTGCTGCTTATAGAAACATTTATGTTGCTGTAGGAACTCCACCAGGTTGACGCATCTTGTATTTGCAATGACCTTGCACAAGCTATCTGGTTTTCTTGCATGTGCTGCCAGAAATACTAGCATATTGTATTATCACCATGGCAATTCTTTAGTGACTGAGACAGGTCCTCCTTTTTGAAAAAGTATTGTCACCTATCTGTAAGTTCCTTTTTTAAATTTTCAGATTTTGTTTTGTTTTGTTTTTATCAACTCAAAAAGTATTATTTCTGGTGGTTAGTTAAATTAAAAATGGGCACTTCTCTGATACAAAAATAGGAACAGAACTTGTTTTGTCAGTTTTGGAAGTGTAAAATCAGCAGTTTAATTTACTTGTTAGATTTTAATTTACTTTATTTTTAAGTTACTTGTTAAATTTTGTTCTTTGACATTCATGTTAAACTAATTGGAAAATTATTTCCATTTTTGCTTTATACTCCTCTATTAACTCAATGAGGTGTTTGGAAAAAATATAAATATAAATAACATGCTATATTGTTGATGTAATGCCAGGATCTGCAATATAGTCATGATGCCAGAGATTAATTTAGCCCTTTGGAGTTAAAATTGTAAGATAGATGTTTGCTGTTGGCCTGCACTGAGACACACAAAAATGCACACACATGCTTACAAATACACAGAGAACGTGATATTTCAGTGACTTTTCAATAGCTATTGATATATTTATATCTAAAGAGGTTTGCATAATGAAAAATGCTACACAATCTCAATGGATTGTCCCTATATATAGATATATAGATCAGCATGTTCCCTCTTGCCTCTCATTTATTATTTGTATTGGAGTGATTAAAGTCAAACTTTAGTTAGTGTCAGAGTTGGTATCTCAGAGTCAAAATCCTTCCTCCAAAATTAATTCTTGTTGGATGATGTTGAAATCTATATTAATGTTGTCAACATTATTCTATATTTGTAAGTCCTGATTTTCTCTGAAAAGGAAAGTAGTTGTCTCAGAGAACTGTATACACAGTTAGCATGTGAAATACTCATTATCATATAACATTCATGTAGATTTAAGTTAATCCTAACGGCTTCAATCATTTATTCCAGATTCACAATAGCAACCTGAATCAATTATATGTATAAAAGTAGGTATTTTTCTTACTTAAATAAAAAAGCTTTATTAATACCACTGAACCATAGTTAATAGCTTTCTTATGTGTATCTGTGAACCAAGTAAACAACTATGAATAGTTTTGCTTTAAGTATGGCTTGTTTCCAAGCTGTTGTATACCAATAAGAATCTTTTCTGTATTTGCCAGGTAGGAAACATGCAGTGGCAAATGAAAACAGAGAAGTGTACATTAGCCTCCTCTTCTAAGAATAAAAGATAAATATGTAGAAAATTCAAGCCAGGCTCAAACCAATCTTAAAATCAGACCAGTCACTCTGCCTGTCCTACCATACTGAAAGGCTGAAAAACATTTTTAAAAGGAAATGGAAAGGCTTGTTGCCTCAAGAGGTTTTTAATACAGTATGTAGTATTTGCAAGGGCATTTGTAAATATGTATACATTGCACACAGCAGCTAAAATTTTCAAGCAAGGTATTACAAACCTGACAAAATGTCCAGCAGGTAACAGGAGCCCGAATCAAAATCCTGGACCTAACTAGCTATGGGCATTGTAGTGATACTGGAATTAGGTAAATTAAGCAGTTTTTGTCATCAGCACCATTAGAACTGAGTTTTGTGTAGCTGACTGAGTGCTGTACTACATTTTTAGGATTGGTAGATCCTTGAATTTCACAGCTTTGTCAATATGTTGTGCTTTTTTGTCAAAATAGAGCATTGGCTTTATTGTATTATAGCAAGTCACCATTATTGTAGAATTCTTCTGAAAAATTGAATCATTGCTGTTATATTGAAATTCCACTTCAGTTGTAAGATGCTTCCTTACATCAAAAATGTCTTCAAACTTCAATGTGAAATAGAAGAATGACCATTTTGTGTTCTGCCACGAGGGAGTGCAACAGCTTTGTGTGTACAGCATTACTGTGATTTTACCAGTGCTGGTAGTGCTAGACATAAGAAGATTACCTGTCATATGTTTCAGCAACTTAGAGACCTTCAGGTGTTTGGACTGTGGCCTTTTACATTACAGTTTTTTTTACATCACAGGAGTTTTGCCTTTTTATCTTTCCTCCAGGGTCTTGCATTTTGAAATTATAGATTTCATTATCCAGTGACCTACTTCCCATCTGTAACTAGAAGTACTGTTCCATGATATACAGAGATATGTTGAGTTTGACTGAAAAAAATCACTGATATTCATGATTATTAACTATTTCTTATAGATGAACCAGAGTATATTCAATGAAATAATCAGGAAACAAATTTAAAACAAACCCCCAGTATTTTTCTAAAAAGAGTTTGTAATTAAACTTGTTGCCTAAGGTTGTTTTGGAAGCCACAAGCAAAATTCGTTCAAAAAAATAATTAAGTAAATTCATGGAAGAAAAATCCATGAGCTGTAAAATGTAATGAAGCAAATTTAGTTAATTCTGAAACCCACTAATCTGCAGATTGCTGGACTCTGGGGAGAGTGCTAAAGGTGAGCATGGGGAGAAGGAACTTGTACTGCTTGTGTGTAGTCTGAAGTCTGCAGTGACATATACAGGACCTGATTCAGAAATTTGAACTATGAATCTTACATACCAAATGAATGACTTGGCAGTTAGCCCACTGGCTATATGTACATAGTTCTCTGGGCTTGTTTCCCAACAAAGTCACAGAAGGCTTCCATTCTTCAGTTTTTGCAGGAATGCATCTGTTTCCCATTGAGCTGTATTTGTCAGATGGTTTATTATCTCATTATGAAGTACACCTTACTGTTAGGTATCTCAGAGGAAACTGTGCTTTACTGTCCGAAGATGACAGCAATACTTCTGAATACTAGTTGAGTTGATCTTTACCATTTGTAAGTTAGTTCATACTTGCAAAGGTTCCTTGCTTCTTCCCAACACAAAAAGATAGTGCAGAGGCAAAAAAAAAAAAAAAAAAATTGAGTGGAAAAATAAGAAAAGTCTTCAGGGATAACTGGAAAGGCTGACATTTTTATATGCTGAAGTTAGAAAGACTCCTGGAGATACTGGTGCAGATGTTTTCACCGGTAAATATTTTTAATTAGAAAACATATGTTATCAGAATAGCTCATAACTGCTAGAAAGATGGAATTTAATATCTGCGTTTATCTGACAACTCAAGTCATGTTCCCCAGCTCCCTTTATTATATTCTGAATTGCACCCTGTTCCATCACCAACTTAAGGCACAGACCTGCTTTTATTCCTTTCAATTTAATCTCCTTGTCACTATGATCAGCAGTGTCCTATCTGCTGCCTCCACACCTGGTGTTTCTGTTTGGCTCACCATGTTAACCACACAGCTTTTGCTCTGCCCACCTCTCACCTCATTGTGCTGGCGAGAATGTTAACACTGTTTTAGATTTCCCTGTCCTCATCTCGCCTCATTTAATTTTCTCTTTTTCATGGTTCACCTCACATCAACTCATTTCTGCCTTTCCAGGTATATAATCCAATTAAAATAAGGTTTGGCTGGGTTTTGACCTTTCCATATTTTCTTTATGATTGGTTATCTGTTCTTCCCCTTTTCTTCTTGACAGCTTCACTTTATGTATGGAGAAAGTGATGAGGTGACTGACAGGCAATCAAAATATAAAATATTGAAAAGCCAACCAGGTAAAGCACACTTTAGTATTTCAGCTCCCCAAACTGTTACATCTCAGATTAATCACAAGGGAGATTGAGAAGGGAAGGGAGAAGATTACAACCTGAAGTGGTGAATGCCTTAAAATGCTGCAAGTTTCTTCTCTGAAGAAAATACTAGAGCCGTCGGGAATTTTCTCTGTGGCCCTACTTTTTCCTGTCAGTTTTCATCTTAGTTCAGATTGGTCCTCGGATCTCTGTAATCACTTTTCTAAATTTACTTTAAGTTTGTTGGTCAGATTTTTTAAGAATATGAATGGTATCTTTGACTATTATTTCTATTATTGTAATTTTTTAACACTCTGTATTGCAATGAGAATTGACCTAACCCTGTTGATCATATTGTAGTCAGGCAGTAATTAATGTTAGAAGCACGTTTTTGGACCTATGAGTCTTTTTTCTAATATCTTCCAATTATTATTGCTGGCATTCATGTTAATAGGTATACTATAGGTCAAAATAGTCTTCTAAGAGAAAATCAAGCACAAAATCAGGAAAGATAAAGAAGCTTTCAAAGACAGACTGAGTTTCCCAAGTGTAGTTAATTTGACTGATTTCAGTGTAATTACTTCTCATCTACAACAATCTATGTAAGATGAGGAACAAGATAAGACATGGAGCAATGGGCATTCAGAAATCATATTATGAAAACGTTTTATTGCAAAGTAAGGAAATAATTTTTGAGAATTATTTGGGACAAATTAGTTGTGAGAGGAATATAGGCAGTATAAATCGAAGGCAATTTCCATAAATTAAAGCTGTGGGGGCTATGTTTTTCTTGGAAAACACAGAGGTACAAACTCCACAGTTAGCTGTTATTTGTCTTTAATAGACTCTATTTGAATTGATTAATCACATATTGACTATACCTAGCAATTACCTACTGTTTTATTCTAACATGTATCGCAACATTAAAGTTCAGCTAACTCTGGAGGTAATTAAGTGCCATTGCAGCTGATTCCATGAGAAAAGTAAGGAAGGGGTTGGAGATTTCATTTTGTGATGGAGCAGAGCTATGATTAATAAAAGTCCTATCTTCCAGAATTGTGGCTATTCCTTTAAAATAATGATGCTTCTTCTGTAGGTCACATTGTGTATATCCTTCAAACCGATGTATCTAGGAAAGAGGAAAAATCTGACTAAATGGTCTCATAAAAGATTGTTTTTTACTATTGGTGCTTTTATTTAAACATTGATAATGTCTGAATCATGGAACTCCAAATCTTCTTTAATGTGGTTACTTATTCAGCTTTGACATTGTGCTTTAGTGCACAGAAGAAAGACCTGGTGCTTGTGCTATATAGATTTAATCTCTATTAGTATTTCCTTCTGTTAAGTGATAATGCTCCAAAAAGGCTAAGCAGGATTATATGGCTTAAGTACAGAATTTTCATGTTAGAGGACAATGGATATAAACTAGAAAATGTATTCGCAAGCAGATGATAGTAAATTCAGTTACTGTCTCCCTGGATTCTTTCCACACATATACATTTGGAAGATGTTGGTACACAGTTAAGTATGTTTTCAGCTCGCAAAAGCCTTTGAGAACCCTTTCCCCAGTAAGAAGGCTTTTCAGTTACTCATGAGACCGAATGAGCTATCTTGATTGTCATTCATAAAATAAGCTAGAGACAGCGTAAACTGCAAGAGAGTGATAGTTCCTGGAGCTCCCATTATATATTCTAAATGATAGAAAATTGTATTTGGTTATCATTTTTAATTGCTAAAATAAGGACTGATTTTTTTTTATTAGAGCCGTGTTTCTCTTTCCCACTCAAATATTAATGGTGACAAACCTTGTACACCTGAAAGTGCCTGGATTTTTATGAGTGCTTTACTGGTAGAGTTAATCTTTTAAAGGTTATTTGAGCACTATAAGCAAAATTCTGCATTTCAGCTTTTATTTCCATTAATCTTTTTATGCACTAAACATTTTTAGTTGTATATACTTTTTCTCACCTGTGGCATCAGAACGTAAACTCTGTGATTGCGTTATGAGTTAAACTGATAAAAGATCGTCACATTTTGGTTAGCCTTTATCAATATTTTACTACATTTTTTTTACTACATTTACTACTATTTTACACAAAGTCATCCTTTCTGTGCTGTTTCCCTCTGAAGTAAGGTGGAGATAAAATTAGAGAGTAGCATGTTCATATATAGGTGTGGCATGTGGAGGTTTATCTATTTATTTGCAGGTGTTAAACTCATCAAAGGAAATCCCCTTTCGTTTGAGCATATAAGAAAAATGGTAATAGTCATTGCTATAATGTAGGTTAAGGATATTGAATGAATATGACATTCATTAATAAAGTAGCTACTTTCAGTGAGGCATAATGAAGAACTATCATTTAATCTGATGATATCATACAGTGGAAATGTTTCATTAAGCATATGTTGATGGGACAGATCCCGCTGTTCTGGTGCATTGGAAAAGCAGAAAGCAACTCCGTTAAATCAGTTTGTCTAGTCTTAGACCATTAGCACCATTGTAACTTCCATTCAGTCAGTCTATTTCTTTAGATATGAAAAAATGTCTTGAATATAAAGGCAAGTATAAAATTAGGGTAGATACAGATTCAGATTCATACAGAGGTGGCTGCAGGAAAAGGTTTTATTCTGAAAGGTACTACCATTCATGCATAGATCAAACTGTTGCAGATTTGTGAACACTGTCTCTCATAATCAGAACTGAATCCACTCACAAGAAGAACCACACAAACAATAAGAAAACTACAGTTTTCTTAGAAATAGAGATATCATTTTCAAACTTCATAATGCAATTCTGTTTAACTTGGATAGCTAGTCTGTCCTAAGTTGTGTGACATTACTTGTCATTTGAATTATATTTATGTTTTAGTTACAGATTTTCACCAAGATAAATTTGCAGTGGGCTATGGAAGAGGTCTTATGAATTTCCACATAGCAGATTCTGACTAGTAGTTACATGAGTACATTATCTTCGATAGACTTCTTCAACTTATGTTTAAACCCTCAGCCCCTGTGTTCTCAGAACAGCTTCTCGTAAGTCCCATGCCATCTTAAGATCACAAATCCTGCTCTGATACTAATGGGAAGAATCAGAGCATTTCTTGTACTTCTCATTGTATATGAACTCCGAGCCATATGTAATGACCAATGGTTCACTTACTGCTTGCATGCAATGGGAAATACAGCCATATCAGCGAAACTTTTCTTTTGCAGATTTTGTAGTAGTATACAGACTAGATGTAGTCCTTGACATTTCCCGTTGATCCTGGTCCCATCACTGTGTCCAGGTCAGAGATCTATCACCAAACATACTGTGGCACCTTCTAGCCCACAAATGCATGCTTCATTTTGATGGAAAACATGGTGCATGGCAGGAGGGTTGATGTATGTCTAAATTTTGCCACAATATGAAATCAGGGTCTGGTAAAAGCATGTACTAATATCCAAGAAGTACATCCAAGTCCTGCAATTCAGAATTCACTTTTTGTATCCAGAATCCAAGCAGAAGTAAGTGCATATTACCTGTGGCAAGAGTAAGGCAAAGCATCCCATACTTGTCTGCAGACTAGAATTGTGTTGTTTTATTCTGAGATTGTCCTTAGCCTCCCTGGGAAAGATCATGGCAGAAGAGTGGCCAACCTTGAGAGCCACCCCCATCAACCTCAAATTGTGTCTCTCTGTGGAAAGCTCTGGCTTTCCAGGTAGGCTGCAGATTCTTGTCATTGTCATGAGAAGGGAGTAATGGCAAAGCATCCACTCTTTGGAGAATTGTCTTATGTATGAATCCCATCCAAAAAGGCTGATTTCTTTGTGTGAAAAAATGACATAAAACAATGTGAAGTTTCCAGCTATTAATCATTTTGTCTTGAGTTTGAGCAACTTTCTCCTCAGGTGCAGGCTTATGAAGCTTTTTCTTCTCAAACACACCAAGATGACAGATTCCCTTTCCCCTATTTTATTTGCAGTAACAAATCCTACGCCCTTTCCCATATGACAGCAGTATTACTTTTATGATCATATACTCCTAGACATCTTTTTTTTTGACTCTGTGGTAGATGGCATTAAGAGGCTGCAGAAAAGAAAGAAGAAAGGAAATGGGAGGGCATGGAGATGGGACCCCTCAGGGCTTCCCACAGGTAGCCACAGGCACATGGTGGGGGGTCAACAAGCCAGACAACCCTTGAACATGAGCAAAATACCTTCTACCACACAGAAGGGACAGGCAGAGATGGCCACTCATGAGGAAGCTGTTGCTATCCACAGCCTGCACACATAGATGGAGGGACCCATTTTGTTGATTAAATATTACCATCACGATCCTTGTCACACTCGTTATCTTTGACCAACTACAAATAATAAATTATACTTGATAACTGTCTGTCCACATCCCTGGTTAGGGGTCTGCTATATCCCAAATGCTGTCTTACACAAGCAGTATTTAGCCTGTAATAACAGAAATAACAAAACAGATATCGCTCAGATTATTTTTTTCAGAAATCTTTCCCAGTTCTTCTATGCCACTGGCCTTGTTCTGCAAGCTTCAGGGAGTAAATCTTATCATTGGATCTTGGGGAACGTCCACCAATTGTTGACAAAATTTCCATTTCTATCCTCCTCTGAAGGTACCTATTTCTTTTTACAATTCCATCAAATTTTTCCTAATTCTGAGATTGATTTTGAGCTGGTCCCTGGCTTGTGTTGAAAGACGTGGTCTCTTTGGGCAGAAACATACACACTTCAGTCAGAAACTTCATTACAAAATAAATTCAAGTTTTGTGTTCTCCAAGTTTGCATATCCTGGCCAAGTTACATGTTAAGTTATATGACCCCCCTACACATGAAAATCCCTGGAAGTTGCACATATAACAAGGCTATAAAATTAAATCAGCTATTTATGACACACTGAATGTTTGTCAAATGTCCATAAAGTAGTATGAAAACTCCTCTGTATTTGTAGGAGTTCTCTGTTTCCTTACAAATCTGAGTATTAACCTATTATTCCTTTTCTGGAATACATGCTTTTTTTCAAGTTGAAGCAAGCTTAATCACACAAAAAAAAATCCATCACTTTAGTAGGTTGGCCTGTCAGAAGAAAATAAATACCTTCTGAAATTTCTCTTTAAAAGTATGTCTAAAATCCACTAGCCTGTTCAAAGTGAAGTTATAACAAGTAAATCTTCTGATAGTTATAGAAGTTGTTAGACGGTATATTAATCATAGTCCCCATCCATGAGATTACATATACACTGTCTTACTATTTCAATTTAAAGATTCACTTCTTGCTGTTTCAGAATTTAGTAATAGACAAATCAACACTTCCTTTTACTATGGTTTCTCAAATTATTTCCACTGTTTGAAGTGAGCATTAAATGCAATTATTTTAGATATTGGTGATTGTTGCCTTCCTTCTCCTCCTTCACTTAACAGAATCATTAGATTATTTGTGTGTGTGTGTTTGTTAATTTGGTTTTCTTAGCCATGTCTTTGTACGCCTACCGGGGGAATACTGATACAGCTGCAGCCCTATGCTAATGTGACTTTGTTACACCATGGCTGAAGTTAGCATGTTTTATATAAACTGTTTGTTGTATATAAAGAATATAAAGAATATGTATCTTGCTCAGAAGAGGTTAAGAGTCAAACAGAATCTAACTGAAACCTATTCTTCTCCTGGTTATATCTCTTCTGTGAACCACATTGTTTCCTTCTTAACAGGCTGGAAGCACCCTTTGAATAACTTATACATACTATAATATTACTGCATGGTATAATAAATTTAAATGGTGCCCTATGGGTATCACAGTTGGATTGTTAAGCATATGCCAAGGACATTTCTGCTCATATGCCAGTTTGGAGACCAATCCTGCTGCACTGAAGTAAAGGTAGCCTTAAGGCACTATGTAAATGATTACTGGTTTATCAAGTGACAGTAACTAATGACAGGGAATAAACTCTCTCTTCTTTTAAGTCATCCCCTCATGTAAAAGTATCAGCAGCAGCCTGTCTAGCAGAGCAGCACTTAGCTTTCACACAGCAATCAGTGTGGCTTGTCTCCGTACGACAGCAGCTGGTCTGCCGTGGTAATTCCCAGTGATCTCTACACACAACTCTTAT
The DNA here is from genome assembly GCF_964106895.1 of Numenius arquata. Taxonomy (NCBI): domain Eukaryota; kingdom Metazoa; phylum Chordata; class Aves; order Charadriiformes; family Scolopacidae; genus Numenius; species Numenius arquata. Next base: position 24,564,836 of record NC_133576.1, read on the forward strand.
CTCTGCAAGAGTCAGGAATTCTCAGCAAATGCCCAGGATCAACTGCTAGGAGATAAACAGGGGACTTTTGCAGAGGCAGTTTCTCCTTACAGAGTGTGAAAGGGAATTTCATGACAACTACATTACAGCTACCTGGAAAGGGAAATTAAGCTCAACAGCAGTGAAGCAGTTGAACCATGCTAGAAGTTTACAGACTTTAAAGAAAAAGTTAATTTTTATTTTCTTTTACCCACAGGTCTACCCACGGATAGCGCCGGCATTTTGGCACTACCTGCGGGTAGAAGTGAGTAGCGGGTATTTGAATACTCCCACATCTTTACTTTACAGCTTACTAGTATTTACTGACCTCCTAGTTTGTCCATTGTGCAAAAAAAATTAGCTACCATTCTAGTTGCCATTTTCTGTGAATGTAGTCTTGTACTAATTCCATATTGTTTTGACTACAGTGTAATTACTAACCCAAGTCACAAAGCTGTGATGTGTTTCTATGCAAGATTAAAGACAAAAAATTGAAATCTAAGTCAAGGCCATATCATACATTATGACTATAGCACAAAATCAAAGTACAGAAATCCATATCTGCACCTCCTTTTATAAACACATTTTACATTCATGAGAAGAATGTGGCGCTTCAGTTCTGCTATATCATTTTTTGCAAAGTTTGTACAACTCAACTTGATACCATTTCTCCCCTCTTTTGTCCCTCAGGAGCATGAGCAGCTCAGCTATTCCTCCACAAGGTCCAAGGCTCCAAGTGTTATCATCACAGGTCTCAAGCCAGCCACCAAGTATATATTTCATATCAGAGTCAGGACGGCAGCAGGATACAGCGGCTATAGCCAGAAGTTTGAATTTGAAACTGGAGATGAAAGTAAGTTTCACTGAAGGAAAAAAAATCAAATACACTAGAAGTAGCACCTAATTCTAAAACAGTGAGACATTGGGAGTTTGAATGGCTGAATCCATACCATTTGCTTATCAGAAAATGACCACTGCTGTATGATAAAAAACAAGTAAGCCTCAGCCTCACACTCTGGATTTATAACAAGTAGAAATTTTAGCCCAATGCTGCAGCTGAAGGAATGTTTTCCTCTGCATAACTTCCTTATGGGTTCCTTCCAACTTGCGATATTCTATGATTCTGTGATCCTTTCTTTGCTTAAAGAAGGCAAAGACATCCTTTTGATGTCTAGAAATAACCTTAGTCAGGCTTTAAATAAGTCCAGCAGCTTCATGCAAGCTCGCAGAACACCTGATGGAGTCTTTTCTTTGTAGTTTTTACTGCTTTCAGACTCTACAGGTAAATAAAAAAAAAAAAAACCTTTTATAAGCATTTCCATCAACCAATAAGCCAAATAAATTTGCCAGTAAGAAGCGAAAAGCCTACATATTCCTACAGAATATGCAAAAAACTCTTGATGTATAATGTTCATGCTCTGAACAATTTTATATTTAAGTCATGTATTGGCCTTCATGTTCAAAGACACTACAAACAAGGTATTTATAAACATTTGAGATAAAATTATTGTAGTAGATACAACACTACAACACTCATTAATGAAATTACCTTAATTAACCAATTACGTATACTATGTTTTTCATTAGTGTTTTAAAATTCAAGTTGCTTAAGCTAAAGTACAGACTCAAAACTATATAAGTGTTTTCAAGAGCACCCAGGGGTTTGTGTTCCATTTTCATTGCGTCTTAACTTCTATTTCAAAAGTGTTTTAGGGATAGATTTCCAAGTTCTTAATGCCTAATGGGACTTCTTAAAATTTTCTGGGTACTTAAGCCAATTGGTTTGAGTAGGAGTTGAGCACTTGGGTGCTTTCAAGAATTCCAGTAGATCCTCTCTATATCTTCTGATGCAATAAATATGAGGCTTTATGCGCCCAGGGACATAACTCTTATCAAAAGTAAATGTTACTTAAGCGTCTATGAGCCTACATCATGTTTCTGAAAATGCGACTTACCCTTCTAAATCAGGAAGACTGTGGTTCCAGTGACATTTTTCTCATTAGCACTGCTGATAGAAACATCTCCTGGGAGTGAGATTCCACCCACTCCTTCCCAGCCCCACATCTCCTTCTCAGTTGCCCTGTTGCAACTGGCTGTTGGGCCGCATGATGAGCTAGAGTTCACATCACTCTTAAACATTTATCTCCTCTATTACTTCTAAGCGTTCAGTGTGAATCTTGATAGCAAAACATAAATATGCATTATATACTTGCTTTTTACCAACATTTATAGCTTAAGCTTGTGCCTGACTGAAAGTATTTGGTTTGTTATAAATATAAATCATTGTGTGATTTAAAGGAAATGTAGACAGAAGAGTTTTTGTTTATGATCAATTGAGATGGAGGTTGAGAGAAATTCTGCCACTGTTTGAAATGGTACCTGGAGCTAGGTAAAGACTTCAGTTTAATTAAAAGGGTAGTTCAAAGTACTGGTTCTTATTCAAATATTTATACAGTACTGCTTTAGATTTCAAAGGCGGAGGGGAAGCAAAGTAAATGCCTGCTGATAAATCTTACTTATTTCAGATTGAAGCAGTACTCAGTGATGAGTCAAATAATGCCTTGATACTCTCCAAATATCTTACTTCCTCACAGCAGTATTTTTAAAATTGGCCTAATCTTAACTTCAAGGCAATATCAGATTATTATGATCATTCGTTTGTGCCCCTTTCGTGACATGGGCCAAACGTCTGTATCTGTAACTTTTTCAGACAGCTAATGACAAGATTGAAAGTAACATCTACCATATACAAATAGTCTTGATTTAAAGTCTTCCAGTAATGGGGAGCTCACCGTATTTGTAGGTAGATAGTGCCAATGCTTAAGCCTCATAATTAAAAATTTGCACCTTATTTCTAGCCTGAACTTTTTTATTTAGCTTGCATCTTGTGACCCTTTTCCGCCAAATTGAAAAGCCTATCAGAAACCTCATCATCTAAATGTGTGTGCGATTTTAAAGAATTCTCCTGCCTTTCCCATATGATATAAATGTTCCCTCTCACTCTAAAAAAAAGTTTTTCCAAACATTGAATCATTTTGAAGCTCTCTAAAATTTTAACATCCTTTTTGAAGTATGACTTCAGAGCTGAGCCTGATACTGAATTAAACTGGAAAACTAAATCTATTTATGATGCCATAAACAGAACTAACAACACTTACCTCCTTATAATTCAGTTTTCTTTTACTTATAGGTCTAAGCAATTGCTGCCTGAACTAGAGCATTGTCTTACACAGCTGAATAACTAGAACATAGCAACATTTTTGTCAGTACCGTTGTATTCCAAGATACTGACCTACATTTAGATGGAGAGATTGGGGAGGGTTGTGTTGAGACTTGGACTGCATAGTTATATCAGTACATGTAAATGTTAACTCACCTTTGCAAATGCATCTATCTTACAAACCAGTCCAAGTCAAGCTGTGCAGAAATCTATCTTTATCATTTGCTAGTCTGGCAGTATGCAGCTCAGATGAAAATTTTCTGGTTTTTTAATATATATTCTACTCAATTATTCTGAAAGATATCAAATAATATTAGACCGAGGCAGATTATTGCAGCTCCATCCATCCCCACCCTCTAGAAACAAGTTGCTTGGTGAAAATTCTACATTTGCAGGTACTTTTTGTGGTCGTCTAGTTAGCCAGATTTTAATTCATTTAATGTGAGTTATACTGATTTTATATAAAGTTAATGTTTTAATGAGAAAGCTGGAAGAATAGAGTCTTTTAAAAGTCTGTATTGTCAACCGAAAATTTATCAACCAACAATCTCATAAAATGACAAAAAGTATTCCAAGTCATGTTTGATAAAAATCTGTCTCAATTGGCATTAACTTGTAACATCTTTTACCTGTCTACCAGTTGTACATGTTACAGTCTTATCATCTAGAGAAGAATTCCAGGACCAGCTGAACATCCGAGGTTATTCCATTTACCCCACTTGAATATTGACATAATTTGTTAACAAATAGAGGTAAAGTGAGCAACTCAAAATTAGGATTTTTCTTGAAGCGATAGACAAGTTGTAAAAAAGTAATGGTTCATCAGCTGTGAGACGTGTATATCAATGTCCTGAAACATCCTGTCCTTGGCAGGACAGTGCTGTCATGCCTTCTTCCGTTTACTGGTTGAAACACACTGGTGCTACTTCAGTTATATAGGATAAAATTAGATACATCATTATTTGGAGCACTAAGACATTTTGGTATAATTATTAATGGTGGTGCATGAGGCAGAATGAAGACCAACTCTGTAGCAGTAATCAAAAAACAGCTTTTTGGGAAGCGCTCTCACTTAGTGACCAGCAGACTGAGGCAGCCGTTGCTTGGAGAGCACGTTGTTGTTGAACTCTCCTCCCTGCTGCAGAGACCAATAAATGGAACATCTAAAAGAGTAAAATTTGTACTTTCTTTGTGAAAGGAAATGGAGTTACCTAGAAAAGTCAGAAAAATTATTTTCAAGGGAGCAGGGATGGGTGAATGGATGTTGTCAGGCATTTCTTCCACCATTAAAGCTAAGAGGCTGATGCTGGAAAATGTAATACCTTTGCAAAGCATAGTAGCTTTGCAAAGCTACTGCTTTTGACTGTGTTCCTTATTGCCATTTTATTCAGTCTCTCTGTTTCAGCACCTTACAGCAAAGCACTTCTAGCAAAGCTGTCAGGGCTTCATACACTCCAGCACACACATATGTACCACCGCTGTGGCTATGAATTGAAGCATAACGTCACTTGTAATTCCTGCTTTTATGTATAGAATCATAGGATAATTTGAGTTGGAAGGGATGCTTTAAAGGCCATCTAGTCCAACTGCCCTACAATGAGCAGGGGCATCTTCAACTAGATCAGGTTGCTCAGAGCCCCGTCCAACCTGACCTTGAATGTTTTCAGGAATGAGGCATCTAGTACTTCTCTGGGCAACCTATTCCAGGGTTTCACCACCCTCATTGTAAAAATTTCTTCCCTATATCTGGTCTAAATCTGCCCTCTTTTAGTTTAAAATCATTGCCCCTTGTATAGCTACCTGATTGTATTGGGAGAACATGGTATCAGGAGTAACAGCTGAGACAACACAAAAAACTCTGGTCCTTCCTAGGAGAGAATAAAATGTATTCTGAGACTGAAAAAGTATTTGTCCCAGGGCAAACATGCTTTAATCTCTAGCTGTTTTGTCTCTCCCTCTCTATTTTTCTGTCTCTCTTCTAACAAGCTGTTTATGGAAGACTTTTTTTGGGTTTTGGCTTTTTTTTTATAAATTAATGATTCAAAGCATTCTTTTTTTTTCTGGAGCAATGTTTTTTACTATATCACCTCAGAGGCCCTTGTGCCTAGAGGAATTTGTAAAATATTGAACAATTTACAGCTGTTAGGTAGTGCAGTGTTTTCATGCTGTAGCTTTCTTGTGCAGGGCTTGTTCTAAAATTCAGTGTATTTCCCATGTCAGCCTTCCTGTCATTAGGGAAAAAAAAAAAATTGGAAAGGCAACTAGTTGGCTTGTTCCAGAAGGGACCTAAGGGGCAAACTAGCACGTGTGCAGTGTGGACTAGCACTTGACTGAACAGAGTGATGAACGTAAGGACATGATGATTTTTAGTCCAAAAGCAATGTAGACTTTTGTGTGCTTTAAATAAATCATATTAACAATAAAAAATTAAAAATTTCAGAAATACTAATAGAGAACCTGATCAGGTATTTTATGAATGTGAGGACTGTGAAAAATTAATTGGCCTGAATCACTGATCTTGATGAAACAATAATTTCTTTACCATAGGCACAGATGGTGACTTTCTTGTATGCCAGATCTGCTGGATTCTCACATTCTTTCTCCTCTTCCCCATCCACAAAATCTATCTTTAGCTTTCCAGGCTCAAATCATGCTATTTTGGATTTGTCACCAGATATGATTTAGACCCTGGGCTCCATTCTTTACAGAACTTGAAAGCTCAAGAGAGGTGCCCCGAATCATTGATTCTGACAGAGGTCCAATATTGTTTCAAACACATGCTCTGACTCATGCCATGACAGAGAAGCTGTCCCTAGGATTTTTAGACGTAAATTGAATTGCCAATGCAAAATAGAGATTTTTTTTGTTAGAATGTTTGATGTTTTGACAATAGTAAATTAAATTTCTGCTTGAAACAAACAAATGAGATGGCACATATCTTGTATTTAGAAACTGTCTTGCTGGATCTCTCCCCATGTCTGCCTAGTCTTACTGTTCATTCAAAGTAGTCAGCACTGAATACCTCAGAGTGTCTCATTTTAATCTTGAAGTATTTCCTTACTGTGTTTTATATTTTCAGCCATTTGTTCTTCAAATTTGACTTCAGGCTATCTGATTTCTCTAATGTATGTGCCCAGAAGCCCCACAGATTTTACTTTTCCTCTGCATTTGCTAAACAAGAGCAACATCCTTACTCAGATCTCAAACTGCTTGCACAGGCTTTCCATTCATCCACTGGTCAGGAAGCTAATGTTAGGGGTAACGCTTGGAAGAAGTCTTTTCAAGCAAATCCATACCAAAACGTTTTACATTTTTATGCTAGTGATGGCATTCTTTTTCCTTTTTAGAAGTCTTTCTTAAGATTACCATTCCATTGCCTCCTCCCTTTCCCACATTTCCTCTTAGATTGGTGCCCATCAGCTCACTGGACCATAGGAACTGCCCTCCTGAAAATGTTGTTACCCTAATTAGACTTTATATTTTTCTTTCCTATTGTTCTTAAGCACTGTTGTTTAAAATACCTTGTAAATCCATCTGAAAGTCAGCTCGTGTCTATTAATTAGAGTTCCAGTTCTCACCATCCGCACTTATCTATCTTACAGCTACTCAGTATTATCTGTCTAGCTTTCTTTCTGTCAACTTTTTTATCTTTCAATCTGCTGGAAGGTCCACTGCCTGATAGATGTCAAATTGAAATAACTAAAGGATGTAGCTAAGAGACAGAAGTGAGCTATTGTTAGGGTTTCCAGCCCTTTTATACCAAATACACAACCTTTTAAAAGATTGTGGAGAAATTGACTCAAAGAAAAGAAAGGAGAACAGAGCTGGAAGGTTCTGTCTTTCATCCTCTTGCACTGTGACTAATTTCTACACAATTTCTTCCAGTCTGCCCAGTGAAGAAGTGAAGAAACCATGGGATATTTCCCTTCAACCCAGAGAGGAGGGGAAGTGCAGCTCCTCCTCACACATTTAGGTGAAGAACTCAGAGAGGAGCTGAGACAGGGCATAGGTGTAAAGAGTAGATGGTGGGGACAGAACTGACACCAGGCTGGATGCAGAAGGGATTTCTGGTCATGGTGTTTAGCAAAGAAACTGGAAAGATGCAATTAGACACTTTAAATGTTATTTCAAGCATATAACCTGAATTAAGCATGAATAAATGGAGTAAAGAGTTTTTCTGGTTAATATGCTTCTGGGTGCATGTATGATATACATAGTGCAGTTTTAAAATGAAATCACCGCTTTGACTAATCATATTAGTTGCAGCTACAATGTGCTTGAAGAGTTTTGACACCTAACCACTATAGTATACTATCTATAATCATCTGCTGGGTTAACTAATAAATCTTCCCTTTTCCTTGTCTTATGCTACTCATTTTTTGAAGGATGTTTTTGTCAAAATGAACTTATTGAGCAGACAGGCAGAAAGAATGAAACATGCTACCAGATGAAACAGACAGCCCAGTTAGGAAGGTACTAAGCTCCCTTAGGAGTCTTAGCACTGCTAGTGGTTTGCGTATTTCTGTTGCGCCACCACTTCCTCACCCTCTTGCCTGTCAACTCTAACTATCAAATGGAGAATGGCCCCGTACATGAGACACAGCCACATTCATCCCTGATCATAGAGCTACTAATTATCCCTGCATTGGACAAATTTGGGTGGTGTATAGTTGGCAGATATGAGACCATGCACTGGACAGTGTAGAAACAACAAAATACTGATTTTAGTTATATGAATGCTGGCCATGTTGTCTAACAAATGAGATTCTGGAAAAATTGCTATGTACTTCTATGTTTAAATGCAGCACTCTAACATGTACACACAAAGAGGTGAAATAAGATTGAAGGAACTTGCTTGGCTTTGCAACCTATCATAATGGTTTTTTAAACTCAGCTTTTCTGTCTTGCGTAATCAAGAATAGTCTTGAGGAGAAATGCAGGGTTATATACCAATATGCATAGCTGATGGAAAGGAAAAATGAAGGAAGAAAGCGCAGGAAATGACAAAAAAAGATTCAAGAGCATCCACAGCAGAAACAATACATGTTAAACCTCTTGTTATTTACAACTTGAACTTTACCTCAAGAGAAAGCTGGAGAAACAAGAAAGGAACAGAGAGATGGAGGGACATGCAGAATTTAATTTAGAATGACAAAATGCTGTAAAAATGTTAATTATTGACTGTCCCTGATTACTGTCTTCTCACTGCCTAGATAGGGTTTTAGGGAACCTTTTACCTGTGTGTGAGCAGTTTGTGTATGCACATACACATGTGCTTATCTATGTGTTTTTCACTGCACTGTGCCTTTATTGATTTCTAGAAGGATCACTTCAAGCAAAAATAAGTATTTCCATCATTTTGCCTTACCTGCCTCTCTGTCAGTTTTTAACAAATCCACATTTTTAAATTATGCTTGTCTGTCATTTGACATTTTTATCTGACAAGTAAATTAAGGTCATCAAGAAGTTTCAGGCTTGAAAGCCCCTTATAGTGATTTGGCTACTTGAAAAAAAAATCCTAATATATTGGACTCTGGCACCTCTGCCAACACAGTAAAATACAAACAAGAGAAACAGAATGATCACTTTTAAAGTATGTACAGTCTCAGCTAAAAATCATATTGCTTAGAGGTGGAAAGAACTAAGTCATTCTGGAATTTATCCCCTTCATGAATTTGACTCTGGTTCCTGATAGAAAATATATGTTATTAAACTGATAGATTGCATTCTGGTTTATCTAAAACAACAAGAAATAGCAGATCCATTCAGCAGAAATGATCCAGGAAATGTGAATTCCTTCATCTCAATAGCTGCAGAGTGCTTCTTTGCACCATGGAATCAGTCCCTACATTTGTACCTTTAATTCTCACAAATAAAGGCCTTGGGTTGTCTCCTTGGCAGTGAATGTCTGTTGAAGAAAATCACAGCTAATTTATCTGAGCCCATGGTTTGCTTTTCTCCTGATGAATTCGCTATTTTTGCACGCCTCTTTTTCCTAATGAAAATTAAAAAGGGGGGGTGGGGGTGTGGGGAGGTGGGGAGGGAGGGCTGCAGTTTGCCCGCTCACTTCCATTGCAGAGCTGAACAAGACTCATCTAAAACCTCTTCCATTTACAACTTCAAACTGTGTCTGGCTGTAACGATCTTTGCAACATTTAGCACAACCCCTGCTAGTCTGAAAATAGTATTCAGACTTTGATTTGGAGAGCCTGTTACTATTTGCATTGTTACTTGTGTGGCATGATGTTTGTTATGTTGCAATTTTCCAACTAAATCTGACCCTGAGGAACGTAACACAATGCAGAGCTAGAATCCACTCCCGTATCACTAGGTACCGTTTTGGAGATTAGCTATTCAGTGAGTATTTGCTACACCATTTATTAGAAGATGTATATATCTAACTTGTCTGTAGAGAGCTTATGACCACAGATCCTGAATGCCTTGTAATTTACTGCCAGTGCATAACTTCATTAAATTATATGGACAGAAACCTAATGACAGAAATTTAACAAGTTGGTTTTGCTGAAAATTTGACATAAACTACTATTGTTTTTATTTACTTTACTACTATTACAAAGCCAGTTTATGCTGTCAATTCCTAAACCACTCAAAAATATTATTTTGGAGCCAAATGTTTTTCTTGGAAACAGCATTTTATGAGACTTTGGGCAGCAGTGTGTGCATTGTATTGGGCTGCAAAGTGGAAGAATATAGTCAGTTGAGCATTCTCTTTGCAACAACCTAGGTGATTTCCCTAAGCTTTAATCATCTGGTGCCTAAAGAAAGCTGAAGATTTTGCTTATAGAACAGTTTGCAAGTTTAAAAAAATCAATATTTTAGATTTCCTGGTAAATCTAAAATGTACTTTCTTTGCTACATTTACTACTGTTGACAGAGGTCATTGAATAGAATTATTTATTCACCTTTCAGAAAAATGTTATGTTTCTCATGGAAACAGAAAGTAAGAATTAGGTAAATGTCACGTGGTGAAAATGTTCAAGTGTAACTGAATTTAAGAAATAAAACTTTGGAGTCACAAGGCAGGAGACAGAGAAAAAAACTGAGCCTAATTCTTTTTCTGCTCAGGTAGTACTTGCACTGTGAGGACCAACTGCACTGTAAGTAGGTACTTTGTCAATGTAAAGATTTAATATTATACAGAATAAATTCATAAAAAGAGCAAGTGTCCAGAGACCAGATAATTTCAGGTGATCTTTTTAAACTCCTAAATGTCCTACAAAAAGCAGAGAGAAAAACATGAGGCATAAGAAAATCTATATATTTTTTTCAAAACTGGGAGTCATGGTGGACAACAGAATGACCATGAGCAAGCAGTATGCCCTTGTGGCCAAGAAGGCAAAGGGCATCCTGGGGTGCATCAAGAAGAGTGTGGCCAGCAGGTCGGCGGAGGTCATCCTCCCCCTCTGCTCTGCCCTGGTGAGGTGGCATATGGAGCACTGTGTCCAGTTCTGGGCTCCCCAGTTCAAGAAGGACAGGGAACTGCTGGAGAGTGTACAGCAGAGGACTACAAAGATGATTAGGGGCCTGGAGCATCTCTCTTATGAGGAAAGGCTGAGGGACTTGGGTCTTTTTAGTCTGGAGAAGAGAAGACTGAGGGGGGATCTGATCAATGCCTATAAATACTTAAAGGGTGGGTGTCAACAGGATGGGGCCAGTCTTTTTTCAGTGGTGCCCAGTGACAGGACAAGAGGTAACAGGCACAAACTTGAACATAAGAAGTTCCACCTAAACATGAGGAGGAACTTCATCACTTTGAGGATGGCAGAGCACTGGATCAGGCTGCCCAGGGATGTGGTGGAGTCTCCTTCTCTGGAGACATTCAAAACCCACCTGGATATGTTCCTGTGCAACCTGCTCTAGGTGGACCTGCTTTGGCGGGGGTGTTGGACTAGATGATCTCCAGAGGTCCCTTCCAACCCCTTATCATTCTGTGATTCTGTTGCCAATCAGCACAGCATGTTATAGATAAAACTGTATACATTTTGTGACAATAAAAATATACACCAGACCTACAGAAGAGTGTGTGTGGCTACACATTGTGTTTTTTCTGCTTTGCTTCCTCCTGAACACAGTTTGATATCTCTTACATACATAGGACTGCTGCTGAGTTCACTGGGACAGTTGGATGGAGAGAAGTTCTGAATTAGATGCAGAATTAAGCTAAATAAAGCTAAAGAAAAAATATCTTCTAGTTCTGTGTTCAAAATCCTGTCATAGTTCCATTTAAATATGAGGAGAAACTTCTTTACGGTGAGGGTGACAGAGCACTGGAACAGGCTGCCCAGGGAGGTCGTGGAGTCCCCTTCTTTGGAGATTTTCAAGACCCACCTTGATGCAGTCCTGAGTAATGTGCTCTAGGAAATCCTGCTTTAGCAGGGGAGTTGGACTAGATGATCTTTATGGTCCCTTCCAACTCTGAGAATTCCTTGATTCCGTGATATTCAAACTTTAGTAAATTGCAAGTGTCTGGTAATGCCAGGTCCTCATTCTAAAAACCTGTAAACTTCTTCTGCCCTTTCTCATAGATGAGACATGGATTATGGTTTTTCACTTCACAGGTGCGTTTGCATCTGATGTCCTTGCTAGGCACCGAGGAAACTATTACAGAGTAACTGCAACGTTTGACCAGTGAAATGACCATTCGGCAAGAACCCTGGGTGATGGAGCTTTAACCTCTTTTCTTTGTGCTTCTCTTTCAGCTTCTGATATGGCTGCAGAGCAGGGACAGATTCTTGTAATTGCCACCGCTGCTGTTGGTGGATTCACTCTCCTGGTCATCCTCACTTTGTTCTTCCTGATCACCGGAAGGTAATTAACACTACAGTGTTCTTATTTACTCAGGGTCAGAGTCATCCAAAACTAAGAATTTAAGAATAATAGTTAAATCATTCACCACTTTTCAGTGCTAAGAGTTAGGCATAGTGGGGTGAACGTCGTCTTTGTTCAGCACTGCTCATACTCACCGTTCTGTTGTGAGAGTTGGCTTTTGTAAAAGCCCAGTTTGGGGAGCTAAGCAATTATGTGAAATCAGGAAATAACTTTGCTGTTTTAAAAGTTTCTAGACCTCTTGTCTGCACGGTGAGAATTTAAAAATGCAATGTATCTGCACCATCAAGGCTCTGACATTAGAAGACAAAAAAACCAAAAAACCATAGTATTTTTTCCAAAATCTCATAACTGTCAATTGCAAAGCTTTGGAGGGTGTAACCTTAGACTTTTTGATGTCTTGGGGTTGGCAATGTAGCTTGGTGAAGGTGCTTGAGTAGACAATTTTTTATTACTTTTACTATGTTAAATTTGTAGGGAAAATACTCATTTATATATTTTATATGAAATTTCTGCATTTATTAGGAAAAAATATAGAATTATGCAATGAAATGAAACTAAGGAAAACTTTACTCCAAAACAGAATAATTCTGCTGCCTGTGATATCACTGGTGAGCAGAAAATAGATTCCTGAAGGTCCTGTTTTATTGCTTTTTGGTTTGGTTTTTTTTGTTGTTGTTGTTTTTAGGGTTTTTTTTGTTTGTTTTTTAATTGTATTGAAGATATCCTAATTAAATTACATTACAGCCGTACTGTTGCACTGACAGGGGAATTCACCAGTCTGGACAATGATTTTTTTTTATAACTACCCTAATTCTTATACTTACAATTCTTTTAGTTGATGATTCCTTCAGTTGATGATTTGATCAGGATCAAATAATGACATTATGCAAATTGGATGAGAAAGCATTTTGATTTGAGTGGCCAGATGCCATGCTCAATTACACACTGAAGGTTTTAAGGGAACTCACAAATTCTAATTGGACTTGCTAAAAACACACAAAGAGGTTGGAACATTAGTCCTTGCTGGAGCTCAGATTCCCACAGGTGCAGCTGCTTCCATGGTTCCTTGTTTCCTTTTTCACTGAGCTCCAGGTGTTTCCTGTGTGATTTCAGGACTTCACTTGCTTCTACCGGAAGAATTTAAAAGCATTAAAGACATTATGTCCCTATCTCCTCTATGAGACATCAGTGGCACAGCAGTGCTGCCATGGATCATGAAGGCCTAAAAGCAGACTGATATTTTGTAGAGGTATGGGCCTTCGAGCAGAGGAGTCGGGCTCGTAGCTCCTGCAGTAAGCTCTGCAGGGGAGGTTGTGTGGGCTCTGGCTCCTCTCTACCCTTTTCCCCTCTCCTCCTTTAGACACATAAAACAGCTGGTAGAAGAGCCTCCATGTGAGGAGGTTTCTCCATGGAGTTTCCTTCTTACCAGAGAACCACAGAATCATCATGGTTGGAAGGGACCTTTGAGATCATCGAGTCCAACCATGCACACACACACACATAAAAAACCCAAAACAAACAAAAAAAAAAACACCCACAAAACAAAACACCCAACCCAACAATCTCAGGTACTAGGGCATGCCCTGAAGTGCCATGTCTACACATTTCTTAAATACCTCCAGGGTTGGTGATTCCACCACCTCCCTGGGCAGGCTGTTCCAGTGCCTGACCACCCTCTCAGTAAAGTAATTCATCCTAATATTTAATTTAAACCTCCCCTGCCGCAACTTCAGACCATTTCCTCTGGTCCTGCCATTATTCCCTTGGGAGAAGAGGCCAACACCCACCTCTCTACACCCTCCTTTCAGGTAGTTGTAGAGGGCAATGAGGTCTTCCCTCAGCCTCCTCTTCTCCACACTAAACATATCCAGTTTCCTCAGCCTCTCCTCATATGACTTGTTCTCTACCTGGCTTGGGGATAGAAAAAATCCGAAGTTGGGATAGGATTCTGCTCTATTCCTGTCCTGGTTGAGAGCCTGTGTTTACACTTAGAGAAAAGATGTTACACTGATTCCTCTGAATGTGATAATGGTCATCACAGAAGGGACTATGCCAAGAGACGGTGCCGCACTTTCAGATTTGTAATTAAGTTTGTATTTTGTTGGTATAGCATTACCTTTAATTTGAAAAGAAAGTGAAGTCCTATCAGTGTAGCCTGGAGGTTTTATTTGTAGTACCCCAGCAACCAAATATGGCATTACGGTAGTTACCATTATGTGAATTAATGATCTCTCTGCTAAATAATAAAACCAGTGAAGTCTAACATTCTTTGAAGTTAATGGGAGCACTTAACATTGGAACATATTGTGACCTTAGATAATCTTAGAAGCTAAGTAAATATTCCTACAATTACTACAAATACTGACAAACAGTAGGGTCTTTCAGAAGAGGAATTATTCACAGATAAACTTTCAGAAAAAATTACTGTGTGCAATCCTTACATGGAATTCTGAAACGTAACTCAAACGCTTCAAACTCAGGAATGAAAAAAATATGGAAATGGGTTTCTTTCTGTGTTTAATCCTCCTGTTTGCTAATGTTAAGGATATCAGAGATTCTCTTAGCTTTCTAACATCTTACTCAATGGGACCATTTCAATTGTGTAAGATATGAATTCATTTTGAAGTGCTGCTCAAATGCAGTGATAAGAAGGAGACAGCAAGAAAAATTTGAATAAATACTCAATTTACTCTAGGACTGGAGGTAAATTTCTGCTTGAAAAATGGGATCGGTACCCTACAGATGTGCTCTGCTTCACTGTTTAGAATTAGCAATTTGATGAGCTGTCGAGTCACAGGGCTGCTGATGAGTCTATTCATAGTGGAGAGGCTGGGTTAAATGAGCACCTGCCTCTGCACTTTGCTGAGTGATTATCCACTAAGAGCAAGCAGGAAGCACGGCTGGCAATTGCAGATAGAAAAATGAAAGCGACAAAGACTTCGTGCAGGATATGCAGTGAGACGGGGATCTTGGCTATATTCCAGGAATGCAATGCTAAAGCTCAGTGTGATTTAGTCTTATCATTACAGAAATTATTACTCTCCAATTGTTCTGTAGCCAACACTAGCAGGGAATGTGGAGCTGGAAGACTCCTCTGCTGGTGATTACTCACTGGCTTCTCTAGTCAAACTTTGGGACCACATCCATACTTAGGAGGACTGGACAGGTTTAAAGCCTTGTTTCTTTTGACTGTTCCCTTGGGCAGACACTTTAAGTATAAGTGCTTGTGTTCAGTGTTCTTGGCAGTTGGCACCCTGCAGACCAGTTGTTCAGGTCCTAAAAATGGCACTGGCATGCTTAGTGGTCCTAGCAACTGGTGTACAATCTAAAAATTTCCACAGAAGCTGAGAATCCACTGGTTGCTCATTCACTCTGTAACAGTACATAACCATGACAGCCTCAGAAATTTCTGCCCTTCAGGTGTTCATCATCACCTCTGTAGCAATGGATGAATTTGTAGGTGTTCCTACTCTGTTTCAGTAGTTTAAATGAACCAGTGAAATGAGGTGGTATGTTCACATATTTCTCATATCTCCATTGTTAGTATTTTACTAGATATGCTATCTATAATTATAGTCTATTTTACTTTATAACACTGGTAATGAACACATAGAGGCCAGTCATTTTTTTCAAGCTGGTCTTGGAACTAAATGTCTGTGCACCAAAGCACATGTCCACGTGCATTGCTGCTCTCCACTGGGCTCAGTGCCCCACCAGCCTTTAGCCCTTAGCCTAGCCCTTACTCCAAAAGATTTCCCTCACAATCATGCTTCTTAGGCAGTTCAGTGAGTGAGAAAGAGCTTTAAGAACAAGAGAAAATATTTTGTTCTTTCTTGACTGAAACAGATGCACCTATTATGCTGCCCTCTAAATCAGCATTAATATTCCTGCAGGTATGCAGCACTCAGGGTGAGGGAGATTTCAATACAGGAACCCTGAAAGCTTGCCATGTGGCAGTTTTCTCCAACATACCCTTGCATTGTCATGTAAGGTTGCTAGATATTCATGAACATCCACAGTCTTGGGTTGTTTGCAAGGATTTGCAATTTTATAGCAATCATACACGCATATGCTAAATCACCGTATTCACATAACAGGCTCCATGTTGTTTATCCCATACAATAGCTGCTATCTTAGAAGAAATAATAAGTCGGTGCTTGACTCAGACTGCAAAGAGCTACTCAGAAAAAAAAAAAAAGGGTGGTCCTGTTGTGAAGAAATATTTTCTTTTTTCATGAAACATGGTGAAATCATAGAAACTATTATCTTATGAAGAAAATGTGGGCTTTTTTGACCCACTGGATATGAGTTAATAGGATAAGGTTTAATTAGCACAAATCAGTGTATGCAAACAAGAATGCAGGGATGTAATAATTTATTAAAGTACCAGGATTCTTTGGAGGAGTCAAACTTGGAAATAAAGTATTGCAGCAAACTTGAACTTAAGTAGTCATTTTCATACTAATATTCAACCTTGATGTATTTTCGTTTGTATCTAATCTGTTTGTAGTTCTTCATGTACATTTCTCTTTTTAGATTCGTAACTAAACATATACTCCAAATGCAACAATTTTGGCTTTCATAAAAGTGCAGATAAAACTTAATGTAAATCTATTTTATGCATGGCAAGTATTTTAATTAAAACCTCACTTGTTCTTCTTAAAAGATGCCAGTGGTACATAAAGGCTAAAATGAAATCTGAAGAGAAAAGAAGGGCTCATTTGCAAAACGGAGATTGTAAGTAGTTCAACACTGTGTTATATAATATCTCTATAATGTTTTAAATGAAGAATGTTCATTGTTTTCTGTACAGCTTTTGCCCTTGATGTTTTAATCTGGCCATTTGAATAGTTCCTTATTTTTTGCACCATCAAGGGTGTTTATTTTTATTTGTATGTTCTCTTGAACAATTTCACTGAATTCACTCTAGTTAATAAGTTTTTTTGGTGTTCTGTTAATAATATTTATTAGTTTTTCAGGTATATTTCTTTGAATTCTCAACTGGTCTGGACTACATGAATTTCTGCCTCAAAATTCTATTCTTGGTGACTATGTGCCTTACTTGTATCCAGTTCTCTTTGCCTTTAGGGATCTACAGTTCCAGCCACCCAAGAAATAAAAAGTAGAATCAGTCGCTTTCCCTCATGTTTCTGCTCACTGTGAGATAAAATCCTGGCAATCTCTCATGGGCAGTATATCTGTTTATTTAGTTTAGTTTAACTACTTAGTTTAAATTACTAGTGCCACTGTTTTATGTTAGAGTAGCTATTTAAAGTTTTTATTTATTCAGAAGGTTTTAAATTTTATTATTTTTTTGTCATTTTTTATAACATCCCTGGAAATACTATGATCAAGACAGAAGCTAAGTCACCAGAAGTAAAATCTTTTTTCAAGTGACACCACTGTATGCAACCAAGTGGCTCTTTCTGTCAAGGAAAAGGGCACATTTCCCCATAAAGGGTGCTTCCTAGGAAGATTTGTTTGTTGTTTGTTTACAAACATGTTCAGAAGGGAAAGGAGGTGAAAACCTTTCTGCTGGAGAGTTTGATATATGCCTCTGAGACTGTGACTGAATTTGAGAAAAGCCTCACTCAGTGTCTTTCAGGCCAGGCTAAATGATGACTGTATTTCATGTTGACACAAAGCTTCATCTCAGAGGCTTCTCATTCATTTGCAACATCAGACTTGAGGGGACAGGTCTCTATTCATGTATGTGTTCTATAGAACCAAGTATCAAGAGGAATTACTGTGATTTACTCAAGGACCTAAGACTGTATTGCCAACAATACTCCCTCCTTTACACTGAGCACTCGGTGTGTCTATTAGAAGTACCTCCTTCATGCTAGCAGCAATATTGATCTGATTGCTGACTACCTATAGATTTGGTATCCGCATCTCAACTTGAGCAATTTGTGGGGCTGTGCAGTCTCTGCTGGGATCAGGATAGGGGTGACCTCTCCTAGACTGGCTGAAGCTGTTTAAAAAAAAGTTCCACTGCAAAACTTGCACTGGTTAGCATCGCCTGTTCCTGTTCCCAGATTTGTCATGTCCACACTTTGCATCGTGTGCTTCTGCTGTGTGCAGAAGAAAACCATCTCCAGTTCATCCGTCCTCTCTCCCTTGGGAGCTTGGTGTGAGTCAGAGGAAAATTTCAGGAAATAAACTCTTTGAAGGGAATTAGAAAGGGGTCTGTGATCTTGCTGATAATATGACATCCCACGATGTCTAGTGTCCTCCCCATTTCTCTCTGGTGTGTGTACTCTCTCAACCGTGGTCCAAATGGCTGTTGCACACTACTTAATGAAGCCCAGCCACATTGATGTATCCTGAACGTGTGTTCGTCACCGAACGCATTTAGGCTCATCAGATAAGCTGCTTTAGACTCAACTACTAAGCGACAAGATGAGGTGTACTTAATTCTTTTAGAAGAGATTCTCTGGACCCAGCTGCAGTACCCTCCTCTTATCCTGATAAGTTGACACATTATCTCCATCGACTTCTGTTAATGAATTGAAAGTTTTCCAGAACTTAATCACCACATGGCAGCAGCCTAAAGAAATTCCTATCCAGATAGTTCAAGAGAAACAACATAAGTTCTTGGACATACTATACTCAAGAACATGAGGTAGATTAGCCATGCCAGAAAATGATGGCTTGCTGGAGCCTGCCAAAGCAACCTGGCACCAACCCACTATTACCACAGCCATCTCCAAGGAAGCAGACAGAAATTATCAAAGCCTTGTAAATGCATTTCGATATTTTTGTTCTTGTCTTGCACCTGGCTCTCTGGTTGTTCAAGCTGATCAGAAGAGAACAAAGCAGCACAGTCCTCCAGGACCCATCCTTAGAGAAAAGGATCTCAAAGATTGGACGTGTTTGGCAAAAGGAATGTTCAACCATTCACCCATAAATGAAAGGAGTGAATTAGAAAGCACTGTTTTCAAAGTCAAGGACAGATTGCCTAAATTGAGCAAGGAGCAGCAAAGGGGAATATAAACTGCTTTGGCAGTAATCACTGTTAGCCTTCAGGATCTGCTTCTCCCATATCTTCGAGCCCTCACTTGGTGTCTCTGTAGACACCCTTTCAAGTGACCAGCTCAGAGCTCTGCATTTTCCAGATTTATCAGTGTCGTGGTTTGGCCTCAGAGGGCAACAAAGGACGACGTGGCAGCCGCTCGCTCAGATCGGGCCCCCCCCCTGCCAGCGCGGCCGGGAGGGGAGAATGGGAAGAAAAAGGCAAAAACTCGTGGGTTGAGACAAAGGCAATTTAACAGAACAGCAAGGGGAGCAAGAAACAACAACAATAATAACACCGACAGAGGAATATACAACCACGAGTACGATACCACCGCTTGCCGACCGCACCCGCGACGCCCCCCGACCGCCGCTCCCCTGGGGGATGACTTCCTTCCCCCGCCCCCCCCCCGACTTCCTGCCCCTCCCCTTCCCCGGCTCGCTCCTGTTACCCCCTGGGCATGGCTCCCATGGGATGGAATACCTGTGTCCCTGCTAGGTCCTTGGGAGAATTAACCCTATCCCCGCCAGACCCAGGACAATCAGCTGTAATTGAAGCACACCTTAAGGATGTGAGCTAAGTGCAGAGACTCCAAGGAGCCTTTTCAGACTGAAATATTCAATAACATTTGGAAAGGAAATGCTTACAATAAAAAAAAAAAAATCAAATGTATTTTATCTTACCCAAAATAGCATTTTCATTAAAACTTAGCTAGGGCTGTCATTTTTTCCTAAAAAGAAGTTTCCAAAAACTTAATTGGCCTCTTAATTTTCCTGCCTGAAATGCAACACCTCAAAACAGAGACAAAACAGCATAAGAGTTTGACACTGTCTTATCAGTTGAATACCAAACACAGTTTTCTGAAGGTCTTTGACTTTTTGTTCGTGTAGGACAGGATAAACTCTGGGACCTGTGTAGCTGGCAAACATGACAATAACTAGAGGTATAAATAACATTCAGAGAACCTAATACCCATGTTCCCTCCATTCTTTATACTAACATTGTTTATCAGTATCATTGCAAGCTGACAGGATGTTTGATTTAACAATACACTGCAGCAATCCTGAAGAAATATCCATGCTTTCGGTCACCCAGAACATCTCAGGAGATTTGAGCAAGGTCTGGCGGGACCTTGCTCACAGTTTGAGCCAGTTATTTTGAGTGCTTTTGCTAGCGTTGGGTTGGCAGAGTCTTATCCTCTGTCTGTGGAGTTGTAACACCCAGCTCTTTAACGTTTCAGAAGCCTCACATAAAAAGCCACTTGAAGGATAAGAGGAAATGCTTAAGTCCATGCCCAGTCAATTTTTGAAGGCCCTGGTGCTGCCAGCAAATGGGGACAACTCATGCATTCTACAGTTGGTTTCTGTGAAATCAGTAGCAAACATTAGCAATTTTGGTTCATTATCCTCTACCGTTGGGCTGTGGAACTTTAAATATGGAAGATTTAATATATTATTTCTAATTCTTTCAATTGTCTAGTAAACAAACAAACCAAAAGAAAAAAAAAAAAAGAGAAAACCATATTGTTACAGTGCGTTAATGTCAAAGAATGCTTGACTCCTAGTATTCTCTCTTTTTTGCAGTACGTTTCCCGGGAGTCAAAACATATATTGATCCGGACACGTATGAAGACCCATCTCTTGCTGTCCATGAGTTTGCAAAGGAGATAGATCCTTCAAGAATTCGTATTGAGAGAGTTATTGGGGCAGGTAAAAGTACACCCACTTTAAAAAATGTTTAAACATGGATAGGCTGCTTTTCTCAAGTCACCACGATAATGCAAGTGGTCAAGTATAGTACAAACCATGGGCATATTTCTCTGATAGCACCAGTTCATTCTCAGTTGTGGTGTACATGAGGTATTGTATTTGGCTAATATTCCAAATATGGTTATATTCAAGTAAGGAGTTCTTGACAGGCAGATTCTCCAAAGTGATAGGTTTTTCCCAAACCTTTTTTAAGGCTTTATCAATTTTTTGGGTAGGGTTGGATTTTGGGATTGTTTTGTTTGTTTTTTGATTCGTTCCAAAGGTACTCAAAACACTGTGTCACTCAGCATTTGCCATAGTTAGTGTCACATATTGTCTTGTCACTGAGGGGAAGATTAGGTCAGAATCTCTTTCTGGGGAGAAATAAGATCAGAATCTCTTTCGAGGGGGAGGTAAGATCAGAATGTAGCAAAAGTTGTTCTCAAATAGAAAATAGGAGTACAAGGTACAAAAGGAAAGGCTGGCTTGGGAAAGGCATTCTGTAGCTGTGTGGAGAAGGATCATTGGCAGAGAGGTGAAAGAGGAAGCTCTGATGGGAAGGTGTAGACAGCATAAAAGGTGAATTAGCCCCAACAGAAAGGGAAGGGGGGACACATCAGAGTCTGTGTCAGAAATTTTGATGAACGAAGGAAGAGAATCCTGAGCTCTAATTCCAGCTCTGAAATTTCATTTCCTCCTGTGAAAGACACTAGTGCTATGCCTGTCTTCAGTTTACATAATGTGGATATTTCTCTTTGTCCTTAAGATATTAAGAGTGACTGAATTTTGTAAATGACTGTCTTAAAGGTACTTATGATACTAACTACATGGATGTTTTGGATTCACTTCACTGTAATTTTATTTCAGTAGCAATAATTAGTATGTTCCATTGTCCAATGCCTATCTTTGAGCTATCCATTCTGGTCTTTCTTGAGCAATACTGTTTTATTACTTACTAAGTAAATGCCTTATTTACTTTCTCTAACTTTAATGCCATCAAGAACAAAATAAAATAATGTACAGTACAACAGACTGCAAAAATCAGAGTTACATCTTGTGGAAGGGAGTCAGTGGAAAAAAAAAATATTTTAATTTGCCTATAGTGAGCCCTCCAAAGAACTCATGCTAGCAACTATTGTCAGGAAACTTACTATCAGAAGACACAATGCACTGTGATTCCTCTTTTTTTATCCTTGTTTCATATGTCTTAGTCACTCAAGAAAGGAGAGGTATTTTTCAGTTGAGATTCCTTATTTAATGATACATTACTACACTGATAGCAACGGCTAAAATGTGCTTTATGCGCTAGAAAATGTTATGCAAATAATATAACAGAGATAAAACCTCATCTAACAAACAAGGGAGAGAAAGTATTGACCTGAAAGTAAGAGAGAAAATTCTGTTTCACACTGCAGTCCATATTGCTAGAGTACTTTAGAGTTTACCTAATTGCTTACGCTGGATAATATGTAGCTGGCACTGTGCGCCATTGGAATTATGAGCTTGAGAGAGCTCCCAGAGGGCTGACTTCTGCAGAAAACGTGCTATGATTTCTTTTATTTCCTCCTTTTCTTCAGACATACTACAGATATTGATGTCTTAGATTATAAAGCATATTGAACTATGCTAAGTGCTGGTATAACTGCTGATTTCAAAGGAGTTGAATACGACAGACAAGGACTGAGCTTATTGATTTTAGTTCAGATGAAAATCGTCTCCTTATTCTCAACTTAATTCATTTATGAAAATACTTTACTCAGCTTCTCTCTCCCTTTTGTTGTATGCATGGGAGTGAATTTTTGCCTGCTTTGACATATTTTATTTTTATATTTTTTATCTTCTCAAATTACTTGGATAATCTGCCATCTTCAAAGATATTTGCCTAGCAGGACTTGCAAACTGGTTGCTATGAGATTTAAACCCATTTCCATGCAGGCAAGATACAGGTTAAATACCATGCCTGAGGCACGGAGAGGACAAATTCTCACAGAGTTCTTCAATAGCTTCTAGGGGACATAACATATCATTATAATTCACAGCAGTCCTAAAGCTTTCTTTGTGCCTTCTGTCTAGTTCTATACTAAACTTTGCAAGCAGATATAAAATGAATTTCTTATCATAGGAGAATTACTTTTAAAAGATGTTAATAATTTTCACCTAAGTGAAACAAAAAATTAAATTTTTTTTCAAAATGAAACATTAAAATCTTTTAAGAAGTGAATTAGTAGATGCATTTCTGAAATTTGTTTTGCTTGAGCATTTTATTTTGATCAATGATTTTCATTTTGAATTTATGTAGCTTTAATTTTTCAAAACAAAAAATATTTCCATTCAGGAAATAAAAGGTTTCATTTTGAAAATGTCAAAGTGGAACATTGCAAATATTTGAAACTTTTTTCCTAGCCTTTTTGGCCAAGAAATTTTTGAAACTGATCTTTTCCTGAAAGCTGTTTCAAATTTGCTTTTTCAATGGAAAAAGTCATATCCAAAAGCTCTTGACAGTTCACTAGTTGCAGTGCAGATGGCTTTGAGACTCAAGGCAAGTTTTTTTTCCAGCTTCTTCTTTCAGCTTGCCCAACTCTGTACCCAGGTTAAGTTTTGAAGTATTTAATGATTATAATTTTGGGTGATGTGAGTTGGAAATGTACATTATATTACTTGGCGCTGAGTCATCTATTGCAGCTATTTGATGATGATACCGTCAAATCAGACTGAGTCTATGTCTATACATTCAGTTGTAGATTTAATAAACATTCCTTTTGCAAGTTCATTTAATTAAGTGGATAATAATAGCAAATGCTAAGCAGCAACAAATTAAGAAAGGATGATGAGCTTGCAAGATTACTTTGAGAAAAAATTAATTAGTGCAATCTCTTGTCAAAATCTTTTTTCAAGTCCTTCTAGTGGACATTTACTGAAAGCAACCACTATATTCTACGGAGCTAGTTAATTGAAACTTTGATCTCAGCTCTCCCAGTCTTCCCCTCTGGCATGGTTTTGGTGTTCCAGTACATCTGCAAACTCTCTGAATTACTATCCTCCCTTCTGGTGCTTTAGTGAAAATAAAGCAGGTAAAATACAGACTTTGCAAAGTCCTTTCTAAATTATTCATGCTTTACTCCATGTGTAGACACGAGAGATCTGCATTAAAGTAACAATATCTGCATATAAATCCAGATTCAAGATGGGTATGTAGTCAGGTTACTTTCCCTGAGTGGCTTCACATCATCTTCTACATTACATCTGGTTCATCTGAGAAGAAAAATACTGTTTTGTAGATCTTTTGATTGAGTGAAAGATTATCCAGATTAATAACTGTTAATGATCTCTTTTGTTAGTCTTCAAATAACTTCTGCTGATATCTTGTTTCAAACTGGAGGGTAAAGGCATTAGGGGAAACAGTTTAGAACCAAAATGGAGTTGCAGTTTGATCAAATATTCATAATAGCAAGCAGATTACAATACTAAAGGCAAAACAGAATCTAAGTGTAAGCTTATGTTTCTCATGGTAACATCAACCAAATAAACAGGTATTAATGAAGTTCACATTCTAGCAAGTTACTGTTTAAATGGTGAAATTGATTAGTCCATTCCCTTTTATGTTATTCACTACTTATGACAAAGTTTTACTGTTGTTTAATTTGATATGGTATATTCTCAGGCTCAAAAGTCTTGACCAAGTTTTGGGGTTTTTTTATCACTAGTATTAAATATTCCATGAGATCTCCCACTGGTTCATGACAAAGATCATTGGGCGTCTTTTTGCTGGTTCCCACAACTTGCCATCTATTCATTGCTGTAGGTTTTCTTCAGATGGTCCCTTTCAACCCCTCTTCATATTGAGCTTGCTGCACCAACTGACATGTTATCATATTGTTTGACTTTGTCCTGTCCATGACACTTTTTTCTGCCCCATCACATCTTGCTCTTTCGTTTAAGGCTTCAGCACCTCTCCATGGAAGGAATTCCCAGA
The DNA here is from genome assembly GCF_964106895.1 of Numenius arquata. Lineage (NCBI taxonomy): Eukaryota > Metazoa > Chordata > Aves > Charadriiformes > Scolopacidae > Numenius > Numenius arquata. The sequence continues at coordinate 24,589,660 of NC_133576.1, forward strand.
GGTACTTTGTCAAGTCTGTCTTAAAAGTTACAATTATCCTCTTATTTTCTTTGTTAAAATGTTGAAACTCAAGGAAGAAGATGATTCTTCAGTTTTTCACAGAGAGTACACTATATTCTTTTTATAAGCTAAATCTTCTGCCAGTTCTCCCACAGGTCTAATGACTAAAACCGGGGAAAATGAGGTGAGCTGTATTTGGTGCTGTGACCTTTCAGATATATCAACAACAACTGTCTGTGTTGCAAGACATTTGTTTTGATCCCATGTAGTAATACCAGACTGCATATCAGATTTTTCAGTCTGGCTGTTCCTGTTTCTTTTTAAATAACACATATGTTATGACTGAATGATAAATGGGATGCGTGGTTTGCACAGGGTAAATTTCTAGACTGCTCAATTAGCTTCTTGTATAACACACAGGAAGATGAGTGGGGTTTATATCATTAAACCAGGGATTATTTACACTTTATTAAAACTGAACAGACAGTGAATTCTACATTTTTCTCCAGTTATCACCAGCTTCTTCCCTGGAGCAAGGAAAGATGTTGACTTCATTGACATCTGGCTCTTAGCTTCTACTTATTACACATGCAGTCATGAACCTTTACTGCTGCAGGGTCAACATTTGTCTTGTTTATCTTCAAACTTGAGCAATGAGACTTAGATTCTTAGATTTTAAAAATCCTTTTTGTTGAATACATTCCCCTTTGACTTTAAAAACATTCAAAATTCTTTATCTGAACAAACGTGCAGAAAAAGTACTCTGGCATGAAATACTGTCAAACTCTTTCTCAGTGTAAATAGTTCAATGCTTTAAATTATATTATTGATCTCCATCTAGTCTAAACCAGAGCTAGAAGTTATTACACATACCTTAGGTTTCTAAATGTCGTAACTGTCCATTCTGGGAGCTGATAATCACTTACTGTCTGTTTGATATCGTGTCACAAAAAAATTGCTGTTAGTTTTCATGTTCACCAGTTTATCAATCTCAATATCCAAGGGAAGTGAAAATTCTTTCTACCTGTACAAATCATGCATCCAAAAAAGGGAAAAGAAACAGGTCAGGGAGAAGACATGATGTTACTTCCCATGCTTTGGCTGTTGTACAGATAATAAATCTTGGGACTGTAAATCTTTCACTTGCCTCTTCCAATTTAATTCATTTCAAAACACCTGATGAACAGTCCTTGACAGTCCCTGAGGTATGAATGCCATTATTTCTGAAATTCTGAAGTTGTAGTACTCTTGTATAATCTTATAATAGTGAAATGATTTATTCTATAACCTATGCTTCCCAAATTATTCTCAAAAATGAGATTTTGCAGTTTTGCAGATTTATTGATCATGAAATCTCTTTAAAAATCTGGATATTAAGGCTCTAGTATTTTTGCTTTTCACTGTTTCACTAAGAGAAAGAAATTGGAAATTTTTCTCATTTTAAGCTTTTAAGTTTGAAAAGCCAGTAAGATGCAACAAGGTCATGGCTTTAGAGATGTGTTCTAGCACTGCTAGATGTATCACAGAGCATAACATTGATGTACCATGTCTCCTTCAAAACATTCAGGTTTCATGACTTGGTTTTATGTTATGACTTTGTAAATCCAAATTAGCTACTACTTTTTCAGTAGCAGTAGTCGGGCAAACAGACTTTTAAAGAGAGCCTTCTAAGAGCTAAAGAGGCAAAATCATCCAGGAAAATCCCTACCCAACTTCCCGTTTTGTCAAAAGATTCCCAGAACATTAGTCTGATGACAGCACATGCTTTGATTTATTTTTAAAAATTAGGTAGAAATAAAACAAAGGGTTTTTTTTTTTTGGTCAAAAGAAGACCTAGGACGCTTGGCTTTTGTTAGCTGTTTAAGAAGCTGCTAATTTATTCAGAGGTTATGTTCGACATCTGTTAATTGTACTCTTGCACTTGTTGATGTCTCTGTTTTGAAGTGAAAGACAAGCAATGAAATTGGTTTTTTTATCCCTCCACTCTTCCTGGATCTTATTGGCTAATAAAATTTCGCTTTATTTTAGTGGAAGCAACAGAACCTAATAAAATAAAAGCTCTATGACAATATCCATTCTAATCCTGTAACATCAGGGAGTTATAATTTTGTGAAGTGAAGCTTCTGTCTTTAAGGCCTCACTCTTCTAAATTCGCTTCTTATCTGAAGACATAATGTATTTGCAGAAAGAGTTCTCATTTTTTTTCTTTTGTTCTGCCCTCAAAGTTTAAGGAAAACTAATTCAGACAGCACTCAATGGAGGGAGTAACAAATTATTTCCTCCACTTAAATATATATCTGTGTATGACTTGGGTTGTGGGGTTTTTTCAACAGTTCTAATCCCAAAATAACTGGGGTAGAGACCCTGAACTAAGAAGAGCTTTGAAATACTTTTGTGAACATTGTTTCTCATTTACTGAATTATGACCCATTGAAAACTGACCTACAGGCATCTAGAGTATATTTGGTAGGGCTTTAAATAACTTTTGAGTGGCTTCAAGATCCAAGGAAAGTTGTGATTTCCATACAAACTTAATTAGTAAAGGGAATGCAAGGAGACATGCATTCTTTAAAGGCCCTTACATACAGGGGAACACATCAGGTGAAGCAAGCTTTGAGATTCCTCTCGTTACACAGCTCAGTCCTGATTTGCTGAAACTGTTGGCCTTTGGCTGTCTGAACAGTGAAATATGTAATTAATTTCAAGTAGGTATGTAAGTCTATTTAAATAAATCATGTGCAAGTGCTTTTCTGAGGCATAATAGCATTAAGTACATTTTAAAAGCTTTCTACAATTGGAGGATAGTCAGGTATTCTGATATAGCGTTTCTTGTCGTTTAGGTCTTAGTGCATGACACCTCTATAGATAGATATTGCTATAAATAGATATTTTAGATAGATATTCTCTCATCCTTAGAATTAAAATCTAAGTGTCATTACATTCCTTCCTCATAGCATGCTCAGCTGTATCACAAGCATATTGATATCAAAGTTCAGTCTCAAAGTGTCAGTAAAGCAAGATGAATCACACTGGAACACAAATGGTTTGGCTGTTTCAGTGAAAGTTCAATTTCCCTATGATCTCATGGTGTGGCACAAAGGAAAGTTGATTATTTGTTGTGAAGTAATGCGAATATTTTGCTTTTCTGGGATGTGATAAAACTCAGGAACTTGAATATCCCATCTGTTATTTCTCCATCCACTTCTATGGGACGTGTGAGTTTCTTGAATATTTTGTGTTCTTATTTCACTGATAACTACAAATAACTGAATTATTAAAAAAGACAGTTTTTAAGAAAGCTATCGATGGTTATTTTGAAAGATTAGGTGTTTAAATTCAGTAATACAAACTGAACTGTAGTTTTTCAGGCACTGTGAATGATCTAACAAATATTTTATCTACTTAAGGTGAGTTTGGAGAAGTGTGCAGTGGACGTCTGAAGACACCAGGAAAAAGGGAGATACCTGTTGCAATTAAAACTCTCAAAGGTGGCTATGTGGACAGGCAGAGAAGAGATTTCCTGAGAGAGGCTAGTATCATGGGACAATTTGATCACCCAAATATAATTCGCCTTGAAGGAGTTGTTACAAAAAGTAAGTTACTATTAATAGCTTTTTGTTGTTTTTCCCATTCTATGTAATTACTATCAAAATTAAACATTACTTCCACATTCAACATGGATTGCAATTCTTAGAAATTACTCAAATCATAAAATGCAGCAGAAAGCACAGAGTTTGGGACCATAATAGGAAATTCATAGCCTATCTGTTTCAATCGGAAATATATTATTTTTTAATAAAAATCATTCTCATTCAAATAAAGTCTTTACGGGTTCTTATGAAATAGCACTGTAGAGTTTGCTTATAGGAAAGTGGAATACAGTACAGAAAACCATAAATGTAACTGAGTTGACAATGAACCAAATCATCATGTCAGGCACCAGCTGCAGTCTTCTTTTCCCACAAGCACTCGCTCTATATTTGATTGTGTTTTACTGGTTTTGTTACCAGAAGAGATCAATTTCCTATCTTAAACAAATAAAATGTAAACTCTTTTCAAACTTACTGTACACTTGCAAATGATTCACTAAATTCCAGAATAATCTATGAAATGTTTTACTCCTTATACCTTTTGCAGCTGGCAAGAGATAACTCTTGCTTCTGAAATCTAGCATTTTTAGTGGGGTTATTGGCTTTTCTGAAATGCTGAAATATCTAGTTATCATTTAAGTATTAAGTAGAAGTCTTAAGAACATGGATGACATTTCTTTAAGGCCAATTTTTGCAGTAGTGAATTAAAAAACTCATCAGGTATACTCTTCTCAAAATTAATCATTGCCTCAACTAAGCAATATTTGCTGATTTGCAGTACTTATATCTTTCTAAACATCAAGTGTTGTGTGTATAAAACAATGATGTCCTCTTACTGTCACAGTAAATACACTAAATATGTTGTGAATATTTCCTGGTTTTACCTTGTTACAATATCAAAAGCTATGTTTGGAAATCACAATATACTAGAACAAAGAGGAAATTATAGCTCCTGAAGTCATGTCATTGGAATGGAATTTCAGGAGGTTCATGGGATGACCTTGTTCAAATCTGTCTTTCTGTGATTCTAAACTAAGATGAAAAGGATATTTTTTTTTCTTTTTCTGCACAGTATTGCAAGGATAAATTAATTATTATTTGGGAATTTTTGGTTACTTGACTAACAGAATCCCTTACGTTGCAAACTTCTGGAAAGATATGGCGTAGTCTTCTCCATTGCTCTCCCGTCAGTAATTGTTCTGCTGACAACAAACAAGAACACAAGTTAATACTGGATGAGCAGCATTGGAGATCTTCGTCAAGAGATGTAAATATGTAAGAACTTAATTGAATTTAGCTCCTTTCTTCATAATGAGCAATATAGCAGCAATTAAATTCTACTGGTCCTCACCAACATGGGCAGTTTATTAACCAGTATCACAGGTATGCCTAGGGTCCATGTGGTGGATCTAGTAGTGTATGTCTCATTTCTGAAAAAGGCTAATGGCTGTGATTTATGACCATTGTTTAAATCCAATTAGATGGTGCGTGCAGAGTACAGCATAATGTACTTGGCAATGGCATGATTGTTTAATCTTTGCCACATTTATAAATTTTCTTACTGTAATGTGTCATCATCAATCTGGAGAGAAATGAAGATTGCATTAAGAAAACAGAAACAAACAGATAAATCAGTGCTCCAACATTAGAGTATTTGTTCCTCTTCTACATTAGAGTATTTGTTCCTCTTCTACATTAGAGTATTTGTTCCTCTTCTACAGGAGAAGTGATTATAGATAACCTTAAGCCAAGAAGTCATCATTAGCGGTTCTGTTTTTCTCTAAGGACTCAACACACTTTATTATTGTTTTTGGAATGTTTGCTCAGAGGTGATATAAAAATAGTAGTAGGTGTTACTCTTATAGTCACACTGTCCTATCAAAATATGCATCTCTCCAAGATATAAAATAAATAGAAAATATTTGAAATAAAATATTTTTGGGTCAGGCAGGTTTAAAAAAGAATAAAACAATTATACAGCAATAATTGTAGAACGAAAAAAATATGTGAGTTATCAACAAATTTCACCCTAAGACACACAAAGTGCAAGTTATATAAATGGTAAAGGACAAAGTTGTGCAGTACTGCTCTGCTGCAGGGAAGAAGCTAGGAGGCAGGCTGAGCCATAGACACATGCACTCTGCTATGCTTTGGCAGTTTATCTTTAGGATACTGCCCCATCTGTGGTATTTAGAGAATAACATGGCTTCAGCTGGGAGCAGAACAGTTACCTTGCATTTCACTAAATCCTAAATCTAGGCTTGCACAAGCCAACACAGAACAGAAATTTCCTGTAACTAAAAAGTGTGCTGTAAAAGTGAGACAGAACCTTGTCCTAGCCAAATTTTTTATGTAATAACAGCATGATTAAAAGGTGCTTTGTGTTAAAACTTAGATTAATAACAGCAGAAACTATTTATCTGATGTACAGTTACAGTTCCACTAACCTATAAAGGCACATCGGATGCAGTAAATTTGATTAATAGACGTGTAATGCTGTTCTTAGCACATGCTTTCCTCTTTGTAACCATTAGTCATTAACTTCTAGCAGCTGCTGATATATATTGCATCAGTTTGTAAGCAGTACCTTCCATTACAGTGTCATTGACTATTGAACAAAAAAGTAAAAGGATTTGATTGTAATAAGCAGAAGTGCTCTACCAAGTCAATAGCTATTGACTGGGGCAATAACAAATTTGTCTGTTCATTACAAATGAGAGCTTTTATCTGGTGCTACCAGCTAAGCAGATGTTAACTTCTAAATGAGACTGTTTTCAAAATTGCTATGGAATGTGTACTGTACAGGATGAAAAAAATGCTAAACTAAGCCTGCTCAGAAACCTCTGCTGAAACAGACTTTTAATCCCCTTTTCTGCTTGCTTCATTTCTCGTTTGTCCTAACTTCGATCCCTAATCACAGAGAGCAGCAGGCAGAACAGTGGCTGTAGCACAAGCTTTCTGTTAGCAGAGAGTTCATTTCAAGGGCAATTTGCCGGGCCAAGGCAAATACACCGTAGCACAGGATCTGGATCTGATAGTTCACTTATATCAGAAGTCACAAGGGAAACTTCACTCCTGTTTGGTTTGCTTTAGCAACACCGTTCCTTGCATGGTTTGCCACAAAAGGCTGCTTATCACCTTGCAAATTGATGAGAGATGCTTAGGCACTTTATAAAAACACCCGTGTTTCCCTTTCAAGTCATATTAGCACTGTGATAATTTTGGGAGCTCTTCTTGGGTGTGTCAGGGCATGCTCAGCTGAGTTGTATGTCATTGTCCAAGCTGCTGCTACTTCATAAACAGGTATAAGAAAAATAAAGCTTCTTTCTCCAGCACAAGCATATGTAACCAACATTGAGATCAGGGCTATATAGAATTAAGACGTGTGTTCCACTGCTACTTCTTGTTGAAGTCTGTGTTGCAGACTTTCCATGAAAAGTCTGTAAAGTAAAGTAAAGCTAGGTTTACAGCAAACGCCTGCCAACATAACTATATCTACAAGACACATGAAAAAATAGTCTCTGACTATTGTACCTGTACTGGAAGAAGTCATTGGTGTTACACTAGCCAAACTAGAATCTATAGCTAGTTTAGCTTGATGGTGTCTTACACAATAGTTTAAAGCATGGCCTTGTAAGTACTGTGTAATACTGTGTCAATACCAAATATCAATGCATGCAAGGGCTTTATTGTAGTCATAATCTTAGTTTGCTCCTCTCCCCCTCAGACTTTACCCCAAATAACTTTCAATTTTTAAAATTAATTTCTAAGGAATTGCTTCCATTTCTGAACTTTGACTATTGGAGGATTTGCACCTGTCACATTTACAAGAGGAATCTTTTTAAGACATTCATTTTCTTTAACAACGTTCTGTATATTCTTATTCTCCAGAAGAATTTTCAAATTAATCCCTTCATAAAAGGAGAATCAATGAAGACAGCACCAGATTTTTGGTTCTGTGTAAGCTCACATCCCCATAACATCATGTCTAGGATTGGAATGACACCATCAACTCCCTTATTGTCTCCACACTAGTTTGCTTTAGTGACTTTAAAATTGTGAATGCTATCACAGTTCTGAAACCTTTAGCCAGTCATCTGGCAGATTAAATCAAAAGCTTTAATCATTGAGCTCCTTTTTAAATTATTGTGTACAACCTGTTCAGTGCAAGAGTCCTGAGGTGTACCTTGCCTTGTCCATGAGGAAGACAAAGCAGCATACTGATCCTCTTTCACTACAATTTGCAGTATGTAGCTCTTCATGTCTGACCCATTTCTCATTTATCAAAAATGCAGGAAATAACAAGGACATTAGTTTTTTTCAGTCAAGACATTGTGGTTTAGGCCTTTGAGCCCTTAGTGTAATGAATCTAATGTTAACTTTTTTTCCAACCTGTTAATAGGTTGAGGCTGTTAAATGGAGTTCAAAATTCATTTTGGAAGGTGACATATTTTGCAGTATACGTGTTTTTTATACGCAGCATTGTATACTTGGCTGTTATGCAAAAAGATTGAAGAAATTTTGTGGCAGTGTTTGTAACATTCTTACCTTGGTCATGGATGGTGAAATTGTTCTCCCAAGAAACATGATTGTGAAAAGTTTAAATGTTGATCTTTAAGAGTTAATTTGTGACTATTTGAAGTAGGCTATGCCGTGATAGCTTACAAAATATGATTATGATTATAGACCAAAAAAAGGTGACTTACATTACAGTATATATTACTGATTTCTGAAAAGTAAAACTTTTAGGGCCAGCAGAAACCATATGGTGTTAATAGATTCCATGTTAGCATTATAGTATTGTTTATAATCTAGAGCGTGACCAATTTCAAATCTTGACGTTTACTTCTATCAGTAATCTCGGTACATCACTGAAGACACTGAAGGCACCTCCAGGCACAGATGTACTTGTTGCAGGCCAAAATGGCTTCAGACCCACCCCTTGAACCCACCCACTTACACCTGCCTTACACAACACAGATACACAGCAGAGTATGAAGACATTATTCGTCCCTGAATATCTTCCATTGTGCTTATAGACAATCCACTGGACACAGAGTGGTGGTGACACTATATGTACGTTATATTAGCCATTGGGCTTTACAGGGCATTAGGCATAAAGCTGAATTTATCTGATGAAGCATATCGTAGCTGTGCACGTAATGATACCAAAAAAAAAGCAGAATTTCAATTATGCTATAAATTGTTCAGTAAGTGGAGCTGTAAATTTAAATTTGGCTCACTGCCTTTATTTTCCTTTGTATCCTGTTCATAGATAAATATCACAACATTCCTTCTGTTGTGAATTCAGTGTTGCTGTGGCCAGTAAATTAATGCAAAAACCACAACTACCACCCGCACTGTTAGCCAAATTTACTAGATCAATTTATTAAAATATCATCCAAAATAAAGAATTGAAAGTTAGAGCTGTGACCATGACTGCTGTAACACAGACAAAACTAAGTATCTATAGCCTTCTTGCAAAATAGGTTGCCCTTCATGAACTGGTATTCGAAGAACGTAATTAATGTTGATAGTACTGTTATTTTTACACATGCACGCATGTGTGTGGGTATTTCAAGTAACACATACAAACTACCATGCATTCCATTTGTTGAAGGTTGCTGGCAAGAATTAAGAATACATGATACTTAATTCTCCTGAGTGACACATATTTAAAAAAAATAGCTTTTAAACCTCTGGAAAAATTAACTTTTTCTTTCATTCATTACATTCTGAGAATTTTTTTTGCAAAAACCAAAGGGTCATTATGGTTTCCTGCAGTTCAAATCGGTCACATTTCTGTGTTCTACTTTTCTGTTTTGCAGCTAGCAAGCGATACGTTATAACTGTTAATTCTGCTGTAATATCTTTCACAGGACAATAAGCAATGAAGAAAAAACATATTGTCAAACAACTAACATTAGCAGCAGCTTGATCTGACCGCGACACAGTATCTCACATAACTGAACTGCTATAATTCTACTTTTATAGGTTACGTCTGAGAAACAGGATTTCACTTTCTTCAGGATCCTTTGCCTTCAGATGTCTGTATTCAGACATGTAGGACCTGACTTTCAAAGATATTTAGACACCTGGATGTGAGATGTGGTTCTAGCAGAAAAATAGGAGACAAATGTCATTCCTACCAACCACCATGAAAAGATAAAGTCTGGTAGATAACAAATGGCCAGATTATTTTTTTTCTTTTTAAGGAAAAGCATGGCCATCAATTTGTATAATTAACATCATTATTAACTGCAAGTGATTGCATTTCCATATATCGTCTGAATAAAGTATGCAATTTCTTCCTCTACCATGAAACTAGACAAGAGCATGGTACAATCAGTTAAAGGGCAAGATAGTTATAGTGTGTAGGTGCTATTTGAAGGACTAGTGTTTTTTTTTTTAACAACTCTAACCAGAAGATTTAATGAATAACAGGGGGAGACAAGATTACACTACTCTGACAGGTTTGCTGCAACAACATGGCTGATCTGTTGCCTGTGTAGGAAAGCCATATAAACAATGAGGAGAACAATTATAAATGACAATTGCAATTGCAATTGACAGTTAAAGGAGGGAGGGTGTTAAAGTGTGTATATAAAGCAATCAATAATCCTGATTCACAAGCTGTGTTTGGTTGATTTATTTTGATAACTGTGCATTCATTTGTTATTCTTTATATAGACAATAACACACTAGTAAATATACATGTGATTGACTATTGGTAAAGTCCTGCTGCAACTCTGTTGTTGCTAAATCTTTGCGGAAAAGTGAGGTGGTCTTACTGAAAATAATACCAAGACATGCTGAGTTTGAAAATAATTGATAATGATAGCTAAGAGAGGTTCTGCTGTATTCTAGAGCCTAGCAAAGTCAGATTATATCAGAAGCATTATTTGGTAAGCTTCAACCTAATTGTTAAATATTACAGTAAGCTCAAAATTGAAGCAGGGTTGTGTTCTTTTAAAAGGCAAATTAAATAAACTTTTTGCTATTTTTCAACATTAAATCATTCTCTTGTAATTCACAAAATATACAGCATTGGGCTCTGAAGGACACTGAGAGGTCATCTTGTCCATCTTCTTGCCTCAAGGCAGAATTAATTATATTTAAACTAGTCTGGATAAATGGTTTCCTATCCTATTCTCAGAAACCTCTCCTGGTGAAGATTCCACAGCCTCCCTGGGCAATCTATTGAGTGTTTATCTATCCTCATACTTAACCTTCCTAGTGTTAAATTGAAATATTTTTTTTACTGCACCTTAAGGCCATTAACTCTTTTCCTGTCCATGGTGGAATAGTTTGTACCTTTCCTCTTTGCAGCAATATTTTACATTTGTAGACCATTATAATGTCTTTACTGTCTTCAGTAAATCACCCAGGTTCTGTCAAGTCTTTCTTCACGGTATGTGTTTGCTAGACCTTTGGTCATTCTTAATGCTTTCCTTTGGACTCTTTCCAGTCAATTAATATCTTCTTTAAAGTATGGCTTTCAAGAGTGGATACAGTGGATGCTGAGCCTTACCTTCCACTAGCAAACAGGAAATAATCATCTTAAATGTAAACTGTGTTACTCTTCTTTCAATGTGTGTGGTTTTCAATAGCAACCATTGTTGGGTGTTATTTTGATTTAATATTACCCATAGATTGGGTGATCTGTGAAACAGCTGGCTGTCCAGTCTTTCCTCCAGGTTGTACTTGTGTGGTTGTACGCTGTCATCTCCATTGACCTCCTTTGTCTTCCAGAATTATGTTCTATGTTTTCTCAAACATTTCCCTAGCATGCCAAGTCATTTTGCTTTCTGAACCTAATCTCCACAAGCTCCTTCCATTTTGCTGTCTTTCTCAGATTTAGAAACACACTCTTAGTTCCAGGGTCGCAGTCATTAAGGAGAAAACTGAAGAGACGCAAAAGCCCTGGACCATACTATTTGTGGCTTTTCAGGTTGACAGTGAACCACTGAGGACAGTTTTCCAGCTGTTGTTACCCTCACTGTGCAGTAGTTTCACCAGAACAGGAAACAATACTGCACTGTCTTGACTGTGACCTATCCGGGATATGCGTATACGACGTTATTGTAACTCTCCTATCTGTGACACCTATTTGTCACAGGCAGAAATTAGGCTGGCGTGGTATTTGCTCTTGAGAAATGTATGCAGGTTGTTACTACCACACTGTCATCTTCTAAGTATTTGCAAATGTTTTAATTATTTTCTGGTTCTAACAGATGAAGTTAGTCTGACTGGGTCCTCTTTCCTTTTTAATGCATTGTGTTGTGGTAAACTTCATAAGGCTGAAAGGGTTATTTCATGTGTGAAAGGGTTATTGTGGGGACTTAAAAGTTCATTTATGAAGTGTTTGGAAACCCGGAGGGCAGAGTGCTATTGAAGCCATAACTATTACAACTAAATAATTTAATAATGCTGGAACCTTATTACAGATTTGTCAAATGTAATGAATATGATAAATCATATTAATCTTCTCTAGTCCAATGGATTTTAGGTATCTAAGAATGGAGGTATGTATCTCAGTACTTCTGCGAACCTCAGAAAAGGTGTGTCTTCATTAAACAGATACAAGATAGCAACTAGATTTTTTTGGTAAGTAAGAATGGTTTGGGTTGGAAGGGGACTTTAAAGGCCATTTAGGCCAACCCCCCTACAATGAGCAGGGACAACTTCAATTAGATCAGGTTGCTCAGAGCCCTGTCCAACCTAACCTTGAAGGTTTCCAGGGACGGGGCATCTACCACCTCTCTGGGCAACTTGTTCCAGTGTTTCATAACCCTCATCATAAAAGATTTCTTCCTTACATCTAGTCTAAGTCCTTTAGCTTAAAACCATTACCCCTTGTCCTCTCACAACAGGCCCTGCTGAAAAGTTTGTCCCCGTCTTTTATATAAGCCCCATTTAAGCACTGAAAGGCTGCTGTAAGGTCTCCCCAGAGCCTTCTCTTCTTCAGGCTGAACAACCCCAACTCTCTCAGCCTGTCCTCATAGATCCCTCTGATAATCTTTATGGCCCTCCTCTGGACCTGCTCCAACAGGTGCATGTCTTTCCTGTGATGAGGACTTTGGAACTGGATGCAGTACTCCAGGTGGGCTTTCACCAGAGTGGAGTAGAGAGGCAGGATCACCTCCCTCCACCTTCTGGCCATGCTTCTTTTGAGATCCTTAAATAACTTTTTTAAACTAATGTAAATATCTGTGTCTCCACTGAAAATAAAGCACAGTTATCTATGCTTTCTCATATCGGAAATACTGACAATCTTTATTAGTTGAAAGTTAGTACTTTCGACAATGTGATACTGCCAGGTTCTGGTTACCAGCTGTCTGAGCTCAAGTCTTCAAAGAAGAAACAAGAGAATATATTTTGTAAAGATACCCTAATTCACCTAATATGCAAAGTTAAATAGATCAGCTTTTATGCTTGAACTTTGATTGACTGATGAATGCTCGAGTCATTAAAACTGTTCTGGAAAAGCCGTAGCCCTTCTCTGGTTCACATCTCTTTAAATTTTACATTTGTTTGCAAGTATGTGAATAAGGAATGAAATAATAAGTTTTTCTTATTCTATGTTGCTTAGACCTACCAGTTCACTTTGCCAAATCTGTGATGAAACAGAACATGCAAGACCAACATCAGTAACTAGTTGAAGGGGGAATGCCAGCAGTGAGATACAGGTTAATACGTAAGGACAAGTTACCATCCTTAGATTTACCTGAACTAGAGTAAGAAAGAGCCTTGCTATCAATCTTTGGGGTCACCCCAAAACAGAGAGACCGTCAGACCTAGGGAACTGCTAGTTCAGCAGGTAGTTATGGTAGTGGTTGTCCAGATGTTCCACATGCTTTATGGTATAAACCTCTGCCTCAAGAAGTTCTATTGAGGCCTTTACTGCAGCTTAAAGGCTCATACCTAAATTTCTAATGGAAAGCAACAAGCTTGAGGTATCTTTAACAGCAGATTCATATGAAGAAGAAGAATTAAAATATGGATTGGTAGTTTTCTCATATAAATGATCTGATATTGTATGTTATGGAAACATGAGAATTGGATGTGAGGAAAAGAAACCTATTTAAAACATCATCTTCTTTCTAATGCAAGGATTGCTATAAACAACTGTAGGTGTAATGCTTTGGATGGGACAGAAAGAGAGCAGAAGAGAAAAAGGAAATTCTTGAGAAGGTTGTAGTACCAGTTTGTTTTAGCAAACTGCAGATAGGATTCTCTGAGTAAGGAAGACTTTATCTCAAACCAGACACATCCTCCTCACAGAGGACTCAAAGCAATTGTAAAGAAAGTTGCCAGTAAGGACGTGCTTTTCACATACAGATTAATTTTCCAGTGTACAGAAGTAAAAGCTGCTGAAAGTAACCGTTTTCAGTGATTAGTGAGAAATCCAAATTTGAAATTTGGAAGCGAAACGGTCATATTATACAATGAAAATCTGTTCAGACTTGTTTGAGTTATAGTCTGTTGAAAAGTGCCATATGTTTTTTGTGTTCTGCGCTGGAGAGCAAGTGAGAACTTTAATGACAGAGGTTTGCAGTGAACACACACCTGTGCATTTTTGCTTCTTGATCTCACTCAGAATTGCAGCTCCAGCCAAGGCAGATAAATTATTTCTTCTTCCACCATTCTTCTAGTACTATAATCAACATCCACACAAAATAATGACATAATTTTAATAGAGTTTTCCTTTGTAAACTGTTTATTCAGAATCTATTTACTCAGCCCATAGCTATGTTCTTTGTATATTCCTGACCTTCAAATTCTTTTCTTTACTGTCTCTCCAGTACGAGTCTTACTGTATCCATTTCACAGACTATAATTATCATTCTGATTCTTAATACATACATAGTTCAGGTTCCAGATGAATAAATAACTTAGATAGAAGCTGTCTGGGATCTATTCCAGGCTCTTGAAGTTTTGGTTGGAAATACAGTTTGCAAAAAATGCAGCTTCTTAAATCTTATTGTTCTTCACAGATAAACATAGCCATGGCACTGCTTATAAATCAGGAGTAGATGATAAAACTGTTAAGGGGAACACAACTGAAAGAGAGAAGCAATGTGGAAAAAAAATATATTTTTCAAAACCACCATAATTAGATGGTGTGAGTTTACAGATTATTCAGTTCAAGTATGTTCTTAATACAAACATGAAACACTAATGACAGTCCTGTAAACACATTTTAAGAGGCAAATGTATTCAGTCTGACATTCCAGAATAGATTCATGACTATATCAATTGGTAAATATTGTAATTTTTCTACTAAACTCTAACAAGATAATTTCTACTGAATAAAATTTGAAAGTAAATAAGTTTAGTTGGTAACGACTTCATTTCAATGTTTCATCTAGAGAAGCATAGTACAGAATTTTCATAATAGTAGAAATTTGAAACAAACTACTGTAGTTTGTAGAATTCACATAATTGATTTCCTTTCTTCCTGAGACAACAGAAACTTGTTAATGTCTCCCTACACTGATAATAATTTAACCACTTTGGAAATTGGTCTCCACTCTTTCCTTTTTCTTATTTTTTCCTCTCAGCAGTAGTTGAATACATTCTTCAGCATAAAAACAAAGTTTTGCTGTTTTAGATAATATTGGCAATTTACTTCCAGTTTTCAGTGAATGCCTTTATAAGCATTGAAAAATGTGACTTCATGATCTGTTCAAACACTGACTGCCCAATAGTCATCTTGTCAGAATCACTGTTGCCAAAACTAGCACAAGGAAGATCAGATGACTTCATGGCATTCACCCTTGACACCAAGCGGTCTTTGAACTTGAGAGAAAATCCTCTGAATACACTGATATCCACAAAAAGATAATTAACAAGCACAGCTAATTCTCTTTGGTCAGTAGCATTTTCCAAAAAAAAGGAAGCAGAAGTCCGATGTATATGCCAAAGCCCATCAGATAGCTACAGGAGCTGCCTACAGCCTGGCTTCTAACATGAGTTATCAGGTGTGGCTGGGACACCTTTATTAAGCCTAGGCACAGAGGTTTTTTTTTATTTAATACATAGATTTGTAAATGTAAACTATTATATAATACATTTATAGTCAAAGAGTTCATCTGAGGTCACAACAATGATAGCAATCTTCCTACTTCTAGTCTTGGCATCACTTATTTGAGGAAATCACTTGGTGTTTGTAACCAAGAAGAAAATCAAACCTTTGTAATTAATTTCCTTGATATTAGTGAAAAGTGAATTGTGAATAGTGTGAATGTGAATAGTGAAAGGAGTCCTCACCCTCAATTTATACTCTACATTTGTTTAACAAAAAATCACTTTTTGTCAATTGACTTTTTGGAACTTTGGCTCCAAGTGTTTTTCTTAGCTGAAAACAGAGTCTTTTTCAATGACACTAATTGCTGTCTAAAAGTGGAGAGCATTTATCTCATACCCCTTGTTCATACTGTTACAGGCTAGCAAGGCTAAAAGAGTAGATAATCAGAGCTTTAATTGCAGAACTGCAGAATTTACAGCAGGCAGCATGAATACATTCATCTTCAGATGTTACCCATGAAAAGCTATTTTACTCATTAAATTAAAGCTCACTGCATTTTTTAAAAGTGAAGTACAAAATTAAAACCTATTATCTCTCTTTTTATGGAAATACCATGAAAAAGAACATCTGAAAGTTTAAAAGTCCCTGGAACTTTACAACCATCCCATTTATAAGACCCCATCAACATTTCACATGGGAGATTCCTGTCTTAAAGGATGAAGAATTCCACATCATAGGAATGCTCAAATTTTACTTAGGATCTTTCCTTCCAAAATCACAAAAACTAGGTGATCAAAAGACAACTGAAATGAAATTCATATTGCTAATTATGAATGGGCTAATCGTTCCAAAAATCATTATGTGTACGAAATGAATCACAGAGGCTTTGGCCAATATTGCAGGCTTTGTTTTTTTCTATCACTACAATTTTAAAGTTTCCAGCTAATTTGGTAATATATGCATGAACATGAAATCCAAATGCACAGCATACAGTGCTTGGAACAACTCTAAATACTTAAGGATTTCAGAGTTCTTGTTCAGCATTGTGCTAAAGCTATTTCCAGTTTAAGCACCGACTGAAAAATACTTATTTAATAGACAGCTTAAACATACACAGATTGTTTTATCTCATAACAGAAGCACAGTATTTCCAATTACTATTCCATTAAGACTACAAAGATGATTCAACACAACAGTTGTTATTGCTGTTAAAAGCCTTAATCATATTAATGTTGTCACACCAGTCTTCTCAGCAACCAGAACTTCAGCGTGTATTGACATTTAACACATTACAAAATAAATGCCTATAGTGTTTGTAGAACTCTCTTCAAGTAATTCCTTCATTTTTTTCCCCCAAATTGCCTGTTTGTCTAGAAACAGCAAGGGAAATTAAATTAGATGTTAATATTCTACCCAAACATTCTGTAACTTCCATCAGTTCCTCTTTAGGAATTGTAAGCTTCTTTCAGCATTTGCTTTTTCTCCCACAGAAGTCATAAGTAAAGCCAAAACTTGCTATAATTGGGATTTTCTAAAATAGTCTCATTCTGTGTAAATATTCCTAAGTCTGGATTTATTCCCATCCGCCAATCAAGAAATAAGAGAACTCCAGCACTTTAGGTTCACAGGAAAGGATTGTCTTTCACAAGGATCTCAAGGTTAAACTCTTCAGGGTTGGAGACCTGAACAGCAGCTTTGCCCTACCGTTTATCTTCATCACATTTCCAGATAGACCCTTGTAAACTTAAGTTTGGCGCAGAGTTTAGGGGACTGGCTATAGAAAAGCAAGCCTTTTAAAATATTTTCACTAAGAACTTCTCAGAAATGAGGCCAAAACATGTGGAAGCTTTATTATTCCCAAACCAATGAAATTAAGGAAATTCAGAGTTAAAATCAAACTGAAAAGAAAACCCAACAAAGAATGGAAATAAATAATCCACACCTGAACTACTCCTTGTGCTATCATGCAAAAATCTCACAGGAAAAATAAGCAAAGCACCATTTGTAGAAAATGGGGTCTTTTTTATTATTATTGTCACTCGAGAAGAAAAGAGAAATGTTTTCAGACACACAACCCCTTTTTCAGATTATTTCGTTGAGCCTGGGTGCCAGAAAGCTTCCTTGCTCTTCCCAAAAATATTGCTTGGATGTTGAAAGAGACAAACCTCTGGGTTTGTATAACAGTTCCATGAGGCCATCACAACTCCAGCAGTGCTTGTGTCATGGCTGTGCTCGTGTCCCCACACTAGATCAAATAAAGGCAACACTAAGTCTCCCTTAGCCTACTGGTGGATGCAGAAAAGGAACAAGGGTTAACATTAAAGTTGCCTCATATGTTTTGTAATACACATTCCAGGTACAGGCTGAAGTTCACTGAAGTACATTGGTGTACTTCACTGTAAATGGTTGGTTAAACCTTAAGTATGTTTTTTGATGGAAATTCCCATTCTTATTTAAATACTGAATATGACTAATAAACAAGAGTTAAAAAAATCTTTACAGTAATTCGTTATACTTTAAATGCAGGTTGTTGCTGAATACTAAAATCAGATCAGATCAAGCCCTTCAAAATCATGGCATAGCCCTAGAATAACAAAATACTAAAAACTATTCTAGGCTTTCTAATCTTTACTTTCTCTAAACATCACAGAGCATGTTCATTCTGTATTTCTCTTAATTTCTACTGAAATTATGAAAGCTCTTTTTTTAGAAGAAAAAAAGGAAGTTACAAGCTAGCCACAACATACAGATCGATTAAGTTGAGTCACTTGTCACAGCTAGGCCAATACAAGGCAGGTAAGTACATATCCAAATCTCTTGCAAACCTCTGTTAAATTCTTTCATCATTCCTTCTGTCCTCCCTTTTGCTTACCCTTTTATGTTCTACAAAGCACACATATCTCCATACACATTTTTCCTTCTTCCAGATACGTGTATTTCTAGTGTTCACCCCTTTTCTATTTTTTCTAATAAGTATATCGGATACAAAGCTTTTTAAAAGAGCTCTTTAGAAATTTCTAGTAAGTTTTGCTACTGTTTGTAACTGAAAACTTATTCGTCAGCAAAGGTGCAATATCCCTGAATTTCTTAGAGTTGTCCTCCACATGTGTGTTATTTCCTGTTGCTCTTAGGGCACATCTGCACCACAGCTCTTTTGACTACAGCATTTCGTCATAAGAGACTACTACATCGTATTGTTTCCAGTGATCTAGTGGCTCTCTTTAAGAGCCCTTTGTGAATCTGAGCTAATTGAATACTTTGGAAGACTGCTGCACTTCTCAGAATAATCACCTAACTGTAGGCAAGATACAGTTTCAGTCCTACTGAGAATAATGGCACCTGACTTTGGAGAAAGGGCAGTCCTGCTGGGGATGTTGGGTGGCAGTAGGATGTTACTCTTCAGCCCGTTCTGAGAAAGAAACTTTCTTATGCAGAATAACAAGGAAAAAATGACCTTTTTTTCTAAAATAAAATTTTCAAGTGCACGCAATCTCTCTTAAGATATAGCAAAAAGACAAAATTTAAGCATCTATTATTACATTTTTAAGGCTATTCAGGAGAATTATATGATGCAGTTTGTTCAGTTTCTTAGAGAGCTTTTCCTAAAGTGTGTTTGATTGAAGGTAACCAGCTTGCTCACAGATATTCAAAAAATCCATTAAGTTTTCATGCATAATACTCCTAATTTGGGACGAGCTGAAATCTTGTTTTAAATGCACAGCAGAGTTTATTCTTAGATTAAAGCACCAACAGTGGCTATGTAACAGCACCCAAAAAAATGAAGTAGCTGGTCACTCTTTGATGCATGGTGTTGCAGACAAGTTCCTGTGATCCTCCTTTTTTGAGCCACTATCCTGACAGAATTAAAGTTAAATGTGGATCATCTTTTGAAGTGAGATGCTGAAACCCAGTGAAGTGAGATATTTACTCAGAGGCAGACAAAAGGAACTCTAGTTTATTCCAGGTGTGTGGGCAGCTGCAATGCAGACTAAGAATGTGGCTGAAGCTCATTGTAGCTCCCTTCTGAACAGGACATACAATTTTCCTTTCCATGGGCACATGTCAGGGAGACAGTATATATCCATGCCACATCCTAGGACAAAAGTGATTCCTCACTATTGTTAATCTCTAATCTTAAGAACTAGCAAGAGCACCCAGGTTTTGTAATAAAGACCTTGCTTGGGGGAGTATTCCCTAACACAGATTACTCTCGACTTCAATGTTTAGACACTACTTTGTATTGAAATTGTGAAGATTCATTATCTGAAGAGGTTCTGCCAAATAATTCCCTATATTACTTAATTTCCAGACCTTAAGTGGAGCAGAGCAGGTGCAAAGGTCTTCTGCAGGTTTAGATGTTGACATGAGAGCCTCCAGAAGGAATTCCAGTCTCACTGGTTAAAAATACCGCAGTGACCAGTCCTCAGCTGCATCCTTCTAATAGTAGTTTGTATTTTGTTTCCTTGTTTCTTCTATTCACACACCTTGACATCTTGCTAAATCTACTAACATAAATGATATAATTTCCATTGTAGTTTTTCCCTTGGAGATGCATCCAGAAATGACGATTTGTAACTTAACTAGTCAGAGTCTACCTGGTAAATGAAGGAGATGATGTTCTAGATTTTACGTTGGCTGCCTATTTAGGATATTTAAGTATTAAATAGTACTTTCTACTTTGAGTTAAGATTCCAAGCTGTATGTTTTACAACGGTGAGATTAAAAATTAAGGCTGCTTTAAAAGTTCCTTAGACAAAGGCAGTTAAAGACCTACGAGTTCTTGAAAGGGCATTAGGGAATGACATAATTATTTGTGAGTGCTCTGGGATGATGTAATTTGCTCAAGTGGAATCTGGGGAAACAAAATTGGACCACCCTTTGAAAATTTGCTGCTGATCATTAGAGTACAAATTTCCCCCTGGAAAGCAAAATACATTCTAAACAGGTTTTCATTTTACTAGCTTAGGTACCCGAGAGCAGAATTTAGCCTTGAAAAAATTTCACTGTGTTATTTGCAAGGTAATGGAAATCTTCCCATTATTTGGTTGGACTGTATGACCTCCAGAGGTTCCTTCCAACCTCAACCATTCTGTGATTCTGTTTCTATTAATTCAATAGGGATAAGCACACTCATTTTTGTTAATTGTTTAGGTGCTTTAATATTTTATGATATGTATTGCAAAATATCATTTAGTGATCTTAAAAATTAGATTTTCCTAAGACATAGGGTCTAGACATATGTGGGTAAAAATTTAGGCATACCACTATACTTGATACTCTATCACCTTTCCTTCCATGTGTCAAAAAGCTCTAAAAAATTATTAAAAGCGTATTCTAAATCTCCAGATTAGTGCATTCAAAACAGTTAAAATTAATTGTATATACCCATGATTTCTAAATGTACTGGAAATACAATCCAAGAAATTCATCAGGGATAAATTTTAGCCCTGCTTCTGATATTTTTTTTTCCATTCCAAGTCAAGCCTTTTGAATGCTTTACAAGGTCTGACATCATAATTACAGTTTTATAAAGCTATTCCTCATGAAACCTTCCATATGTTCGCCCATAAAAGATTATGAAGTAATGTTCAATTCCTGGTGGTCTAGGAAGAATAAATCAATAAAATCATGTGAGAGAAAAGTCGACCAGTTTTCAGTACTTTCCATAATGGATATATTACAAATAATTTTGGAAAAAATGCTCTAAACCTTCTTCTAGCATCCCTGAGGAAACATTAGTAACAATAAAAAGCAGGTTTTATTTTAGAATGGAAGGTGCTCATAACAGAAGCCAGCCTTCTCCCAGACATTGAGTGATAACATTGGATAATTCTCCTATTCACAAGCAGGAAAACTCTTTCTATATTCTGTTCTCTAGTATTTCATTACTAAATATTACAGTTCCGCCTTCATGAGAGTGCGGTTATAAGTGAAAACATCCTGAAGTCATTCAATTGCTTCCTGCCAAACTGAACACAAAAGCTCATTATAGCCCTTTGATTCGCCTCCCCAATGCCTTCATCTGCAGAGCTCCTAAGAAATTTCTCTTAGCTGTATTTTACAATCCTGATATGAAAAGCATCAAGATAACTCACTATAGAGGAAAGAATATCAGTGGGTTTTTACATTACTTACACTCACTGTGCGTTTTTCCTTTTTTTCAAATTCTAAACAAAATCTGTGGGGAAAAATAGCAAACGAAAGTCTTCCTTTGATGGTACTAATAATTTCAAGCTGTTAGATGCCCAAAAATATACAGCACCTGAAATGGTCAATTCCACCTGCAGAAAGCATTGGATCAGTTTAAAGTGTAAGAGATAAGAAACAACAAAAACAAATAGCAGGGCTGAAGAGCAGACTGCGTCTTCAGTGGGCTTTCTAACCTACTTCAGCCAGGACATCAGACACATCAGACTATAGAAATGTCCTTTTTAAAATCAAATCACCACAAGCTGCACAAATACAGTTGCTAAAGTAAAAAAAAAAAAAAAAAAAAAAAAAAAAAAGTGCTTAATTTGCTCCCAGCATGGCTCGGGGACCCTGGCACAAATGGAACTAGCTGATGGCCCTGCCTGCCTGTACCTGCGCAATTTAGCAGCTTCAGATCCCATCCCTGTGAGTCCTGTGGGCCCCAGAGGAGACCCTGTGGCATCGGCTCAAGTACAGCTGTGGTCATAGGGGAGCAGCTGGCAAAGAGAAAAGGGTGGGATGCAGGCCCGTGAGGACAGCCAGCGCTGTGCTGGCACTGGACTGTATATGGGAGCAAAACTGGTGGGAATGTTTGCACTCAAGTCAGCAGATGTGAGTGGGCACGTACTGTCACTAGCAGGATAAAACCACGTTCTGTTTCTGTAAAAAATTCTGAGGGTCTTCTGCTGGAATTTTCTGCAAAGTGTCGGCAGCAAAAATAATTGGTCAGGTTAATGTTTCTCAGCTTGCTTAGTCCCTGAGAGTTTTAAAGTGCGGGTTAGTTAATTCCTTTTAAATGCTTTTTACTATAGGTTACAAGGAAGGCCAATGGAATCCTGGGCTGCATAGGGAAGAGTGTGGCTAGTAGGTCGAGGGAAGTCATTCTCCCCCTCTACTCTGCACTGGTGAGGCCACAACTGGAATACTGCATCCAGTTCTGGGCTCCCCAATTCAAGAGGGATAGGGAACTACCGGAAAGAGTCCGGCGAAGGGCAACGAGGATGATTCAAGGATTGGAGCATCTCCCTTATGAAGAAAGGCTGAGAGAGCTGGGACTCTTTAGCCTGGAGAAGAGAAGGCTGAGGGGAGACCTTATCAATGCTTATAAGTATCTGAAGGGTGGGTTGAAGGAGGAGGGAGCCAGGCTCTTTTCAGTGGTTGCCAGTGAGAGGATGAGGGGCAATGGACACAAGTTGGAACAGAGGAGGTTCCGTTCAAATATGAGAAGAAACTTCTTTACGGTGAGGGTGACAGAGCCCTGGAACAGGCTGCCCAGGGAGGTTGTGGAGTCCCCTTCTTTGGAGATTTTCAAGACCCGCCTGGATGCAGTCCTGAGTAACATGCTCTGACATGCTCTGGGCAATCCTGCTTCAGCAGGGGAGTTGGACTAGATGATCTTTATGGTCCCTTCCAACTCTAAAAATTCAGTGAAATTCAGTGAAATTCCACCCTCCATTCCAACAGAAGTTACATGTTTCATGCTAGTCCGTTGTGTTCCACCAGCATTGCACCAGTATGTTTGGCGCCATTCTCTTCATCCATTCATTTATTCATCAGCCCAGTACTTTTGTTAATCCACATGGCAGAACTTTTTCTCCTTTGTAGATCTGGGACTCTTCACCACAGTTACATTGCTGCTAGCTCTAGGTCGTGGGGTGTGCCTTTGCTGTGGGGCGAAACGGCTGTTCCTTCTGGCTTGCCATGCAAGTGCTAATAAATGTGTGTGAATTAATGTATGTGCTCTGGAGCTGAACTAAGCACTAATATTTCCTTTACCCAGCTATCTACTCTTGCCCTTCTGCCCCGTGTGATATTATGCTGCTAAACCCATGCCAGTTTAGGATGCTACACCAGTGATTTCCCTATCAAATTCTACAATTTGTGGGATGATATTCCCCTTGGAAAAGCAAATGAAGGAGGAAGGCAGGCTAATTGATTCAGCATTCTGCCACTGCCTCTGAGCACAAGCACTTAGCTGTAATAATTGTGAAACAGAAGAATTTACACTAAGTTATAAACTAGTATCATAGAATTCAGTAAATGGCGGATGCCTCATGAACTATCAGCGATTCAGAGTATTGCCATATAGTTTTACTATTTCAATGCACTTTTCCAACTAATACCTGTAAGTAATGTAGTCTCCCATTTTAAGGTGGCGTGATGTTTATAGTGTATAACTATGGAATGGGGAGAGGTTGGTGTTTTTTCTTTATAAAACTATGCCTGTAAGCTGCTAAATAACAGCTGTATTTCAGTGCATTCAGAAATCATGGCTTAATATTTATGTCTCCTTTTCCTAGTTTACAACCAGTAAGACCTTATACTGAAAACTCTACCCATTAATGTAGCATCACCCACTGCTAAAATAATGAATGTTAATTTTTACACAAAACAACAGAATGTGTGTAAAGCATTAGTCTCTGTGTAATGTGCACTGGCAGAATGGCATTCCTCAAGAAAGTTAGTTAGCTAAAGAAATAATATGTGTCCAGTGTGGTTGCTTTAAAGAAATTGTTTAAATTAAGCATTAAGATTTCTATTGCTAGCATACACCTCTAAAAAAGTAATATTGCTTTTGCAATTTGGAGTGTAAAACAGCAGGATATAAAGCAGCAGGCACATTTTTGGTTGACTTTTTCTTCAGCTAAGCATGAGTCCAATTTGGAAAAAAGAAGAAACACTACATCTTCATTGTCCAATTAGAAAAAAACACAAAACATGATCAGATAGAAGGAGATGCAAATCTTTTCAATGATTTCCACAGAGAAGTTGATACTATTTCTGAGAAATATTTCTGAGCTGGTGTTTTCTCTTTAATAGCATGCTCCCACCTCCCCTCCTTCTTTGTGTGTTAGCAGAGAGTTTTCTCCAGTTCTGTCTTGAATACATTTTTGTTGTTGCAGATTTTCTATCAAATATGTCACAAATGTTTTTGCAAACAAGCAAAAATTTGAGTAAAGCTGCTCAGTTACTGTAAATGCCCAAAGCTCTTATCAGACCTCTGACCTGGTAGTGATTGATGGGACTTATAGGAATTAATTTTCTTTCCCACTGCCTGCAATGACAGTCAACATCAACATATATGGTCAGGTAATAGAGTCTCAAACCCTGTTGACATTGTGCAGGTGATAATACCAAAAAGCACCCATTTATTCATTCTGGGGCATATGCTATCTTTTAATTAGGACCATGCACGTTTTAACATCAGTGTACTTTCAACCTGTCTTTTGTCTGCATTTTTATGCTGCTGGATACTGATCAGGGCTGAATATTATCAACCTTGTCATTTTCAGAAGCTGCTTGTGGACTTCTAGAAGAGACTAAAGGAGGTCTTGTTCTTGTAACTCTGTATTCTACTTAATCAGAGACATTTTTAAGGTGACAGTGGACTGTTTGGATGGGATTCAGTTGCCTAAAATGGCACTAAATGCCTACTCTTAGATACCAAACTACTGCTTTGCCTCCTGCTGTCACTCTCAGAGTGCAAATCTCCTGCAGATCTTGTCGTGTCTGCCAGTCAAATGTGAATGTCTCAGATTTTCTACAGTGTCTCAAATGACACAAAGCATTTATGCTTAAGCAACTGAATCCTACCTTTTTCAGTGAGAGAAAAGCATTATTTATATGTATTCCATTAGTTATTTGCTGCTTATAAAGCCTCAATAGTTTTAGCACTCGAGCTCTCTTCTTAATACTCAGAGTGTATTGCTCCAAAATTTGCTGCTCCTTGTTTTTATTTCTGCATATGTACAACAAGGGAAATAAATTTGGTTTTGTCTCCATTACTTTCTACAACCAAGTAACTTAATGTAACACTGCTAGGAAACTTGGGTTATTTGTCATTTAACACTATTTAAATGTAGGAAAATGTCAATGGTGAAGCTCAAGGTGTTTGGCTCTGTTTGGCTTTTCTGAAGGTCTGTTCATATGGCATGTGACTCACAGTAGGTGTTCTTTATGGTTGGTATAATTCATATTTTGAAACAGAAAAGCAAAGTTTTATTTGGGAAGTCATCATATGTTCATTATTTAGCCTTCATGTTTTAAGATGTTCTTTAGTACCAAACATCTAGGAGTTTACGGAACAATTCTCCATTTTAAAATTGAATTTCTGTGTATTGCATTCTGGACTGTCTATCCATGATCACTTTTGAAAATATTTTAAAATAAAAGCTATGGAGTTTGGAAACACTTTGACAAGACTGACAGAGTTAGTTTCTGAAGTGGCCAGAGGGAAAACCTTTATGCCTTATCTTTAACCATCAGATAAAAAAATACACTATTTAAATTAATATAAGAGAAAAATTCAAATCTCTCTTAGGATACTTTAAGTTCAACAAATACATATATGTGTTTTGAGGTTAAATTTTCCTCACTACATTTTTATTAGTTAAAAAAACCCAACAGTTAGTTTTATTTTTCTCATTGTACATAAATATTAAGATGTTTTCTGTCTTTTAAAAGAACAACTATGGAACACCTGCAAGATGATGACACAAACTTGCCATTGCCTAAATTTTTTGGATTAATGCTTGCTTGATGTACTTGCAAAAATATGCAAATTATTCTGATTGTCAATTTAAATTTATTGCAAGATGGGAGAACCTTGACTCTGTGCTTTTAAGGAAAAAGTGTAAAGCTCTCATTTCAGATCCATCTTTGATGCTGGCATTCACTAAGCAACAACATGAGCTAGCTGAAATTTTGCCTCTATATCTCTGTACATATGCTGAAAGCTGAAATAGTGGATTAAATGATAAAGAGTCCTTATTTATCATCATTATAATAGATATGTCACAAGTACTTGTTTTAAAAGTGGTGGATGAGATAATCTGTTTCCAGAAATAAACTGTACATTTAGGCAATCAGAAGAACATATAGTTTCTTCTGTTGAAGCATAAAACCTGTAAAGCTTCTGGTGAGAGCAAAGCAGAAAGGGGCCATGTCACATGGCTTTTGCCTGCATTAATATATTGACAGGTGTTGGGAGATGCGATAGAAGCTCTGACTGATGTAGTTGCCCTGACACAGAAGTCAGTGATGTATCTGCAAATTCTGGTTCCCCTTCTCACCTTGCCTGACATGACTTTTGTCAGGTGGCTTTAAGATAATAGTATAAAATGCAGCTTTGCTGGTATGGCTTCACCTCTACCAGTCGCTATTTGATTTCTGTACAAAATGTAAAATGCCTCTATAATAGAGTAATCTGAAATGCATTATGAATATCCAATAGGTGTATTTTGCCTTTTAAAATCTCAAATTTTTCCATTCCTCCTAGAAGTGCTGGAATTCTCCACTTGCAAAGTCTGTAGAAAACAGGCTCTTTCTGGTTAAAGCTGTGTTTTGTATGACTTGGTTAAAAAACAAAGAAAAACTTTTAACTGCTTTTTAAAAGATTTGTTCCAGTGAAACCACTGTTAACTTTTTGGAGCTTTGGTTATTCTTTCTTTAAACAGTCAACTTCTTTTACCAGCCAAAGAACAAGTCATTTGATTAATCATCATTTTTATCTCTTTGAAAGGATCCTTTCCGACCATTGGGGTGAAGTCTCTTTCGAGATTCCTGAGGGCGGGATTTTTAAATAGCATCCTGGCCTCACATCCAGTGTCAGGGGGTGGATCTTTACCCCCCAGCATTTCCTCTGGTAGGTATTCCAGCCTATTCCCCCACATCGATTTTCCCCTTCATCCTTTGCCCCATCTCTCCACACATCCCAGGGCAACAGAATTTGGTATTGGTCAGACAGGGAGATTAAATGTCCCTTCCAATAAAAGAACCAAACTGAAAGGAAATCGAAAAGATAAATTACTTTTCAGGAATTAGTCATTTTCCTGAATCAATGCATAGAAATTGTGAGGGAAACTGATCTGTAGTTAAGTGGTCAACCTACATATAGAAAGAGAAGGGTTGGTATCCTCTAATCATGCACTTCTTGAAGCATGCCCATGTGCACCAGGGAGACATAACTTTTAAAATGCCTCTATAAAATCCCAGATTTTATGCAACTCTGTAACTCTTCCTTAAAAATTTATATTCCCTTGCTAATACATGGAAGCAAAACAAATTTGGAAATGCAAAATTTAATTATGTACTGTTGTAGTGTTTAAATCCTTTGCATGCTTCCACAGCTGCAACTTGTATCTCATGAAAACTGCCTTAACTTTCTTTAACAATTTTTTTAACAATTTCAACTACTATAATTCTCATTAAATGAGTGAGAAGACCCCATTGCTTCTGTTGCCAGCATGATATTCTGCATTGCTTCTGGTGAGGTCCCCAGCTGTATGATGGTATGTGGGACCCTGGAGGGTTGGCATAAAGTTGAGCGTAGGCTAAGAATAACAACGCCATGCCAGCTGAATGGGCTGCTATCAGATACTGGGCTGAAACAGGAAAGAAAGACAGATTAGAGGCATTCTCTCCCAGAAAGGCTGTATGTTATCCATTCTTTTCTGGAGCCATTAAATACCATCTTCCACCAAAGCTAATATATAAAGACTAAATACGTGTATCTTAATTATACTTAAAACTGAATCAAATTTCAGTTCTGTTCCTTTCCAAACTACATATTTCTAAGTAAAATTGATCTGTACATGTACCAATGTCACACTTGTACCCTTTCAGGACATCTTACCTGTAATGTTAATTACAGTTTTTCTTAAAGAGGGAAAATCTCTTATGGTAAAAGTAGAGAGGAAATTGAAAAATGACATAATGTTATTGATTTGCTATACAAAAGAAACCATTCTACTTCTCTATGCCCCATTTTACCTATTGCAGTAATTGTAGGCCTTGTTAATATAAGATGATTCTTACCTTTTTTTAAGTGCTATTATTTCTTTGTGTACTTTCTTCGAATAGAAGCTTCTCAGCAAGTTTGATGTCATTTGTTATGACTCTGTGTGTGTCTTTTGTCAACAGTTTGTAAAATATTTTCCATATTTTTTTCTCCTTGGGATATCTCAGAGTGTTTAATACCCTCAGGCTATTTTGACTCTCAGCATCACAATGAGATTGGTACCTGTAACCAAATAACTGTGGAAGAGGAAATACTCCAGGCCCCAGAAAATTCTCTGTTTTGAATATAGTGTTAAGTATAGTGTATCACTGATTCTGTTAGATTACAAATGGCTTGACTGCACTTGTGAACTGGCTTCTCACCTACGTACCTACCTACAAGTTTATTTTAGAAGTCCTCAGGACTGTTACTGTCTGAGTGCTTGTAAAGCGGTTTATCACGTTTTTTAGACTTAAATCATAACTCTTAAATGTGGTTTGTTTAATAAAACTCTTTCATACTTTCTTGCTATTAAATGTCTTTTACAAAGAATTCTGATTCAATCTGATGAAATATTCAAAACAGGGAAAAATGGAAATGCAGCTACATGATATGCAACATACACCCCACCAAGGTAATAGAAATAAATGTTATTGTTTGATCATGTCAACAACAACAACAAAAATGAGTCAAGCAGCAACCCTATGGAAAGAGAGAGACTGCCTGCCTTCTGGAAAGTGAGGATTGTCAGGCACTTGAAAGCCAGGGAAGAACTGTGATAAATCCAATGGAAAAGATGTGTTCCTTGAGAAGGAGCACATGAGGCATCCAGGTGGCATGAAACACTGCAGTACAAGTCAGAAATTGCTATTAACAAATGTACCCTAACAGTCTTAGCTGTAGTGCTGCTATTTAACTCTTCCTTTTTCACTTTATCATATTTGTATTTACATTAAGCACAATCTTAATTCTGAATTGCCTCTCTCTGTTACAGAGATGACCAGAGGATGCCATTTCCATTTCATGTTAACTTTCTAAATTGCTAAAACCAGCTTTGCTGTGCACAGGAGCAGAAAACCCACACATTTACTGCATTTTTTTGTCAAAAAAACCTCCAAACTGTTGAAGGGAGTACTGATTTGGGATGTGAGAGACTCAGTTACTGTGCATGATTCAGAGGAAGATATGTTTATCGTTGCATCCTTAATCACTTCAGTACAAACAGAGAAGCGACATATACTTTGTTCATTTGTACCAAAAAACACTGTACTAAACACCTGAACTTTTTTCTGAGTATTGGTTTACCAGGGAAAAAAGACACCCAAGGCAACAGTGCTCCAAGAAGGTGTTTAAGTAGTGATATCATAGAATCATAGAATCATCTAGGTTGGAAGGGACCTTTAAGATCATTGAGTCCAACCATCAACCTAACACTGCCAAAAACACCACTACACCATGTCCCTCAGCACCACATCTACCCATTTTTAAATACCTCCAGGGATGGTGATTCCACCACACCCCTGGGAAGCCTGTTCCAATGTTTGATATCCTTTTGGGTGAAGAAATTTTTCCTAATATCCACCTTAAACCTCGCCTGGCGCAACTTGAGGCCATTTCCTCTTGTCCTATCACTTGTTATTTGGAAGAAGAGACTGACCCCCACCTCTCTACAACCTCCTTTCAGGTAGTTGTAGAGAGCAATAAGGTCTCCCTTCAGCCTCCTTTTCTCCTTTTTCCCCCCGCTCTGTGGCCACGATTCATATGGTGTCAGGAGTGATCTATTATAGTTATTATCTTCTAGTGGTAGGAGCCATGGGGATTAGGCACACTACTGTGTTCTTGCTCTGCTGCTCTCTGCCTTTTCTTCCTTTCATGTTAGACTGTTATGTTACGTTTTGGTCCCTTGTGTTGTTGTGCAGCCCAGTTTGGGAGGGAGATCACACCAAGTACCGAGTGGCCTGAAGAGGGGGAAAGGGGTTGCACCATCACAGGGCCCAACACTGGGCCATGCACAGGGGGACAATCACTTCCCTAGTCCTGCTCGCCACAGGATATCTGTGTTACCATGACAGCCTCTGGCCGTTAGAACAGAAACAAGCAGGCAAAATCAACTGCCCGTTGCAGTCTTGATGCTTACCCTCTGAGGCTTACCTTCTCTCATTAAAAGAGAGAGGATTGCTGTTTGTGTACTGGCACTGGAGGGAAGCATGCTTGATTGCTGCCTTTGATAGCACAGTGACCCCACCTCCATTATCTGAGATGGTGGGCTCATATTGGGCAGTAGTCTTCAGAAACCTAACAGAAGTAATTAACGTTTAACAACTTTGCTGATCTCTAACCTAATTGCTTCGTATATAGCTGATGTGTAAGATTTCAGTGAATTTAAATACATGGAAGGCTTAAAATGTCTGTGTTATTCTGCTATTAGGGTCATTGGGAACAAAGATAATGAGATTATTTTTATTTACCAAAACCTTTAACTCAAGCTAAGTGGCAGGTTTACTTCAAAATAGTCAGAAAATTTATTCCTTACTAAAGACAAAATGCTTTTACACCTGTTTTCTACAAAACTCCCCACAGATGTTTTAAGTGAAACACAGAACTAAACTGGAAAGCCTGCTATAAGTAAGTATCTGGAAAACAGTTTGGGAGGGCAATGTAGCTGTTGGTTTCCATTTTTTCCCCTTCTAATTTTCTCTCAATAGTTGGGGGAGTAGGGGGAGTGCATTTCTTTTACCATTGCTCTGACAGCTGATGTTCAGTTTTGTTTAATTTGTTGTCTGCTTTTGCACTGTGCAGAGGTTCATTTATGTAAAAGGTACCCTCATTTAGCCAACTTAAAGATTAACTTATGCTGCTGGCATGGGGCATTACATCTTTCTGTATAAACGGATTGCCTCAAATGTAGGTGGATTTTAAGCCTAGACATAGCTATGCTAATGCAATAGTGCTTATATTTGATAGTTGCATCAAAAGTCTGTCACTGCTATACAGCCATTTCACTAGAAGCAATGCTTTCAGCAGGCCTCCAAGCATCTGTCCTAGATTTTTGCAAAAGCAAGCACATTTTTAAACAATAGCTTTCTTTTGATTTAACTATCATTTATGTCACAAATCACTTAGTTTCTTGTTATCCCACCTGTTAGCAGTACAAAGTCACATGACTTAGTTGATGTAGGTCTATAATGACAGATGGATTCACATAAGCAATAAGTACCTTTTCCCAAGTGATATCCTTGCATATATTAAATAGAATTCATAGAATCATAGAATGGTTAGAGTTGAAAGGAACCTTAAAGATCATCTGGTTCCAACCCCCCTGCCGTGGGCAGGGACACCTCCCACTAGAGCAGGTTGCTCAAAGCCCCGTCCAGCCTGGCCTTGAACACTTCCTGCGATGGGGCAGCCACAAATTCTCTGGGCAACCTGTTCCAGTGTCTCACCACCCTGACAGTAAAGAATTTCTTCCTAATATCTAATCTAAATCTCCCCTCTTTCAGTTTAAAACCATTACCCATCACCCTATCACTACATTCCCTGATCCAGAGTCCTTCTCCAACTTTTCTGTAGGCTCCCTTTAAGTAATGGAAGGCTGCTATAAGGTCACACTCCTCATCGTACTTAGACTAGCATGAGCTGTGGAAGATTACCCCTTCCTTCATAATTACGCATACACGCACACAAATATACACATATATATACGTTGTGAAAAAACAAATAACTAAATTGCCAGTGCTGCATCCATTTCTTCAAATTCCAGCTCTTCCAAAATAAGTACAGTGTTGTTTACTTCCATTTGAGGGAAATTCTTAGCTCACTGTTTTTGCTGTGCATTGGCAACTCTTGATTTCAGTCACCTGTAAAGGATTTCGTATATAAATGCATACCCATATTGCCAGGCAGAATTTAGAATAGAAACAATTATGGTATGCTGCAGTCTTTGAAGAGTGTCAGACAGATTGTTAAGTTTGCTGAGTTGGAAAGGAAAGGAGGGAAAGCAAATACCTTTCCTACTGTTTCTTTCAAGCTAAACTCCTTTCCTGAGTTTTTCTGTTGACAAGAACAACTTGAAATGGGTGTCAGGCTGTGAGAAACTTTGGAAAAGTTCCTGTCAAGCGAAACTCCCAGACCCCTTCATACTGTTCAGGCTTCAAACTACATTAGCAGGAGAGGTGGAAAAAAATATCCAAATTATTCTTTCCATACACACCTTTCTATGAACATCAGTGCTGTGATTTGCTTGTGAATTCTCTGATCTCCCCATGCAGCCAGCAGCTGGATCATTGCCCCTATTTCATTCACAGACAACATCACTGCTGTCTTGGACTAGGTAATGACAGGACTCCTCCTCCACATAAAGTACATTATACAGAGGATATCCCCAGTAAAACCAGGATTTACTGCCTGGTTGTCTATGACTGTTTGTCTAACATACATTGTAATATTCACATTTATTACAGAGAGTTTCTCAAAAAACTCAGACATAACTGTAGAATACTAAACCAGATAATTATCAGTTTTCTTTTCCCCAAAATTAATATTTTATTACACTTCCCAAGTGCACCTGAGTGAGCCCATTATTCTTGATATTGTATAAACTGACAATTGAAAGCAAATTGTATTGACAGACCCTTATTGAACAAAATTACTCAACAAGAACCATTAAGGAACAATTGTTCATAGTGAAACTCAACTATAATTATGGTACTCCAATAATGAGAAAAATAACTTCTATTTTTTTTTCAGTTAATGCATTTTTCCCTATTCTGGATTCCAGCACCTAAACTGCTGTTTTGTTTTGTTTTTTTTAAAATGAAAATTGTTAATTCTTGCTCTGTGACTAACAAATTGATTCTTTTATTGCATATGCATTTTCTAGGATATCTGAGCCAAATGGCTCTTCCAGTTTATTCTTTCCATCCTCAGTGCTATTTCACTGGCACTTCTAGCCCATTAACTCTACAACTAATACGTAATGGTATGTATTTTCTGAGGGTGGAAGTTCAAATATATGTGGACTTTTCCATTAGGCAGGCAGGAAATACTTCAGAACCAAAGTACGGATGAGCAGTAAGTAGCATGAATAGTGAGAGAAACTTTGTTTTATGCTGGTCCATTGGGGTTTAGCTTGAATTGTAAAACTGGGATTAAGCTTTGAGCGTAGGACTTTATAAAAGGAGGTCTCCATTCTCTACCTTTGCTAAATAGCTTATTTTGTGCTCAGATGGTCATCGTAAGCAATTCCAAACATTTTAGAAGTTCAGAAAAGTTTATTTCCATATGTGGTCATTTTTATATTTTATACAGTACTATTGCATATCTTTTAAAATCTGACTATAGAAAATGTGGTAGTTTACTGTAACAAGCATGTGAATTGAAGCAAGTTCTGTTCTTTACTAACAGGAGCAGAAAGGTAGGAAGAGCTGGAGGACCCTGATGGATGCACACAGTAATGTATTTGTAAATAAGCTACACACAGTTATTCTTTGTTTCAAAATGAAAGGAAAAAAAAAAAATCTGAACTCCCTGTTCAGTCCAGTGATAAAGCATTAGATGTGAAAGCAGAGTCAGAATTGTTTGACTTTTTGTGAGGTGGGAGATGGAGGCAATAGTTAACTTGAATAAAGTTTAGGGTTTTTTTGGTCTGTTCTAGGTAGGAAGCCAGTGTACCTTTACCAAATTCAGCTTGCTGAAGTACCATTCCCGGGCCCAAATTCTCTGTATGGTAAATAATCTGCCTAACTGTGGAATTTACACACTGGTATTTAACAAGCCTGTTTAGGTGCCTTATATAGTTGGTGAAGACTAGACAGTTTTGGACTAACTCATATGACCTGTTTGTGATGCATAGTTATGAACATTTTACTCCTTCCCTTGAAGTGCCTTTTTCTTTCTCAGAAAAAATCTAGATATCGCTAGCTATGGAGATGTCTCCACAATTATGGGAGTTAAGTTATGAGAGACGAGTGCTTTTGGTTTTCTTCTTCATGTGTCAATGAGTTTCCATATTTTTCTTATTTCTTCAAGACGTATATGTTTGTCTAAGAACCTCTGCATCTAAAGTTTGCTGCTTGACCCATCTTCATTGTAACTCTTGACTTTTGTTCATGATCAAAATCAGAGTTGAAGGGAGAAGCTTGAGAATGTGTGCCTTCATGTCCTGAAGGTACAAAACCTCAAAGAGAAATAAGGAAAAAACCCATGAGATCACAAAAATGTCATCATGTTAGATCCAGTGCATCCTTTATTTGTTGGAGCCCTGACTCATGGTGTTTTGTTTTCTTAATTTTGGATTTAGCAACTAATACATGTTACAACCAAAGCTTCCTTTGTGGATTTCAGAAACTTCAGGGGTATTGCTATGTGGCCTCCCCTGCTTCTTGAAATGAGAAATGATGCCTTTCTCATGTGTAGAAAGCAGCAAGATGCTCATAAGCAATGAAGGAGGATGTGGTGGCTCATCAGTGTTGTATAGCTCAGAAGTTTAAAGTATATGTAGACCAAAGGGAAATAGGAACAAAACGTGTTTGCTCAGATAGAAGTGGAAAAGATATATAAAGGATATTCTAAAGTGCAAGAAATGTCAGAATCTTATCAAAATCACAATCAGACATACTAATGAATAATCAAAAAATGCCCTGACATTTCAGAATAGGATTAAAATAATACTTTAACCATGTCATTATACTTATGAAAGCACAAAAATATGTTTTACTGTAATCTTATGTATGCAGTTTTTTATTTTGCTCATTTTCAAATTTCTGTTGTAGCTTAGAGCTTCTAAATCTAACAGACCTATGGTAATGTGTAAATTCACAATAGAGATTAAATAAGCTTTGTTTCTTATGTTCCATAAGTACCTCCTATGTATCATGGCGTACTGAATATTGATGAAGTGCAGAAGCCCCTGATACACAGACTTAATTTTGTTTAAATTCCTTTACATGCTCTGGGGTCAATAAGGCAAGTGACCCTTGATGCAGTCAGATTCTGTGGACTAATTTTGAACCAAAGAACTTCCCTTGCTCTTTCCACTAGAGGATGTAAAATGGTATGAACATTTAAAATATTAAGAGTAACTTAAGAGTGAAATGTCATTAGATTAAGTGAAATATGCCAAAATTCAGTTATTAAAAAAGTGAGATGAACTTTTTTGGTTAATCTAACTGGGCAGAAGTATCTCTCTTAAAGTTAATCTGAACAGAATCTGTTATTTATTATAGATATTTTTAATTGTTCTTCACTTCAGTGCTAAAGTGAAAGTATTGGAATTTTTAGGGTTCTAAGTCAAATTTCAAGCGATATAAATCTTATGCCAGAATCAGTTCTATTAAAAACTTACTTTTTCTTACATACACACACCCCAGAACATAATTAAATTAAAACTGAGCAGCCAAATATTTTGTGGCTATTCATTAACAAATTACATATTCTTGCAAAGAAACTAGTCTACATTCTACATCCTATTTATACACTGATAAATACTGCCTTTATTGCTGGGATTTTGTGTTTTAAAATGGGAAGATATAATCTAATATTTGAGATAGTATGGTCAAAAATGCAGTCCTTGAGCTCTATACATTGTTCTGACTTGTGATTTTGTCATCTCTTAAAACCTTTGTCAAGTCAGTATAAGGTAGTCCTTATAAGGCATGGAGATGACAGAATGGTTCCAGGGTACATGATGCAAACATCAGCTGTTTTAGTGACCTGTAGAAGTTCTTGGGCAACTGCCATAATTCAGATTATGTTTTAACGTACATCAGTTTATTCCAAGGGCCCAGGCTGGCACACTGCCCTCTCAGGATAAGGAGAACATGAAGACAAAGCAAAGCCTCTTTGTGCACACTTTCTGCAGATATGGTGGGTCCCACAGCTTTTTCTTGCAGTCTGAGGACTTGGTTTTGGTGTTACCTTGGCCAAGTAACTTTGCCTCACCATATATAGCATGGATTTATCTGTTTATAGATACTTGTATTTGAATAGATATAGTATTTGAAAAATAGTGTAGGACTCTCAAATGAGAGCATTAGATGTACATCATACAGCAGTTTTCAGATCTGGTCTACAAATGCACCAGCTCTTGTTCCCCTCCATGTATACATCTGAATTCTAATAAGCTATCTCCCTTGACTAAACTAACCTAACTATTATTATATAGATATAGGAAAACAGAGCACTAACAGCAAGAAGAGTAGGCTATACCTATGTGATTTCCTGTAAGAGCAGGATGCATATGTGTTAGTGCTGACTGTTTGCAAACTGACTTCTGAAGTCTCAAGAAGGGGGTTGGAAGTGCATCTTCTCTTTTTTGAGGCTTCCTGGAACAGAGGTCTTAGTCTGAGACCTTCTGTAATGTAAGTCAGTAATGCAAGTGGGAAGGCTTGCAGCAAAATTCCCATTGGTTTCACAAGTATTGATTTGGGTTAACAATGCAAAACCTGGCCAAACTTTTTTTCAATTGCTTTTTGTATTAGTTTTCTTTCTTTCTTTTTTCCACCATTGGTTTTGTGTTATGGGAAAATAGAATTTTTTTTCTAGTTGCTAAAATTAGTTCTCCTCCGATGCATACAACTGCATGATTATTAGTAGCAGGAGTGAGGAAACTGCAGTGCTGCAGCAAGTGGTTCTCCTATTTGAAGCAATATGTAAGGAACAGACCTAGTGTGAGATCTAGAAATGCCTTCCGAGCCCTGGGCATTTCAGTGGGGGACACAGAGTTTTACTGTGGCTGCTTTGCAGACTATTGGAATGCTGAAAGGCCCAGCACTACCTAAGGGAGTGCCTGTACATTTTGCTCTGTTAGTCTTATCTCTTTAGCTTTAGCAGGAGGCGAGTTAGTGGAGAACCAAAAGGCTTTGGAGAGAAAAAATGCCTGATAAGGAGATGATTTTCTGAGGCAGATGAATTCTGACCTGCAGAAGTGATGGAGCAATATTTTCTTGTATGAACTAGAGACCAGATTCAAACCTTTGCTGTTTGAAGTGGAAGAATAAGTATCCTGTGTTTATGTTAACAGATCTATTCCCGTAATGGTTATTAAGGATTTCATTATAAGTAAAGACTCTAGAAATGAGCATGTATTAACTGTATTCTTTTTGGAGGATTAATCTTACATAAAAAATTCATTAAAGTGGGCTTTGCTGCATTATTTAAAATGACAACAGGAGACAATAAGCTGAATATTTTGTCATTGATATGACACTTCAAATTGTCCTCCTTATTCATCACTCTACCACTCAACTAAATTGCACACTATCAAAATCTTGTGTTGTGGAAAAAAAATCAGAAGGAAAACTAAAAATATATGCAACGTAAATTTTACATATAATTGGTATTTTACATTATTCTACAATGTACAACTTCTTTTTTACATTTCTGCTTATTAAAGAAAATGTCAAGCAGATTGATCAATAGAAAATACAAAATTGTAACATATTCTGAGGTGACATTACATCAATACAGACTGTTTGTTATTTATGCTGGTTTTATTTGAATGGCATTACAGTACAGTTGGGTGGGAAATAACTCTCAGGTTAAAAAAAACCACCTTGTCAAAACCAGTCAGCCACTTGTCACAAGGTAGTATTTGCATCAAAACAATAAATAACCCCCACACCTTCTAGAGGTTCATCTAGGTTCTAAGTAATGAAATTCATGTCCTTTCCCTGGATCACTGAAAGCACTGATAGTGCTCTTGCATGTTTGATCTGGCTTTCTGGGATGCTGGGAGTCTGACAGGGATCTGCCAGAGCCAGAGTTACTCCATGTGCATTGTGCAAGGAGGGGAAGCTGCTTTAGCCAATACCCCAGACACATATCTGGTGTTGGGGAAGAGTAGGGTGGGCATATTTATAGTTTCACAAAAATTATGAAAGCAGTGAATGTGGCTATGGTATCAATATATGTCATGTATAAATACAGTTTCATATTGTTAAGTATGTAGTGAAATGATAAATTTGTTACATATTTGCAAATGCTAAATGTGATATACATAGTGTGTAAAATTCTGTTTTACCAGAACCAGGACAGATTGAAAACCTATTGCCTCAGAACACTATGTATATAATTCTTCTCCTTTAAAAGTCTATTTTCTTGTCATACTCCCTAGTCCAGCACTGCTGGGTATCTCAAAATCCTGCAAGAATGATTTGTTTGGCTGATTTGATCACTGAATCCGTCTTCAAACCTTTTTATATTTTGTCCATCCCCAATTCACACACGAAGTTTTGTGCTCTCCTCCAGCA
This sequence comes from Numenius arquata, assembly GCF_964106895.1. Classification (NCBI taxonomy): domain Eukaryota; kingdom Metazoa; phylum Chordata; class Aves; order Charadriiformes; family Scolopacidae; genus Numenius; species Numenius arquata. The sequence continues at coordinate 24,628,495 of NC_133576.1, forward strand.
GCGGCTGCAGTTTTTAGCTCCTAGATGCTCTTGACCTCTGTCTTTGATTCCAAGTCTTCAGCTGAAGCTGACACTTTTTTCAGTGTCCTTTTCCCGTGCCCTCTCTTATGTGGATCTTGACTGCAAAATTAACCCAGTTCTTCTTCAGATACTTGTCTAGTGCCTATGCCTGTATCTGCGTGAAAACACTCACCTGAACTGGTCAAATCTTTTAACAAGAGTTTGGGTGCCCAGCTATCTGGTGAGGTGCACCAGTGCCTCAGAGGGGACTCATGATCGGTCACAGGAGTGCCTTTTGGTGCATGCTCTTTTAGAGGTACAGATTTCCCTGGAGCTACGTGTGAGCTTGCACAGATGCTCATGTAGCAGGCTCACACAGCACTGGAATGGCTGTCTCTGTGCTGCAGCCTGTGCCCTTCTTCTGAGCCCTGAATGCTTTCCCAGTTCCCATCTGTATCTCCTCCCACTGCTGTTTATCCTTAAACTTGTTTCTTCAAGTAAAGAAGTCAATGTTTCATATATGTAAGCAATCATAAATATAGGAAAATAATGCAATGCCTTCCAAAATTACATTAGCCTACCCCATGATAAAATAATCAAAGATCGCTTCTCTCTCTCTGAGACTTCTCTGCCCTCCCTCCTTTTTTTCATTCCTATCCTTGTTTTGAGGATGAAAAATTCATCTTTGTTAGCACCATGAGAGCAACATGGATTTTCATAATGTAAGTAATAGTCTTTTGTCGTTTTTTTTTTTTTGTCTAGAGGCAAACATTACACTAGTTTAAAAATCTCCCAGTGTTATTTTTCAAAGACAATTTTGTAGTTCTCTTTAAAGCAAAAGCAGTATTCTGTGTTTGTACAGGGTTCAGCACAGACCTTAATCTTTTCTGGACTCAAATTGTACCACAGTATAAAGGATAACATCTACTCTTTGCAGCTAAAAAGGAAAATAACATCAACTAATGTCATCCATAGCCTTTTGTCTTACCAAGAACTTTGCTCTATATAAGCCCTGGGTTGGCTGCGTGCCTCTGACCCTTTGGAAGTTAGACATCCCAGATTGCTCTCTGTTATATGTAGGGTATCTGCCTCACAGATCTGGAACTGATGGAGTGCAACAAATATACACATCAGGATCCCACTGCCTGCCCTTGGGACTGGTGACTCTGTCTCTGGACTGAGATGCCCAATGTTGGATTCTCCCATGGATGTGCCAGAGTCAGCTGCTCATCCTCGTATCTCATCCAGCCTCTCCAGAGCCGACTGATAGTCCCATTCCTTCAACCATTTCTAAACTGGAGAGTGTTCATGCAACGCGAACACATGGTGGAATCACTTAAGTGCCTGTACAGGGTACTTAGCCAGGGAAGAAAATACAGCATTGTGATCAGTAATGGAACAGCCTGGTTGGGTATACTGTACTGGTTAGATGGAGAGGGCCACTTGATTTTCTGAACCTGTTTTTCCTACCACACTTTTGAAATCAAGACGTGTCCTACCTTACGTTCCCTGACACTTGACATACTTAAATTTGTGAAATGGTTAGACATCCTAGTATGAAATTTGCAGATGTATAAAATTATTGGAAAAGAATTGTTTGCTGGTAATAAAACCTGTGTGTTACTGCTTTGATAATAAACGTACCTACTGGCATCTGCTATGTAGCAGAATTTTTTACTATATCTTCAAGCAACTGAAACAATATCTGAGACATTTTTGATCTACAGGTACTCCAAAGACAAATACTATGCTGACTAAAAGTCTCACTGTACTGCCTGACACAGTCCAGCTTGGAATAAATAAAAATCTTCATTGAACTGCAGCCAAAATAGCATACTGCCAGTGCTGGCACACTAAAAGAAGATTATTTAAGAAGTTAGTGTTAGGATCCGGATTTAAGATTTTTGCTTGAGATAATTAAGCAACAGAGCTGGGTTCATTTTTGGGGTGTCTTGACACAATCTTTCATCAAGTTCATTTGAGATTTAGGTAGGATGGTGAGGGATACAGACTGAGTCTGTGGGAAGCTATCAGCCTAAGTGACTAAATTTATTCACCAAAATTCCTGAATACTTAATGATGTGCTAATTTTCCACTATACAGCGACCTGTTTGAAGACAAGTGTTCCTTATTTTGTTGTATTTATCAGATCATGTCATTCCTCTGCTATCATGTGGAAGAGCTGGTTTTGTGTGTGTATTCTTGAAACAACTCACTGGTATGATGCAGTATTTTCATCAGGGATGGCTTGATGTGTTAAGGCATCAGTCAGTTTAAAAACTCATAAACATTATCCAGTGAAAAGTGCATATAAATGCATATAAATACCTTTCATAGTTATTTTAGCCAGAAGTTCATACTGTTGGTCTGAGCAAAATGAAGTACAGTTTGTTGGGGGTTGGGGATGGTGGTAGATATTTTGAGAGAGAACATAGAAGAATTAAAAATTGTTATCTAAGGAGCATAAAAGATGTAACAAGAGCCTGTGAACCTCTAGAGAACCCTACAAAACAGATTCTGGAAAACATAGGGTGCCTAAGGATCACTAGCAGGAAACTAGGGGCACTGTTTTGAAGCTCAGTATCTCTGTTTGTCGTTCCTTTCAAATGCAAATCTTCCATAAAGGTGTTTTATTTGTTGATTCACACACACAAAAAAAAAGAGAAATTTCTGGTAACTTATGCTTGGCAAAATATACCATCTGAAAGTCTGCTTTACATCCCTATTTATTGCAAGACGATGTTGTCTGCAACAATTTAGAGATCACTCTTGCTTGAGGGAGTTCTGCATATAGTAAGATCCTCTAGCATCAGGCTGCCATTTGTTTACTTCCCTAGATTATAGAATTTTCCTTTTCCATGGAGATGACAGCCCCTTGACAATAATGAAATGGTAAAGGTAAGGGAATCTAGGTCATTCATGGGCTTGAAACTAAAAAGACTAGGCTATACAGGTAGTCATGATTAGCAAGCTGAAGGAAAGAAAACATTAATTTTTAAAATGTTCTGCTATCTGAGAGCTTAAAAGTGATGTATCATTTAAGCTTATAATGCAAAGCCAGGGTATAACCAGTGGATGTAGATGAATATAAATAACTTGATTTGGTGGCAGGTGCACATCTACAGCTGATACCAAACATTCAATTAAAAAAAAAAAGCCGGTAATTCTTCACACTTCAGAAAGTCTATCCCAAAAGATTATGAAGGCATCTGAGAATTTTCACAGAGAAAAAAAAAATGTACTATTGTGCAAACATTACGAAGCACTGTCTTATGAGGGTGAATACAGAAAGAACGCCAAATTTTATTACAAGAAATAAGATAATATTGTGGGGATCTCCAGAAAGACTAGAAGAAGCTATGTGAATGACCATCACCGGGGTGCATGGAATTCCAAGTCGACATGCTGGGAAGGAACAGAGAAACAATTCATTCATTTCTTCAAATCCGAGGTTAGCTGTAACAGCTCAGGAGAAATACCTGGCTGTGGCTTATTGTATATAGTGGACAGTTTAATAAACGCTTCCACTGTTAACCAAACTGAACAGAAAGTTCACATGTGCAGAAAGGGACAGTTGTGCTGGAAGGATCATCATGCCCCTCTATGCATTCTCACCCTGAACATTGTGTTTGTTTCTCATCCCCTCGTCAAAAAAAAAAAAAAAAGGCAAAAATAATTTGAGAGGCAGAGAGAAAAAAGTCGTGAAAGAGGCTTCCTTTGGATTTGAAAAATACTGGAACAGCTAGTATTGTATTGAGAAAGTGAAATGGGCAGGCTTGTGGTGTCACCACTTGGCACACATGGGTTTTCCACAAACCCCAAAAGAGACAGGCATGCTCAGGGAAAGAATAGTTTGCCATTTTAAGACTTTTTACCTCCTTCACAGTCTTGCTAACATACTTATTCATTACATTAGTTTTGCGTATATTAGAATGGCTCCTTTGTAATATTAACAATTTTTAAAAAGTCCTTGCTGCGCAGCCTGATTAGCATGCTAATTGAGTTTCTCCTGTCAAGCAGTTCTAGAGTGGTACCCAGATTTGGATATTCTTTTCTTCTTTTTATTCTTTTGAGAAATAAATGCAACATGTGCTTGTGCTTCTGCTTCCATTTGGATATGATCCCACCCCGGAACCATACAGGAAAGCTATGCTGGTTGAGGAAAACTTTGATTTGAGTAACATTGTATACATGTTATGTATGAATTCACAGTTTTACTGGATTATGCACACGCAATATACACACCCAATCTAGGAGAGCTTTTTGCGACGTCCCCTTCTATCTGCCAATCTGCATGCCACTAAATCATTATGATATTTTTCTTTGAGAGGAAAATTATGGCACTGAGTTTGTAATTTCTTGGACATTGTTTATGAATTATTATTTTTTTGCCTTAATTCAAATATATTCCAAAGTGTTGCATGGCAGGTGTTGCTATTTGGAAATAACAGGCTCTTCTTTGATGCTTTTTAAGGGGAGAATACACTGGAGTGAACGGTGCACATTCAGCTAATCCAATACCACCAAAAAAAAAAAAAAAAAAAAGAAAATAATTCCTAGAGAATAACAGAGGTAATTGTGTTTGTGATATAAATGAGGATTTTGAAAATGGGTAACATATTTAACTTCTGTGAATAATCCCTGTATAACAGTTGGAATTATAAAAGCCCCATGATATGTCTATAATCCTAATGTGTTTCTTTGCTGTTTTGCAGGCAGACCAGTAATGATTGTAGTTGAATACATGGAGAATGGATCCCTTGACTCTTTTCTGCGGGTGAGGTGCCATTTTCTGATGACATTTGAATAAGACGCCGTTCTAGGTTAAGATTTTAAATCATTTATAATAAACTAATTTCTACATAATGTTATTCATAGATTTTTAGTGATGAACATAAGCATTTTTCCCAGGGTACATTTGTAAGGTATAGTGATACATTAGTGCCTGAAAAAAAAAGGTGATTTAAAATTAAAAATATAATTGATTTCTTCTGCAAAAGTAGTTTCCACATTTAGCAAAATGTATTTCGAATAGTGTTTTTGTGAAGGAAAAGATAAATTGAAGCACAAATGCCTAGCCTTACAGAAGTGGTTCATTTTTCTCAATCACCTTCAAAAATACTTTGTTATGATTTTTTTGGTTGGTGAAGTGTAGAATAGACTCAGTAATTGATTTATAATTATTTATGGTTACTTACATTTAACAAATTGAATTAGAAAACAGTTCATGGGTGAAATGTCCTGGCATTAATTAACCCCTAAAGGTCACTAATAAACATTAAAAAAGGGCTACAGAAAACATGAATAATATTTGGTACAATTGTATTTAATTTTTCTTAGAAAAGTAGAAGGAAAGGATGACCCCCTAAGCTGAACTGATCCTAAAATGGTCTCTTTGTTAACAGAACCCTTGGAAATGCTCCAGAGGTTCACTGGCATAAGGCCTTGTGTGAATAATTTTATTGTCAAGTATTTAAAATTTGTCTTAAAAAGCAAATGTCAATCCTTACTAGCCCACTGCCTCACCATTGCTGTCTTGCAGAAAGGTGAAGCTGGTGTTGTAGGCAAGGTCGGGGCAGGGTATCAGGGGACTATGGTTTTGTGGACTTGTTTAGAAGGGTATCCCAAGTGCAAAGGAACAGTGTTCAACAAGGAGCTGTGAATATATTTGCAGGAAAATCTAGATGATGATGATCAAGGATGCTATGGCAGCAGGAAGAAGAACCTGCTAAGAGGAAAGGTTGAATAAGTGGGAGGGAAAGAACAACCAACACTTTAGAAAGAAGACTAAATCAGTGAGCGGGAGAGAGTCATACAGAGAGTACTTGTTTGACAACAGGTTGAGAAAAGAGGTAGCCACAAGCGGAGAAGAGCATCTGGAACAGAGCATACTACCCTAAGAACACATCAGAGCCATTACCTTAGATATTTCTAGACATTGTTTCTCCCTTCTTTCTGCTTTTGATTATTCCATTGTATTTTTTTCCTAGCATTTCCTGCTGTCCTCTTCCTCAACTCTCCCAAATATTTTTTTTTCTTTCCTTTGCCAAGACACATGAGAGACATCTGCTATGTTGTCAGAAACACACTAGCACCACAGTTTCTGGTGAGAATTTGCTGATCTCTCAAAATCAAGTTATTTTTCTGGAGAGAGTTTGGTATCATCAAGTTCTTCTTAGAAACTGGGTAGGTTTTAAAAATCGCCCTCCTTGCCTTTCAGGGTCATTTCGCTATCCATATGCAGCAGACAGACTGCTGCTGATTTGAGTACCTGGGGTTTCCCTGGTCTCTAATTTTTCAACAGTGCCCCAGGAAGACTTGCCTGGGCCTGAAACTCTGCTCTGTGTGTGTGTGTGCATGCAGAATTTCATAGAAAATAATAAAACTAAATACTGAAATAATTCATGAGAGAGAATTGCCTTTCTCTGAATTGCTCTAGTATGATATCTATATTCCCATTATTCTTCACATGCATTTATTTATCAGAATAGTTACTACTTATTAGGATACTTTAATAGAAACTGACATCAGCAAAATTATGATGTTATTGTGAAGCAATACTTCTCACATTGCGTCAGATATATTTGTAGACAAATCTGCTGGGAGAAAATGTGAGTTAATCATTTCTGCAGCTGGTTTCCATGTATATTATTTTAGTTTCAATTCACACTTCAGATATGGTTTATTCTTCTAAAATGCTTTTTAAAAGGACTTTAGATTCAGCATCCCAAAGCACTGTAGATATATCATCAGCACTTCTGTTAATAATTAGCAGAGCAAATAGCTGCAAAGTAACCTATTAAAACGAAACCCAGCTGCTTCATTAATAATAGTTGTTTCCTGCAGATATAAGTCTACATTTTTAAAAGCTTTTGTGAAGATAAAAAGAAGCAGAGAGGGTTTATCTTTAGCAATCCTAATGAAAGGTGTTCAGTGAATATAACAATTCTTATGTGGTGAGATTTGGAAGGGCTTATAAGATAGTCTATCTTTCTCACTATTTAAAAAAATCATTTGTTACAGTGCAAAGGTTTTACAGAGATGAGAAAAAAAGCCATTTCTCACCATAAAAAATATTTCCATCTACACCTCAACTTGCAAAAATTAACCAACACATCCCTCCAACCTGTCCTTCTCCAAAAGCCTGCAAAAACAGGTCAATTTTACAATTTCAAAGTGAAACTCTGTGATAAACCATGTGAAGATGTTCCATAAGACTCCTCAAGGAAGACATTTGCCATCAGCCTCCTCACCACCTTGGTGGGGTGTTAGCTCTCATGCCAGTGCGAGTTGTGTGAGGAATCATAAACTCCAAGTGAAATTCCCCTTGACCCCTAAACCCTAAAGTCCTGATAGCCTTTACTTCTGTGCTTTACATACAAGGAAATGAAGCACCATGATGTTGTCATCTGCACAGTATTGTGTACAAAGTGAATAGCAGAGAGTAGAAATTAAATCAGTTCCCCTGAATTCCAGGCCAGCAGCTTACACTCATCCTCCATATAATCTAGTGCTGTATTTTGGTTGTAGTTATGTGGCCAACTCCCCAAACAGGTGCCTTACTTTCTGCTATTTGTATGAATTGAACAGCAAGCTTAGCTAGATTATGTCTTTCCCACCCTACAAAATATCCTGTATGCTGGCTGCTAACTTTGAGCTTTTGGGGAAAAATTTTAGCATGCACTTGTACTATGAAGGTGCTTCAGTTATATTCTTAGTGGAAAAGTATCAGCTAAATAGAACCAATTCTGTAAGATGATGGTAATTAATTACAGCAATTGTGCACCACCAGACATCCTACATTGCTGGAGACACTTGACACTAAATTTTCCTCAGAAATCCTGCATTATTTTTGCAATTATATAAAATTCATTTCCATAAAATGAAACTCAGTTATCTTTTCTTCTCATAAAAGATTGATACATGTAAATTAATCATCTCTCAAAAGCATACCTGAAATTTGCTGTCAAGGAAATACTCATTTGACTAGAAATAAGGTACATGTGATTTTACTTCCAGTAACACTTGGAGAGATTTCTCTGAAAAAGGATATGAACTTCCAGCTTAGTATTTCCTCAGGGACTAGAGTCTCTTCTTTCAGTATTACTCCAGCAGCTGTCAGACAGGACTAATCTGTGCTTGGAAAGAAAGCAGCTAATACTTCAGCTTGTGAATTGAGGAGATCCAGATACAATTTCCTATTACCAACTTCACACACAGACTTTGGATGGGACATTGTCTTTACGTTCCAGTCACCTACCTGTGTAATGGAGATCTTAGCAATCACTTATTCTGCAAATGTATGAGGAAAATAATAAACATACAAAGAGTTGAAAGGGCAGCTATCTGTATTGATAGAAAGATGTGCTCTGTAATTAAATAGGATAGATGCAGTCAGATGTGTTTGCTCAGGTTTGTTGATACAGACTATAGAAGACACAACAAAAAAGACAGCCAAGAGAGATGCATAATAGAAAAAAGAAAAAAAGCCTAAAAAACACAAAAACTTTTTAACAAGCAGTTTGCCACAGCCATGGGTTTGAGATGCCAATTCTTTAAGCATGGCCATGACTAAGTAAACTACATGGGTATTGAATCAGTGTTGGGTGACCTTGCAATCTTCATACATGACATAAATGCAACCTCCCCTTTGCTGCAGGAAAGCAGAGATGAGTGCCACATTGCACCCTATTTATATACATACAGTAATATAACCCAGGTCTGAATCCCAGTTTCACTCCTTAGCTGTTTGTGCTGGACACCACAACATTTCCCTCAGTCTTGCCTGTCAGATGATTGCAATAATTCCTACAAAGGCCCTTTGTCTCCAGGTTGGTCCTTTCACCCTGATATACCCTCCCTGGCTCAGCCCACTGTCTAAGTAGATGCCTCACAGACTTATGGAGCTATTAAGTGTTAAATCTCATCTACTGTTTTCACACCTCCATCTAAAGGGTCATTCTTTGCTAAAGTTATTGGATTTAGCATCACATAGAGAGGAACAGGGTGATTAGAAGGCTAGGTGTCTTGTGTGTCTGCGGGGGCTACTGCTTCTTGGGTTCAGTTGTACAGAGTGCTGCTTGGAGAGCATCTGCGGGCTGTGGTCTGCACTCATCCTCCTTGTACACTGTTCTGCATGGTCATGGATTTAAGCCACAGAAAAGGAACATAGAAGTTGACTTTTGGGGATGTTTGTTTGTGGTTTGCCACTAGAATCATGTAAAATGAGCCCCAAAACTTTCACTAGAGTACTTTAACTTCTTTCAGTATTTTTTCTGCAGCTGCAGACTACCAGACTACTGTCAGTGTTTGATTCCTGCTCGGGGTCCAAGGTGTGCTAACCAACAGTCAGCACAGTGAGGCAAGAACCAGGGACACAGCAATATTAATCAGATGAGAAAACATGGTATTGTGGCATGTTCTGTAGCAGGCCTGACAGTAAAATAATCTATCAGCTGTATCCACTACACTGTATTTTCTCACCCTTCTTTATTAGGAAGGGAATGTGCACTCTCCAGGGATCAATGTGGGAAAGAAAGCTCCTCAGGGTTTGCAGCCTTTTTGCTTAACTGTACCCTGATGAGATAGATGTTTAGGTTTGAAAGATGCTCCAGTCTTGCCCAGTTTTGTGAATCTCTGAACTGTAGGAAGAAAGGATTCATTTACCTAGGGTGATCACAGGGTTGTCTTGCCTCCTTCATTATTACTATTTGCAATAGTAATGCTCCTATTCCTACCCAAAAACTTGTGACTGATATATTTTCTTTCACTTCAGAAAATTAAAATACTTGTAAAAAAAAGTTAGATTTATTTACAGGCATACATAGTAGGTTAAAATGTAAAATATATTTTGTTCTTCCAAAGAAAATATTTTCCAAAGATTCTATAGAAAAAATGCTTAACTGCCTTAGAGCACTAACTGTAGCAGACTGTACAGCAAATGAAACCCTGGAATTCATCACCAAATTTTAATCCCTTGAGGCCTCTCTAGCAGAGCCTAATATAAGTGTAAAAATGTGTGAAAAAAAAAATGTTACTAGAAGGAGAAAATATTATGAAATATTGCTCTTTGATGCAGTAATCGTTATGAAGTTATTCTCAGAGCAACTTTGCTATCAGGCTCACCCTTTTTTCAACTAGAGTTTAGATGCTGCGGCAGATACCTGCATTTAGTGAGTTGGGGGAAAGGGAGAAAAAAAGAAAAATGAAGACTTGCAGAAAGTTCTACAAAACAATGTTGTAAAGTATATGTTGTATATCCATCTAACATGGCCTCATTAGACAGAGCCAGCTTTGGGGAAAAGAGGCCAGATGGCCTTTCGTAAGTGTAACATTTCCTGTTATTATTTATCTGCATCCAGAGAGGCAACAACATTAGAGTTCATAACTAATACTCCTTCTTTTGCTTTCACAAGCAGCATTCATGTGCACCTGTATTTATTGGAGGCACGTTCCTTTCCTGGTAGGACAAAGGTAGCATTTTTCTTTCAAAAAATCTGATTCTTTAAAGAAGAAAACCTGCATTGGAGACTGCTGATACCAATTTTTTTTTTTTCTGAATTAAAAAAAAAAAATTGGCTATTAGAAACTGAGTTTGAATGAATGTGTTACCTTAATAGTGAAAGTATAAGTGGTGTGTATTTACATGATCTAAGATTACACTGAGAAGCTGTTGCTGAAGGTACAGAGCCAACATTTGTTCTCAAGTGGTGTTACCCTGATAAAAGGAGGCAGAAAACAGTATTTCTGATACTGCTGTGAGAAGTTCATTTAGAAATGCTGGATATTTTCTATCACTGTGGGTATTTTTCCTACTGAGCAGCAAGAAATTTATTATAAATTGTCTTGTATTTAAAGCCAAAAAGAATTTGACAGGTAATATGGACACTTTCAGTGTGCTTTTTATCTTTGAAAATTTGTGGAAAATACGTAAGAAACCAGATCAGAACAGAGCCAATGTCATCCATGTCTTTAAAAAGAAGGGAAAAGAGAAGCCAAGAAATTGCTGGCCAGTCAGCTTAATGTCAACTGCTGTAACATTTTTGGAACAAATTATCAAAAAAGTATTTATAAGCACCTTAAAGATAACAGCAAGATAAGTAGGACCCAACATGGATTCGTCAAGAACAAATTATGTCTAAAAGTCTTGTTTTCTTTTCTAACAGGGTACAAGCTTTGTGGATATGGGAGAAGCAGTTGATATCATAAATCTTGACTTTAGTAAGGCTTTAAAACTCTATCATCTCATGAGATCTTTATGAGCAGCTAGAGAAATATGGTCTTGATGAAACTTCTGTATGTGGACGCAGTACTGCCTGCGTACTTTATGGAGAGAACGGCCTATGGATGGAAAGATACATGAAGTAGGGTTGTTCTGCAGCATGTGTTTCCCCATATTTCATTAACCTCCCAGATCCTGAGACTATGACTAAACTTATGAAATTTTCAGGCAATGCAAAGCCAAGTAGGAACACAGGCAGACAGCAGAACAGAGTGAGGAATTAACATCACCACATCAACAAATTTAAGAAATAATTTAGTAACTAATTAGTTTTCAAAACTAATTAGAAATAAGTAAGGACAAGAGCACAATACTCCACTGAGGCTGGAATAATCAGGTATAGAGTAGAGGACAGAATAACTGTTCAGAAAGAAGTCGTCCGGAATAAATTACTCTAGAGGTTGCAGTCGATCAGGGATGTCATGTTGCTGTGAAAATGGCAAATACCACAATGGAATATACAAACAGGAATATCCCGTGCAAGGTCTGTGAAGTAATTTTTCCTCACACTGGTGAGGCCTCAGAGTACTGTGTCTTGTTTGGACCTTAATCTGTATGAAGTAGGTGGGCAGAGTCTACAACAAAACCAAAAAGAATTGTTACCAAGCAAATGAGATCCATGGACTGAACTTGTGTTTAGACCAAAGAACAGGGCAAGAGGGATATTTAATCTTCATGTACACAAAAAGCAGTTGCAAAGAGGAATTGAAATCTGTGCTAGTCAAATGCTATGCTCAAGGGAGGCATCTTATTTAAGTGGGCATCTTGTTTAAGATGTGGTATTGGCCCTAATGGCCTTTAAGTGCAGGATAGAAAAGCATGTCAGGAATGACACAGGGTGCAGAGATGATCTGGATTCTTCCTAAAAGTCCCTGTGACAGCTATATTCCACTGCACTTGGTTATGTCAGGGCATCCCTTTCTTGTTGCTGTAGCTGAATAATGAAAACAGGGTCAGAGGTTGCAAGTGTACTGCTGCTATTCGGCCCAGATTTGAGTGTGGCTATTGCATCCTAAATTAAGCTTTGGAAGGGCTTCATCTTGCAACATTTTTTTTAATAATAAAAGGATTTCCCATATTTTTAATAGTTGAAGAGGTACTTAGATTCTTGTGTAGGATGACTCAGCAGCATTTAAAATGAACTAAAGTAATTTCATTTTTTTATGTATTACAGTTAATGAAATTAGGTTAGTAATTGAATGGAATCCTGTTAACAGTTGATTAAACAAGAAATTGACAGTTGACCTAATTCAGTATCAGTAATATAAACCTGAGTGCAATCCACATGATAGTATGAAGCATGAGTTATACTTCCCGGAAATACCAATTTGCAACTTGAATTTTGGAAGATTTATCCTGATAAAGTTCTACCATTTACTTTGTGTGGTAGAATAGGAACAATACATAGCAAAACTACATCTTTCATATGGTGACCAGTAGGAACTGTCAGTAGTGAATATGATCCGTTAGATATAGACACACCATTTTCGATGCTATTCTCCATCTAAACTAAGATCTAAATCATCTGCAGTAAAATATTTAGACCTGCAGCAAATCCTATACTCTTCTCAGAATATAATGGCATAAAAGTGCTCTGACTCATAGGGCAAATAAAGTGGATTTTAGAATAGACAAAAGTCCAGAAACAATACAGTAAAATTCATGCCTCCAAAAGGTTACTGAGTAGTAAAATGGAAAAAAATCTTCTGATGAAGAAAAATTCCATGATCTTTTAGAAAAGCACTGAACTAGTGCATGCTGGAGCTGGAAACTAGAGAGTGAAAAGCAATTGGAGAAACTTAGGATATCATCCTTCCTCCCCTGCAGTAACTGACCCTCTTCACTGACCCATTATACGCCAGTGCTACTGAAAGGTCTGTAATAGGACATGAGGTTTTCAAAAGCAAACTGTATCAGAATGAAAAAACAACATTTTTTTAGGGCATTTGCAGGGCTGTATAAATGCAGTAGCAACTACTCAGATATTGCATCTATACTCAGCTGATGAGAAAAATTTATTTAGCAAAGCCATTAAAGCCTGATTAAAATTTGATGGGGTGATAGAATAAATGTGGGAAGTCCACTGAGGTCTGAATTGCTGCCAGCATTGATTAACACCCTTAACACCCCAGTGGGAATCCCATCAAAAGCATATTTCAAATCTCAGCCATGGGAATCAGAGTAAAGCCCTGGAAAACAACCACCATATCATTCAGATGGGTGGTTTATGTCCCTATATGACAAGTGAATCAAAGGAGATAAAGAAAGTTGCCAAAGGATTGGTTTGACTCACAGATTTACGTGGGGATTTACAAATGCTGAAAATACGAAGGCCAGATTCTTACCTGGTATAATTTCATCAACTTAGTTGAGTATTCCAAGGGTTAAGTATGGCCCATAGTCTCTGTCCTGATCAGCTTAAATCAGACAAATATTTTGATATATTGGAAGATAACAGTTTATAAGGGAATACAGCTGGCATGGAAACTGATGTAGAAGTGACTACAGAGAGACTTGAGAGAGAAGACTCTTTTGCTGACAGGGAAAATGTAGTTGTTCCAACTGCAGGGCTGGCAATGGAACGATATAAAACCAAGCATGAGAAGAGACAGGGGAGAACAGATGCAGAAAAGGATTCAGAGAAATATACACAAGGAGAAGGAAGACAGAATAAAAATGCAACTGGTATGTTAGCAAGTTTGTCATTTCTTTAAAGGTGGAGATAAGAAGCTTGAACTTTTTATGTCAAGGCAGAAGCCCAAAGAATTTTGAAAGGAGGAGGGAGGGAATGGAAAATGCATGAGATTGGTTTTGACTCAGGCATTTCTGCTACACTGGTAAGGCAAATGCTGAGATTTAGAAAGAGCAGAAAAAGGTTATGTTTTATGAAAAATCAGTCAACCATGGTCTAGATTTGAAAGAGCACAAATTAAAAAAGGAAGGAAGGAATGAATGCTTGTGATCCAAGGGGACAAAAGGTTAAGGGAGGTGTTGCAGATGACTCTACAGTTTGTTGAAAGAATGGAACTGTTAACAATGATAAGGAGAAGGTAAAATCTAGAAGTTTGGGGGATTGTGTTTGTTTGGTGGTTTGTTGCGGGGGGGAGGAGAGGGATAGGGGGGACTTGGTTGGTTGTTTTGCAAAAGTCATAGGTGCTCTGTTCCAAATCCTAATTCTACAGCTAGCCAAAACAAAGTTATCCATACAGGGTAAGTGTGAAGAGTATTAACTGTTTGCAACCAGCTTAATAAATTTTGAGTCAATTGAACATTTAGAATTATTAAATAAAAAGCAAACCCCAAATCCTGTGTGGCTTCATTACATAAAACATTGGCCAGAGTTCATGCCATACCTTTACGGGAAAACACTTAAAGTATTTAAGAGCATTGTCTTTTGACTCTCTTTGCTTAATTGCTAGATGGAAAGTTTTTATTTTAAATATCTTTCACTAGCATGTTTTGGACTCCGAGAGGTTCCCCTTATTCTTGTGCTAGAGGTCTGTGATGTGTCTATGTCATAGACCCACACCAGAGGATGGCTTTTTGTAAAATGTCTGGTTATCACACTTGTATCTTGACCCCCAGCTGAGTGTCATCTGCAGAACTAACTGCTTACAGGTGACTTTGGTGGAGACAACAAAGGAAGGAGGTTGCTTATAGATGCAACACAATTGCTTCCACTTTTGCATGGGGAATTTAGAGAGAAAAAGGCTCCAGAGCACTGACATAAGTGAGGGACATAAGTTGCTATAATCAGTCATAAATAGCTGGTTTCAAAGAAGTGTCATTGAATCTGCTTTGCTTGGATAAGTGTATGAGATGGCTGTGGCATTTGGCCACTGATGGAAGCATAGCTTCATAAATACAAAGGCTGCTGGGAAGTATGATGAGGCTGTGAGGCCTTCTAGTTGATAAGGTGTGTTGGTATCTGAATTTTTGCATTCTGACATGCCAGTTTAAAATAGTAACTTGGAAATCTAACCATGTAGCAACTATGCTTATCTTTTACCATTTTCTTTCTGATTTTTGTCTTATTGTGTTATAACCTGACATAGCGGTATTGGACAGTAACTGGTGAATGTTGCCTGTAATGCAGGTTTTCATATACTGCTGCACTTAGGCTTTTCTTCCAATTGATTTTATGAAAGGAATTGAAGGAGTTTCAGGACCCTCTGTCTGTTCTACAAATGGCAGAATCCATGTTGTTTGCCTCTTCTGTTTGCTAAGTTTACCTGTCTTTCTGTTTGTACCCAGTAGGTTTTACTTAAATAATAGTGACTTTAGGAACTAATTTCTCCAACTTCTTAATAGGCAAAAAGCTTTTTCAATTTAGTAGCCTGTTGGGCACACTAAATGACTTATCATTAAATAATGTATAATTTCTTAAGTAGCTCTCTAATATAGATTAAAGGCATATCTTGGTCTAGTGTTGCTTCATCTCAGAAAATAGGTTAATAACGTGAGAAGGGAGTAACACCAAACTGAGGTTTTGTGGTTTGTTTGTTTGTTTGTGGGGTTTTTGGTAATCTGAGTACTAATTCCCTATTTCTTTAAATGTTTATGTCCTGACTAGCTAGATATAGGTCCCAAAAAAATTGAATTGTGATGGAAATGCTGAAATACTTGGCTGATCAGGGATAAAGTTAAGCATATCTGTACAGTTCAGCCTGCTGCTCTGTTCGATCTAAGGAATTTACTGAACTTACTGTAAAGTTCTCCTCTACAAAAATCATCTTGCTTAAAGAAATGTCCTGAATGCTGATCAGAACACTGCAACTTTTCTGTATCCTAGTGCTGAAGGTGTTGAAAGAGAAAATGGAAAGTTAACTTGCTTGCAGGGAAGAGTTGTTTGTTTTTGTTTGGCTGCTCCTGCTAACATAAAAGCCTGACACACTGAATAATCCATGAGAAGCTAAATGTCTGCCAGCTGAGGTCACAAAAATACTGCTGTAAGCAATCTCCTGTAAATGGTAGATAGGGCAGACCTAAACCAGGCAAAGTGCCCATAATCAGATTTCTGTACAGGTACTCACTTGGTCCACACTGCCACATAACTCAGGAGCCTTCTGACGTAGGAGGTGCAGAGGAGATAACTTTAATGTGGCAGATAGGAAACTGAGGCCCACCAAGACTGACTGGATGAACAAGCGCGGTTAACAGCATAACTCTTATTTACATGTTCAACTCCCATAGACTTCAGCAGGAGTTAAGCAGCTTAATGCATTCATGGGACCAAGTTTAATGGGCTTAGTCAGCTAGGAAGACTTTGGAAATGCCACGTGACCTCTGAATTTCAGCCCAGATCTCCTTTTTAATCTAGTGTTTGGAGATTATATGGTGTTAGGTGCAGAACAGACACGAAGTAAAGTCCCAAACTCTTTCCAGGTTGGTTTGGTTTTTTTTTTAAACAAACAACCCCTCCAAAAAAGTGAGGTAAAGCAGTACCTCATGCAGACAATTAAGGCTGAGGCTGTAAAAAGAGAGGGGTTTTGTTTCCTGAGACCATGGGGTAAGATGAAGAGAGGATTTTTCTGTGCGTTGTTATTCTTGTATTAAAAAATAGTGTTTGGGGAAAGTGTTCTTAGTAACTGAGGAAAAAAGACATTAAATGCTCTCAGTAGGAAGATTGTGGAGCATGTGGAAAATGTGGATGAAAGGGGGGACAAACTGTATAATGAGAGATGGGATAACTTGCACTGCTGACCAGGTTAAATACTTGAAAAAACAAATTTGCAGTGGGTAGGTTGGCTGGATGGGTTACAAATGTATTTTAAATATGAGCTGTAGTTAATATCACTAGTATGAAATTAATGAAAAGTAGCTGTGTTCTTTGACCTTGCATCTTTACTTGCAGAAGCATGATGGCCACTTCACAGTTATCCAGCTGGTTGGCATGCTGCGGGGGATTGCATCTGGCATGAAGTACCTCTCGGACATGGGCTATGTGCACCGTGATCTGGCAGCCCGTAATATCTTGGTCAACAGTAACCTCATGTGTAAAGTCTCTGATTTTGGTTTGTCAAGAGTACTAGAGGACGATCCTGAAGCTGCTTACACAACAAGCGTAAGTTTGTCTTATCTAATTTGAACAGTTGATTGCCTCGTGCATCTTTTATTCCAGTTTCAGATTTGTCTGTGCCATAGGATTAGTAGTTTGAATTGGCTTTGTTCCATTCTTAGTCCATGTGGTTTAGCAGCACTGCCAATGTGCTTAAGGGAAGCTGTTTTGACTTTTGGCTATGTAAGGGATGTATATGAAACTTTAGCAATCATTTAATTATTTTTTTAAGCAAATGGGCAGGTATAAGTGGGAGACCTTTTCCATTCTTGTTTGGGTTTTGTGTTTGGTTTTTGTTTGTTTCTCTTTTCCACATCATTTCCCTTTCTGCTAACTTGTGTTCATTTACAAAGATATGTTATTAAAAACGGGGATGGGGAAGGAATCTCACCAATACCACTTCCAACGAAGCATGGTGTCAAGCCTTGCATTCATAAATTCAAATTTCCATTTTATTTTACTTAAGCTTACCTTCTAACAGGATATGTAGGAACTCTCCCTCAAGGTTTAACTGTCATTAATACTTAAATTCCTTATGTGATGCAAATAAATTGTTATAGTGGAAAATGGGGTTTGGGTGGGTTTTCTGGTTGGTTGGTTTGTAGTATTGGGGGGGGTCCCGCTGAAGTGAAAAATTCATGAACATGGAGAAGCATGTTCAAATTTTACTTAGAAGAAAAAAGTTGTACCTGCAATATGCAGAAAGTAGGGAAAGGAATGTGGTGATGCTAATAAAATTATAAGTTCAGATACAGCATTTTTTCACCATACCAAAATATTCAGTTACGTTCCTGTTATGATTATTACCACAACATTAAGAATCTTAGCTAATTATAAGCAGTAACTTCCATATCTATCACTGAAACTAAAATTATTTCAGAGTCAGGGTGCATTCTCATTAGTACTCTCACAAGATGCACAGAATTTGTGTGTTCCCATGATAGGGCACAGTGACAGAATATTAATAGAGATAATAAATTAGCATTAAATAATTTATTTTGACCTATTTCAACCTTTTTTCTATTTCATTTTAAAATAAGTGATGCATGGTCAAAACGAGGAGCTCATCTAATTTAACTGTATCGTAGTAAGTACTCTGGTGTATCTATTGAATTCAGTATAGCTATTGTAATGGGATTACAGGTCTTTTATATAAATTATATATACATATTTAGTTTAAGCCTAAAATAGGGGTGTTCTGATAAATTGGCTGTAAATTCCACTTCTTACACAGAACTGCAAGCTGACTAGAGGAAAACAAGTCACTTTGCAAGGTTTTCTATCAGTATTAATATGCAAGCTGGGCAGGGGGGAAATAATAGGTTTTTTCCTTTATAGGGGAGATTTCCCTCATTTAGTTCTCAAAACCTCTTTTGCTTCACACTGCTTCTTAGTATGAGGCTTGAAAGGAAAAATAAACATTATTGCAGATTAACAAATTATCACATGTTGGCTGAGCCTTGCTAATTGTCCATGTGAGTGTGCTCAGCTGGTGGCAAATGCCCCCAGTGACAGGCAAGTTAAGTTACATTGCTCAGCACTGATCATGGGCTAATCAGCTCAGCTGGTGGAAAGCACTGGAAATTGCCAAGCAGTCTCTCCCAGTTAGGTTCAGGAAAAAATACCAAATTATAATTTGAGGCTTTTGGCTCTTATTTATCCTTTAAGTTCCTGCTGGATACCAATACCAAAAAATTTGGCTTTTAGATTTACTTAGTACCTGTCTTTTTTATCATAGCTAGTGCTGCTTTTAATCAGGAAATGCTATGTTGTTAAAAAAAAAGAAAAAAAAAAAAAGTATTTCATGGCAATGTATCTGTGTTGAAGGACTTTCTTGAAACATAGGACAGGCTTTGATGAAATGCTCGCTATTTTCCTATTGGTTCACCTAGCTGGTTAACGTTGAGAGCCTGTGAGGCAGCCGTTATAGGTGGAATATTTCAGAGCCACTGCTTCAGTCCTCCAAGGTTGCAGCCACGTGCTGTACTAGAAAATCACGCTGAGCAGGTATCTATAGCATGTCCATCAGGATACTGCAAGCAAGGAGGGGACATTAGAGAAGCTGATGGCTAGTGGCAGGACCCTGTGGCAGCCAGATGTTTAAGGTGAATCAGCTTCAACCTTGAACTCCACAAAGCAGATCAAAAAGCTTTGAAACTCAGGTGGGGAAATGTGATGTGTCATTATAATATGAACTAGAAACTTTGTAAATAGGAAGAAAAGTCAGGCATAATAGAAAATAAAAGCATTTTAAGTCACTCATTCCTTTAATCCAAGCCCCCTCTGTTTTTGCAAGTAGGTCTTCACATCCAGACTTCTAATCACTGTGGCTTAGTCTGCCCAGTTATCTTCTGCCACCTCTGGTCCTTGGGAAATGTTTTTCCCTCATCCCTGAGGGCTGACTGGCTGCTCCAGTCCCTGTTCCATGTCATAGTCATTCTGTACAATCTGGTGATAGCCAAGGTTTCTGTGGGATGCTCTTGCCTGACATATGCTTCATCCTCTGGGTCTTGCTCCCCTCGAGCAGGTCCAGTAGATGTTCTCTGTAGACAGTCCAATAGTCTTGTTGCTTTTTTAATGTCACAATTATGGCCAAAGGTGCGGGAGAAGAAAGAAATTTTTGTTACAGTGGCTGTGGAGGACTCAGAGAAGACTTTCACACTTTAAGCAGTCTTTCAGGGTAACAAAAGAATAGAACCCCACACTGGATCTTGTGTTTTCTCGCAGCTTTTACTGACCATCAGTATGTCATTGACCTGTCTCCTCATCATGAACATCTTCCCAACAGCAGGCTGTGTGTATTACGAGAGGTTTTTATAGCATCTATTTAGTTCCATACTGTGCTTTTGCCGTATGAAGGTTAAACCCTCAGTGCTTTCACAAAGGTTCTGGTGCTTTTAGAATTTGTTTCCTCTCCACAGGGATTTTTCTTGGTAACAGACCAATACCTGTAGCTACGAGAAATCCATAGAGTGTGTTTGCAAATAAGTAGTATTATTTTTAGGCTCACATCTCCTAGTATACTGTTGTCTGTCAGTGCTCAGAGGAAACTGTGATTATTTTTTATTCACCTTTCTGTCTTAGTCCTGGTGTCAGAAATAGAACGATACAGTCGGCTGTTTTCTTTGGAAACAAGAGCTACAAGACAACCTAAGCCAATCAGGAGCTGAAAATTAGAATTTTTATATCCATACATCTGTGATGCTGTGGTCAATACTGTGTAAATGTATTCCCCAGACATAAAAATTGTAAATTCATGCAGAAGACAAATCAAATTTTATAAAGCTGTCATGCTCTGTGACAAAACAGGTTGTGTGCTCACAAAAACAGGCTGAAAGGCCCTCTTTGGGAATTTACTACATCTGAGCAGGCACAGCTTTCAGTCAGATGATCAACATCTCTTGCTTTGTCTTCCTTGCTTTGTCTTCCTGTTGTCATCCAATGTATGTAAATCCTCTTTACTTGCTGGTTTAGAATGGATCTTATATTCTTTCTGTCGGCATGTCCTCCCACATACAGGGCAAAAGTCAGGAATTGGAGTCTAGGAAAAGCCGTAACACTGATGCGGGAAAATCTGGAAAGGAAACCATGTAGAAAATGGCTACATTCTGTGCTCACACTGAAACACAGCCTAAGAGACTACGTTCAACTAAGTAGTGATTGGAAAACTGACAAATAACACAGTCAAAGGTCATTATGCTTCCCAAGAATTTTGGACTGACACTACTGGTTAGAGAGCTGTTGTATGCTTTAAATAGTCCATGAAAAGATTTAAATCCCAGAAAATAGCTTTCTTCTGTGAAGGCTTTGGGGTTTTTTTTGTCCCCCAGCCTATTGAGACAAAGAATGTAAGTATGGTTTTGGTAAGAGGACTGGTAGAAAAGAAGAAATTGGCCTCTGCTATTGGGAATTGCAAAACTTACTGCTAAATACAGTTTTAGAATAGGAAGGAGGAATTGAGAGCTAGGAACATCTGACTGCCAATATTTGTTTCAGACTGATCAGGAAAAGATAAGGTAAATTTTGGGATAACTGAATAGTATGGAGTTTTTCCATGGAGACAAAATTCTCATTTTTAGTGGCGGTTTCCAGGACAACAGTCACTCATAAAAAGACAATTCTAGTATATAAACAAGCATTTCTGGCAATACAGAGGACATCTAGGCTCTTGTATCCCTGCTTTTAGATAGTGTGTTATGTGATGCAGATTCATTTAGTTTAAAACATAGTCAGAATTCATGCATATTTCAAAAAGAACCACGTGCCTCAAAAAAAAACCCTGTTCACATTTAGCAAAATGTGTATGTATCAGAACAGGATCTGTGGCACTACTGCAAAAAGAACTAAACTGGTATTTCTGTTAAAGGTGACACGTTAATATTCTGTGTTAAATCTGATTTTTAGTGAGACAAAAAGGCTACAAACTAATTATATGATACATAAAGAAACATGTTCTAGACTTCTTTCTCTTCTCAGCTGTGTTTCTGAATTCAGCCTTAACATATAGAATATTTTCTTATTTCCATAACAATAGTTAGAGAATTGACTTACTGCATTGCATTTCCTGAATCATTTGATGAACTTTATGGGTCTGACTCTTCTCCAGCCAACTGGATGAAATACCCCATCTAGAGAGATTTCAGGCTTATTAGATTCATTAGAGGAGCAAAGCAGATTGATTGCCAGTAATCTATATAAATACTGGCAAGTAGCAAAATTTTGTGGGGATCAGGATGAGACTTCATATTTTTTTGCTTTGTTACATAATTTCCATATGTTGAGACATTTTCCATTTTCTCTTATTCATACAGAAATACTCAGTTTGGAGAGAGAAGGTTTAATTTTCTAAGAAGTAAAACAAGATGTAAAGGATTTTCTAGTTAATTTGGGGTGTCAACCAATAGTTTCTGAACAGCCAGAGTGCTATGACAAGTTTATCACCTAGACATTTGCTTTAAGACTCAAATTAACCATAGGCAATGGAGTAAATTGATTATTAGCATTCAGAAAAAGAAAAAGAGGCTGTGTACTGTAAAGGTTTGTATTAACCTGTTTTCTTGAAAACTAATTGGTGACATAAGGTTGAGCACAATTGTTGTCAACTAGTTAAGTCTGTAGGTAACACGACAACAGCATGCTTTGTCATCACCAAACTGAGAGAAACTTAATGATAGGTACGATGCATCATGACTGTGTTTGGTTCTTTGAAACCGGGCATCTAATTTGGAATCCCACCAAGCCTTTCCCTTATTTGAGTGTTGGTTTGGTTTTTTTTTTTACATTTGATAATACTAGGGACTGGCTGAAAAATGAGTGGGCCAATGTTGTTTGCAACAGGCTAATGCTCTGTGAGAAGAATAATATTTGTTCTTCTCAAGCTTTGCAAATTCATCTTGCCAGGCTGAAGCCTGGCATGGGTACTTTGCCTGAATACTCTGTTGAAAGCCTGGTTGAAACTGTGTGGCCTGGGCCTGTTTGTGAACCCCACCTTTCCCCATCTTTCCATAGCCAGGTAAGCTCTTTGCAGCAGCCTTGCTCTCCTCACCGCATCTATCCTCCTTAGCATCTAAAAGGAGGGCATGCACATTTACAAGTCCTCAAAGCCTTTCTTGCAGCTTGTAAGGTAGTCCTACAGTCTGACACCCCTAAATGGAAAATCATCCTTCTCTAGTGACATCTAGTAAGATGAGTAGGACAGACCCTTCTTCCCTTCATGGTACTTGCCTCATGATCTTCCTATTCAATTTGAAAATCCCCCCCTTGTCCCTTTCCCATGATATCCACTCTATAGCCTCAGATGCAGGATATTTGCTCAGACAGTATTTTGTAAAATGACAGATTAGCTGCAAGTGAGGGGAAAGGAAAAAGACAGCTATTTCCATGACTCTTACCATTTAGTTAAGGGATAAATATTTAGCCCTTGTGGTCACAGATGAAATGTGTGCTATTCATGACCTGACTTGCACTTTTCAGGACAAGTGCTGATGTTTGCAGAAACATTTTAACTGAAGTTTGTATCATTCTGGGGCTGCTATGTGAGATTATAATATTGTTTGTCAAACTAGAGATTCAGAACTCAATGGGATCCTGAAGAGGTTGTCTTTTGATAAGACAGTCAGTATCATCTTGCCTCATCATGATTGTTGTGCTCCTGCGCAGGAATCCGGCTCCTGGCAGCTGCCACTGCCTATCTCCAGACACTGCATGTCCCTGTTCTTAGCTGGGCATCAGCTCACTGAGTGAAATGGGTTGCTTTTAACTACAATATAACAGTAGGAATGACTCTAGTGGGACTCTGGTAGTAACATGTAAATATTTTCAAGTAGCTAATTCCTCGAAGCATAGGCAAGAAGTAAGTTATAAGAGCTGTGTTAATGTGCTCAGCATGCATGTGTGTATGGGAGATGCAGTAACTAGTTTTAAAGTGTATTTTGGGATTCATGTCAAGTGGTGGTAAGAGGAATCACCTTCATATGAGTTGTCAGCTTCAGCTGGATCCATTCCCCACTCTCAATGGACACATGGGCTTGGAAGCCCTGCATGTGATCCTTTCAAGCCTCTGTCTTCTGTTGTGTTGGCTTGGACAAAGATAAAAATGTGCTCAGGTTATGCTCAAGGACAAATAGTCAATGGGTAAAGAAGTAGCCACAGGAAGGAATGCCTTGAAAAAAAGACTTGTTGCCTTTTGGGTTCTAACAGTATGAGGTGTGATGGCTTTTAACAAGTAGTTGTTGTTTAAAAGGAACGGGAAGTCCCAAACTTATTCAGTTTAGGACATGGTGCTTGCTATTTACTTGGCTTATTTATAGTAGCCTCTGAAGAGGAAGGTATGTGTCTTTGACAAAATTTAAGTATTTTAATACATTCACTCTCTTAGATTCTCAATTCAGCTTTTATCCAGCTGTGATCCCAAGTTCATATAAGAGAGTTCATTTGGCAGAGAAACACAGTAGGAAATTTTATATTTCACTTTTTCATGTTCAAAATCATTATGTTGATGAACTCAACACAAATATGCCCTAACATCTTGGCTGTAAAAAGGGTGGTATTTTGCACTTCATTCCTAGTGTGACTTTCAAAGCATCATCCCATCATTCATCATAACCTAATTTAATTTCCAATGAGAAAAAGAAATTGTACTGTAATCAATCTAAAAATTGCTGCCTTTAGAGATTTGCAAGCTCTGCCTTTCTATTAGCTTTAATTTCAACTTTTTGTGTCTCTTACTCCTCCCATTTTCATATTAGCAAATTTGAGTATTAAACTCTATATGTATGTGCTTTGCTATTTCTCATATGGGTTCTCTAGTCACCTGTAAGTGTGTCTATGGAAAAACTGGAGGCATGCATTTACAAATGACTTATAGGGTAGGATTGAGAATTAACTACTTATAGACCTCAAGTGTCAGTGCTGTTGAAGATTGTTGCATCTAGGAGGTAAATGATGAATTGTTTGTAGCATTTAATACTGACAGTGATTGCATTGATTATTTTTTGGTATAATATTGTCTGGGAACAGTAAAGCATATTTTGGTGCAGTGGTTATCAACCTTTCTCAAGGCATGGATTCTTGAAATTTATCCAGTGGAGATGCAAACTTTGTTAGAAATATCCCATGTGTGGGTTTTGTACAGTGTACTGCACTCTGGTATCTTTCACAGATCTCTTTAAAGTATTCCACAGACTCTCAGGAGTCCATATATCTGAGGCTGAAAACGCACTCTGCTGTTGGAGTATTTTCTGTTGATTGACTGTGTACGTATTTTTATTGAAATTGTGGTAGCTGCTGTAGCAAGGAAAGACATAGGGATTAGGATTATGAGAGGTATCGCAACGCTCAGAAAAGATCTGTTTAGCTCTGACTGTCTACTGCAGAGACGTCAGGAGTAACACAGGAAACACATCATTGAGTCTTTACCTAGACTAAAAATTTGGCTTAAATGATCACTGGAAGCACACTGTTGATTAATGAATGGTCTAGGTCAGAAATATACACTCCTGTTTCAAAGTACAAAAATAAAGGTATGTTCAATTAAGTCAAATGATGGCAAATTAAAAACTATTTTAAACATGGCAAATAATTACACACTATGTGATAAAACTAACCATGGAGCAGATTGCTCTGGAAAACCATTTGGGCCAAGATTTCAACAAGTTGGGTTTTTTCTGGGTGCTTGCCATTGGGTGGTTGCATATTGTGTTTGTGGGTTTTGTTTTGGGTTTTTTTTTAACTTACAGAAAAAAAAGAGGGGTAAATATTCTTAGGAAGAAATAATATCCAGTTACTACAGTAAATAACAATTGCAAAGAGAAATGAAACCTCATATTTCAGCTGAGGGAAGGCAGGACAGAGAACAGGAAGAAAACAAATGTGAAAGAGAAGGAGCAAAGTGTGGATTATTTTCAAGCTTTCACATCTTCCTCTGAATCACCTGGTAACGCTACTGCCACAGGTTATGGGATTAGAGTACCCTGGGTTTGATTCACTATGGCAATTCTTGCTTCAAACAGTAACTCTAACCACTAAACCAAACTATCTGTGGATGTGCAGGATGTCTGTTTCTCGAAGTCCTTGAATGATGACTGCACTCTTCTAACAGACAGACATGCCCTATCTCATGCAGAAAGGGCTGTGCAGAATTCGCGCAGTGAAATTCTGTGCCACGTGCTACATAGATGCAAAATAAATCATCCCAGCTTCAAGATTTTTCAGTAAGCCATTGCTTTTAAGTACTTTAATTCTGTAAAATACTTTTTTTTTTTTAGTGGAAGCCACATCAAAATGTGACTGTGGGACTTGCAATCCAAATGGAAACATGTACTGGAGTACAATACAACAGAAAGACTCTGAAAATGCTGTACAGCAATAAAAACAGGCACACCCAGGCAAGCATATGAATCCGCAGAATTCTAAAACATTTTATGTGGCACTACTGAAACTTAATGTAGAATATCAAATGTAATTAAAATCACTGTTATTAGGAAAACAGTAGAGATCAAGAAAGGTAAGAGAATGTAAGGAGGCAGAGACTATAATTTAGTATTTTAGCAGTGCAAGTAGCGGCAAAAATCAGCAAAGGTAACTTTTGTAGATAAAATGATGCAAAAACTTCTTTGTTCAAAAAAATCATAAGAAAAAGACACTGGAGTGGATCTTAATGATGAGTTTAACTAACAGCTAACACAACAGAAGATTGCGTGGAATGGAACAGAGGAGAAAACTAGCCTACAAAAAGGTATCTGCAATTTCTTTATAGTCTGTCTATGAAAAAAAGCAAGCAATAATAAAGCAAATGAAAAACACCAGGCCAAGAGCTTTTCTGAGCCACCATAAAAAAGATAGATAGGTTCTTCAGCTAGATCTTGAATGTTAGCATGCTGATCTGGAAATTTATTTTAATTGAATTCATTTGTTTTGTTACCTGACTTTAGAATGCGGGGATAAGATTCGCCTTTTCAAATAAAGTTGGTCCCTAGTTTACATTCAACAGCAACAAAGGGTATTTTTTCATTGTTAACATTTTTCTGCAGTGTTGAGTTTCTGTTTTGCTTTGTAGTTGTCTCACACTGTTTGGGGAATACTACCTGGCTTTATTTTTTAATTCAGATATGAATAAACACTAAATAAAATATGCATCATCAAAGGCTAGGTGAGGATTTGTGGGACCATTGTTTTATATTTCATTCTATGTTGTTAGGTTTAAGACAGAATTCTAGAAAGCAATTGATATAACTTGGTGTGTCCTGTAAAAAAAAAAAAATCTACTTTCCAATTTGTAGTTTAAAACAATTGTATATTATGTGGTTGTCTCTGGGAAATGCAAGTTTCATTACCAGGAGATGCTGATTTGTTTGATGGCTTTGAAGTGTACCTCTTTGTTGGAGTGCACGTGGCTAGCCAAAGACATGAAGCAGTTATACAACATCCTACCTGTGCAAAGGGAAGAGGCTCTTTTAGCAGACCTATTTTGCTGTTAAACTTCCTTCTGCATAGATCATCACAGCATCACTGAGTCCCTGCTGGTAAAGAATGCAAAAGTAGTGCGACTACAAAGAGAGACTGCCATTTAGAAAGGAAATAAGGATAAGCTGGGGAGCTCCTGGAGCTGCCATACTTCAAAAGGTGGCGGTTTCTGACCATACCACTGTCTTAGGGGTATTTAATAGCCTGCTGATTGTCTCTCTTATCTCTACAAAAAGTTGTCATTAAATGTCTGCATAAAGCTGCAAAGCAAGGTTTTTATTTTTCTGTTTTTTTAAAAAACAAGTTCTCCAGACAACTTACATTTTGAAATGTTTAAATGTAACAAGTATCCTATTTACTTTCAGAACTATAATTGCCATTGCCTCTGGTGACCTAGTGATTTGGTTAGTACTGTGGGATAGGCAGAGACAGGGTCAGTTTACTAGTAAGGCTTAAATAATACCTTCCATTACATAAGAAGAAAATTATAAATATGTTTTAATTATGCTATAGCCTAAAATGAAGAATTATTCATCAAGTGTGTCAGAGCACTGGCTGGTTTTAACATCACCAAGGCTGGTGTCATACCATGAACTGGTAGAACATCTGGAAAGTTATTTGGGGGAAAATTACAAATAAGCAATACTATTTCTCTGTGAACATCTTAAATAGCTATGCAAGGACAGCGCAGGGGCGGGGGGGGGAAGCCAATACACTTGCAAATAATTTCTTGAGTAATAGTTAAATGATGACTATGAATCTCAGAAAGCTGCAGGTGATCTTTTTGGAAAGACTACAAATTGGCTAAGGCACAAAAGTTATTGACCTCTCAGCTGGATGTGAGAACCTTGGAAAATTCTGCCCGTACACACTGCTCTCCTTGGAAACCAAGTCCAATAAAGTTAAGCAGTATACTAATATATATGTATATACATTCACTATATACTAGAAGTAGTCATAGCATTTTATTGTTAATTCCTTATAATGCTAATAGATTTTTCTTTTAAAGCTAACAATTAATCTAATTTCAAACACAGCTGGTTTTAGCTGCATGTGGACTTTGATTGCATGCATTCATAATTTTTAAGTTTTTAATCAGGATTGCAATTTTCAAACTATAATTGAAGAAGCTATTGTAAACAAGCAGAACATGATTATATATTTTTAGTAATACTTGCATTCACTTACAAAGATACTATCCACACTTAAGATTAAAAATGTAGGTGTACATAAAATCAAAGTTCTTGCTTTGTTGCTAATTGTGTGAATTAATATAATCCTGAAAACCTCTTTTATTAGCCTATTGCTAGTAATGGAACACAGCTTATGTAGTATTTTAATGTTCAATGAATTGATCAAGGTGCAGTGTATCATAAAATATCCTTACCGTGTTAAATACATTGGAACATACCTGCAGTATGCACAGCTCCTGATACATTATTTAATGAGTTTAAAGTCAGTCCATTAAGGTCAGAGCTGTGGCTTTCAGTAGCATGTCACCTGACAGTAATTACAGTTACGGATGCAGTCCTGAGTAATGTGCTCTAGGCAATCCTGCTTTAGCGGGGGAGTTGGGACCTCTAGAGATCATTTAGTCCTTCCAACTCTGACAATTCCATGATGATGGTAGCATTCTGATATATAGAATAAGCAGAACTACCTCCTGAAAGCTTTGAAAAAGAACGTAACTCAGTCACGTGCGTGTTGGTTTTTTGCTCATTCCAAATTATTGGTACCTTTCAAAGACAGGTTAAGAAACTAAATTTGTTTACTGTGTGGTGTTGAAGTCAGAAAGGGTAAGCGATTCATCGGGAAAAGAAAACCATTCGGCTCCAGTGACCCAAATAGTTCAGTTCCAACTGTATTATTTAGCCATTGTTAGGTAGAAGGAAACAAGATCTGGTTGATTTTTTTTTTTTTGTTTTCATTTATTGCACCACTGTCCATGGGAATTTATGATCCATACTAAACACTGCTGTAAAAAGTAAATTCTCAGCATATAGCCATATAAAACTTCTGGGTTGAAAATTTGAAGTGGGTTGAAAATTTGAAGCACTTGGCTTCACCAGGTTTTTGTAAAGCTTCATAATTAAATCTTGACATATTCCACAGTACAATGTAATTCCTTTGTGTTATGTCTCTGAGTATAGTCAAATGAATTCCTGACTCTAGTCCCATATAAGAGTAATTTAAAACAACAACAAAAAAAACCCCACCTTTTACACGTGGTTCTTTAAAAGCAGTCGGTTTTTCAGATACAGTCAGATGCATATTTCAAAGCTCACAGCGAAGGAGCCTTGAAAGAAGGAGGCTCATACTGTGTCTTCGGATGCTATAGGAGATCATTTATGTTTCTGTCTTAATTTCCCCTGCTGTATTGTGTTTTGCACTGAGCATGCTGTGTCAGCTGCAGAGCAAACAATAATGACACTGGAAGAAACCAAAAATTCTCAACAATGCTGCTAGACCATGATGCGGTCTTATTTTTTAGAACTGGGAATTCCCAGACCCAAAACTTGGATGCACCTGTTTTTTCCAGTTTGGTTTTTTTTTTGTCTGGTTCGTGAGGAATTATCCAACACTGTATTTGCGTGTGACTCGCTAGTCCTGTGTTTCCTAATTACTTATATCAATTCAAATTTCTCAAATTAGAAAGAGGCATTAAAACTTCAGAGGCACTGTTTATGTTCTTATTTTAGGAAAATGAGTGATAATGTAGAAAATAAAAATCTGTTAATTTAGCAAGGATTTGACCCAAATTGATTTGTTAGGGTTTTTTTTAGCCTGGAATCCTGACATCTAATCTTCAAGACACAAATCTGAGGAAAACCAAGATTCCTTTTCTTCCTTTACTTATGGAAGAACTTTTTGGGTGTTTTGGTTGGTTGGGTTTGTTTTGTTTTATTTGGTTTTTTTTAATTAGGATTAGTGTTAATATATAATGTCACCAAAAGGAGGCAATCCAGAAATGAGGGAGAAGAGGGAGCAGGGGGCTTGCAGGAATACAAAGAGGAAAGAAAGCCTGACGCTTCTGAAAGTGAGGAGAGTTAGTATTGTTTTGATTTTGCTATAACCTAATGTTTGCTTAAGATAGTCATCTGCAAAGAGAGGCAGTAGGGGGTTTTGTGGGAAACACATCAGTGTGTTTCAGGAGACACTGAAGTTCAATGTGTACAACTTTATGAAAATGGATGAGGAGAGTAGGTTTGGATGCAGAACACTGTGAGGAAAATCTCAGATGCAGTAGTTTTGAGCCATGGTCTTCTGGACTACAAGTCACCTTCCCCATAGTTGGATTCATCAAAGAGAATCAGTTATATGTTCTTATGGCATCCCACTGCCTCACCTGAAAATTCAACAAGACAAAGCAAGTGATACTACTTTTTCACATCCAGTGGCAAAACCTGGAGCTGGCCAAATTTTGGCTGTGGATTTTAGCATTTACTGTGTAAGATTACAAGGTCCTAAACTGACACTTGATAGAAGTTGTAGGCTTTTCATTTTCAAGGACCTGCCCTTTAAAAATCTTAAGTTTAATTTCACAGTCAAAGATGATATCAAGCTATTACCTGGCTGAATAGTACGGCTTTTTTGCTTCTCGGGGTAATGTTGCACAGTTTGGAAGGTTCAGGATACATTAATGGTAGAAGAGCTCTCAAATAAAAAAATTTTTTTTTTTCCACATTTTTTAACTATTGCTCTTTATATAAAGAATCTTGCAAAAGGGTAGGCCCAGCTAAATATGAAAGAATAGAGTTTTAGCTTGATTTTGGCTTTTGTGTTGTGATGTGCAGTATTCGTGTTCCACCGTCTCCCCCTCACCCTTCAGGGACATCCTCTGCTCCAACTGCTACTGATGTCAGGGTTTTGATATTCACTTCAGCTACAAGAAGGAAGCCAAACTCATGCATGTCTCGCATGCTTATGAATTTTTCTGCTCACTATGATACTAATTCTAATACTTCTCCCATATAGGATGTCAAAGTTGTTATAAATGGGATTCTGTAATTACAGAAGGAAGTTTCTGAAGCAAGATATACACATATGTTAAACTTAATCTACTTTCATATTTCTGTAATAGAAATGTTAACTTAAGAACAAGACTGACCTAGTTATTCACCCAAATTAATCCCCAGTCAAATCAGCTAGAGGAATTTATGCTCACTATGTAGGAATTGTGATTTGCCCTAAATTAGAAGGATAACTATAGAAAGGAATTATTTATTGTTGCCTGTTTGCTTGCAAGAATGAAAGCCAGATTATTTTCAGTCACACACAAGCCCTTGGAAATCTCACTTGTGCACTTTCCTGTATTTATCAGATCTCAAAAATTCTGCAATGGTAAACTTATTCTTTTTAGTCTTGCTCTGGCAGATTTTCAAGATAGCAGCTTCTTGCCCAGCTGTGAGTTCTTCCCTTCATTATATACATGGTGGATGACTCATAGTTTACTGATACCATGGTGTCCTTTAAACAGAATGCCGCAGGAATATTGCGGCACAGTGGTTGTCTGTCTTAAAAATGTGTTAGACCTAGATTTGTATGACTGATAAATCTGGGTCAGACATCATAGTCTTTGCTCAGTACTTATTCAGGCAAAACTCCCATTGGCTTCAACAGGAGTTTTGCCTGACTAAGCACTGTGGGATTTTTGCCCTTAGTATCTAAAATATTTGATCTGTTCCTTGCACTTTGGAAGCATTCTAGAAGCAAATTGCATGTCTTGTCCTTGACTGCCCCACTGTGGCTGTATCATCTTCAGCTTAAAAAGTAGAAGAATCTTCTATCTCCTGATATCAACTGTATCTTCATTGTCAGAATATTTTAAAACTATCCACAGTTATATTCAAAGTAATTTCAAAATCTGTGTACATTAATTCTGTATATTAGTGCATGAAAAGGAAATGGGGGGTTATGTTCTAAATTCCTTGCTCCCTTTCTATTCTAGTCCTTCAGTTTTTTTGTTTTCAGTTATATATATTTTTTTGGGGGGGGGGGGGGGGGAGAGAGAAAGAATCTTTTCTTTTAAGAAATCTTGTGGCTTTTTGTTCTCTAGTATAGAATGTTTCACAGGTTCATATCACCACCTATTCCATACAATGCTTTTGGTTCACGATTCAAATGTCAGAAATCCATTAAATGATGGTTAAGGTCAGCACAGAAAGTTTTATGAAGTAACAGATGAGGCAAATGACTCATTAACAAACTCAAAAATTTCACTCTTTCTTAAAATAATTTTTCTTTGCAAGGAAGGCATTAGATGAACACGCTTAATTGACATCACTAAGAAATGTGCAGTAGTTGGAAATAAAGAAGGGCATATAAAGACTTGAAACCACATGGAAGAACTAGTTTTCTTAGTAATGTGGCCACGCTTACTGCCTTGATTTTGTGCTGTTTTTCTAAAATTAGCTGAAGTGCATTTTGAGATGAGACTTGTCATCCTCTCCCATAACACCACGTCACTAACTGTGCTTTCATTTCTACTCTAATTTCTAACTGCATCTGTCTTCACTCACAGTGTATTACCTGTTATTGCTCCCTCTACTTCCTCTTTTCATTGTATCTTGTTTTATATGGGACCCTTGACTGGAACTATCACATTTTTTCCATCAGGCACTCCACTTTTCATTTAAATTCTCTCTGGAATATCCATATCTGAGGTTTTAATGCAAACCCTTATGAATAAAACTGCAACCACCCTAATCCTTATTGTGAAAAATAAATAAATAAATAAAAGGCACTGGGGCTGAATAGCTCCCAAATCTTCAGTGTTTCTGCTGAAATAAATACTTCTAGTCATGGATATGCTGTCATTCACCGTGAACTACGAGCCTGGGGTGTGTGGACTCTTTCTCCCACTGTAGCACTCATTGCCAGTGCAGAAGTATATTTGGTAAACAGTCAGTTGTATCTTGCGAAAAACACACTTCTCCAAAATGAGGAAGCTGATAACAATATTCTGACGATTAAGAAATATTTACCTCCCTTTACTCAGACTCCCTTTAAATTCTTTGTAATAATACATACAGCAAACTCTAAGAAAATTTTAATTTTATGTCCAAATCCTACAACTCAGTCATCACACTTAGCCATTCCTCTTATTTCAGCCTCTTTAGCAATGTCATGGTTATGCTTAATTTATTTTATTGTTAAACACAGAGAGACTTTTCAGTGCAGATATACTCTCAAAATTGCAGGAGCAGTACTATTGATTAAACACTTAGGCGGGCATTCTCTGTTCATACTCATTTTCTCCTGGAGAAGCATGGAATATCCATCAATCTGGTCCTGCTTTGATTGTGTATCAATGAATAAACATTGCAAAATCATTGTAACCGCGTTTTCATATTATGTTTAATGTACTTATTTAAAACACATTTCTCTGAATTGATAATTTAGTTTTTCAGCAAATTATTGACATCATTAGCTTCATAAAAGTATCTAACCTGAAGAGACTTTCTTCAGCCTTTTCTCAAACAAGCTAGAATAATTAATTCAATTTGCCAAATAATATATTCAAGTATAGCTTTACGTAAATACTCTCGATATCAAGTTTAATTTGGTCTTTGTTCCCTTGGTCCAATTTTTGGTATAATTTTCTCAGGCATAGCTCTCTGACTAGTCTTTTCCTTATAAGTTTAGTAATTCATTACAGGAATTGAAGTAATTCGAACGTGTTTTAAAAGTAAACAGCTCCTGTGCTGGGACTATGGTTTACTCAGGATACTCACTTTTTCAAACATGCGGATGTCGATTGTGAATGGAAACGTATTCCCAGAAGTTGAGGGAGCCTGCGTGTATCTGTCTTGAGTAACAACTGCTTCAGTCTTGTTATTATAAATGAAAAGAATATATCATATGTTCGTCTACGTTTTACTAAGTTATTTAGTTATTTTTAAATGTTTGCAGTTGTAAAATGCGGAAGAAGTCAACAGGCCATCCTTCATCTAGGCATGCCAAGGAAGTATATTACAGCATTTCTTACTAGCATTGTGTAACTACCCATTTAATTCTATCTTTTATTAATTTTTGAGGGCTTGACTGTGTAGCCTTAAAATTTTGTTTACAGAATTTTCAGTTTATTATGTGGTTCAAAAAAAAAATATTCCTTCAGCAAGCTATTCTGGATAAGAATGGAAACAGGAGTACTACAGCTTCTCTTGGCTTTAGGATCAGATAGATAGGTGCTGTATTGCCTTGTTAAA
This sequence comes from Numenius arquata, assembly GCF_964106895.1. Lineage (NCBI taxonomy): Eukaryota > Metazoa > Chordata > Aves > Charadriiformes > Scolopacidae > Numenius > Numenius arquata. The sequence continues at coordinate 24,663,005 of NC_133576.1, forward strand.
CTGGGACTTTATTCTATGCGCTAATCTGGGAAGCTCTTGACTTTCTCTTGTAACTCACACTAGAGTAAATTGGCAGCATTTCTCTTCATGTTTTTGTAGTGCTGTCCTGTCAGTGAGGCATGCCACATGGGCTAGCCTGCCTGCTTCTCAAGAGCTCATCTCTGCACCGTGTTGCTTTATGTTGTAGAGGTGCTGATGCTGGCTACACCTTATATCATATAAATGGATTACTTGTTATAAGCAATAAATTTCCTACACTAGGTTTTTTATCAGAAAGATTGAAAAACTTTCTGGGATCCCTTTAGTCTCTTGATCAAATTGCCTTTGTTCATGGTACAGCAATGTTACAATAAGAGGAGGTATAGGAAAAAGAGAGCAAATAGAAAGATACACCTAACAGCTGTGACTAACAAAAGGAATATATTTCATTGCATAGTATTGCTTCGGAAATTTGCTCAGCTCATAGATAAAGTGGGGGGGGAGGGGAACCTCAATGGGGGAACCCCACCACAATGCACTCTAAATTATTCAAGGAAATTAGTGCACGCTGTGTGTGCAGGCTTTCTTTTCAAAGTCTTTTCTAAGTGGGAGTTGCCAAAGGTTCATGAAACTGTCGCGCTCATAAATTATTTACCAGATCTGTTACACTCTTCTTGAAAGAAACGTACTGGGATCCATTGCTTTAGTAATTTCTTGAGGTTTTAGTATCTGTTTGCTTCTTTCCAATTGCATATAGAACATTTGGCCTCCATCAGAAATAAAACCATAAGTAACATCTGCTTCTTAATTAGGAAAGGATAATGAGGAAGGGTTTGTATATATTTTTGACATTAACTGTCCTCCACAGAATAGTAATATCACATTGCTATGTGTAGGTGACAGAATCATTTACAGTGTAATTTGACATGCAGAGGATACCGTGTTTCCATGGTTAAATATCTTAATGTCAACAGGTGTTCTTTTGAATTTCCCCCCTCTCAGGGCTTTACCTTTAAGTCCCTACTGGTAATCATGGAGAAAATGTTTGTGACAGGACTCCGAGTCCACCAGAACTTAGGGTAAACATGTAGATCTTGCTTGCAGATTAGTCTTAGTCAATGACTTTGAGTTGTACCAATCCTTTCTTATCTCTAGTAAGTTCCTCCTTTCCTCTCTGAGATTTGGCTGCCTGCTCCTCAATACACGTCTTTCCAGCTCAGCATGAACTTCTCAAGGTTGGCTCTTGCCTGCCAGATCCTACTTTCTCCCAACACATCTCTCCCTGAGCAGAGCCAGTATCACCTCAAGCAAAGGGGCCTCCATCAGAAGTAAGAGTACAGGTAACAGTAGTCTCTGTTACCTCTCCCAGGGCTTTCAATTCACTTTGACACAAGAAGAAATTGTAAATAGAGAAAAAAAAAAAAAACTGTCACACAGATTTGCTGCCTGTTTCCTGTATTGTATTCTGAAAAGACCTATTATTACTCCTTTTCCTGACTGAATGGCTACGCATAATGCTTAAGGAGCATAACAGTAAAGCTCTATATCTTTTATCAAACATGCTTTTTCTCCTGTTATACCTGAAGGCAGAGCCAAGTCCTTACTAAAAGCATATTATAGGTTCAGTTATGGGAACCTACTCATTTTAGTACACCTTTTATTGTATTTGAGATAGTAAGCAATTTCTTACATAATTTTGCTAGCTTCCTTGACAAGATTTTTTTTTTTTTTTTCCTGTGTAGGAAGTTTTGTCACAGTGGAAGTCTCAGAGAAGATAGTAGAAGCCTGTTTGACTCTCTGGTGTCATACTTTTTTAGATGGATGTTACTCCATCTGCCATTAACTGACCTATATTTTTTCCATGCCCTAAGTATCCAGTCACATCAGAAATCCTCTTTCATTGCTGCAGATGTTACGTTTTGGTGAAATGTACTTTCTCCCACAGATAAGGTACACAAATGAGAATATTTGATGCATGGACAGCTTCTCTCCAAGTGTGTGTTATGTCTCAAGACAAGACCTTAATTCCTGCCAATTTTGAGCAGGAATTTCCCAATTGTAAGAGGGCAGGGACTAAAGCTTGGAATAGTTTTTGTCCTTTTTCCTTTTTATTTAGTAACCCTACCAGTGCCACTGTGGTACCTCAGGGCAAAGGTTGCAAGCTCTACATGCTTCTTGATGGCACATTTAGACAAAGTTCCTTTGACTGGCTCCTCTGGAAGCCTCTCTCCGTTGCAAAACAGTTGGCCAAGTACTGTGTTTGCTGCTTATTTTTTAAGTCCATGCAACTGTCAGTCCAGCCTTGCTTTTGACCAAGTGTTATCAAATCCAGCTATTATATGACTGATTCCTATGATCTCCTCAGAGCTACGGATTGCAATGGAACAAGCTGTATCTTCCCTGGCTGAGTACTATGTTTCTAGTACTGTGCATACCACACTGGAGTGGAAATCTTGTGCATTATGACATGCATAGATAAAAGCAAGAAAAAGCCTCTTTTTCACTCAGCTTTCCACATGAATATTGCTATAGTGCTTTCAAGTTTTAAACATGGAAACATAAGGATTTGAAATTAAACTTTGAAATTGTTACAGGGGCAACATAACACCACCCTGTATACCACAGATGCAACATAATACTGGGGTTTTTAAACATTGTCTTGAGTTTTTGCTTTTAGGTTTCTGCTTGGGGTGTACTGCCTTGTCCTGGGCTTTTTGCACAGACTTGTTTATAACTAATAGTAAAAGGTATTTCCATTAGACACCTATAGATCAATTGATGTTCTTTGGTAATCTATGAAAAAAAAATGATTAAACACATAAAAACACAAGTAAAGATTGATGTGATGAACTAAAGACTCATTAAAATAAAATAAGACCTTAACTCAAGCTTTAAAAGTTCTGTTCAGAAGCTCTATCCTATTAAAAGGAATAGCAACACTGTATGCTCCAGTTTGTGTGTACAAATTTAATTACAGCAGACACACAGACTGGGCTCCACAAACTGCTAGCATCTCACTTGTCAGCCTATGTGATTTTACTCTCAGTTATTTTTGTTTGGGAAGAATCAACTCTTGGAATAATAATGAGACTGAAGCTTTTTTTTCCCCCTTCATTCTTGTAAAAGTAAGAAAAATTTAAAAACTTGCCCCTTAAAAGATTTCCCACCTTCCCCCACTCAAAAAGTACTTGTTAAAAAAATAGTGAACTTTCGCAATTTGAGTCATAATTGTTTCATGGAGGACAAGGCTGGACAAGCATTTATGAGGAACCTACCTCTCTCCACCCATGACCTTATTCTTTTATAAGAGAGATGTGTATTTTGGTAGATTTTTCTGTGGGAAAAGGCTATTTTTCATAGTTAATACGCACACAATTCTTCCTCGTAGCTGTGTAACACTAGCTTTATAGTCCATGTGAACAGCACCTTGAAGCTGTTAAGTGTTCCTGTAGGTTTCCTAAGCATCACACATTTTTATTTGCAGCTTCTATGTTGCTAATGTGTCCATGGAGCTAGCTGTTTATTGCTTATGAACAATTTCTTCATGCATGCATGTGTATTCTTTTCTGTAGGTCAGAGTGCTTCAAAATACCAAATCCCAATTTTCTGTCCTATTAAGTTTTTATAGGGTGATATCTTTCAGTAACGTAACAGAAGTTGATAAGACCCCATGAGGATTCTGGGAGGGTTATTCACACACTTATGAACCATCACAATCATCTCATTTTTATCCAGCTACTAAATATAATTTCACAGTATTTCCTGCTTCTAAGTATAAATACCTCTAACTACTTCATTATTTATAAGAAAATGTACATCTTGTCACAACAGCCAAAACTACAAACGAATCCTCAAACAAGAAAATCTTTCATGATGAGGCATGAAGATCAAAAGGATTTTCCCCTTTCGCTAATTTTGCCTTTTTCACTTATGTTTCCCACTTTGTGTCAGCTTATCAAAAGTCTAGAGCTATATACAGAATAGGTATTGGGATATAATTGATCTTAGTGCTTACTTATACAGGATTGTGACACTGTAGATAAAATAAACCATGATGTTTATCCTAGAAATGGACCAAATGCTGTGTATTCATTAGAACATCTGTGAATTTGGCTTGATGACAAGTCCCAGAGCAACACATTAAAGCCAACATTTTGTTCCTGCAGCTTAGTAGTAGTGATGTGTGTTTAATCAAATTAATGATAAGAGGAAAGAAATTTAATAAAAAAAACCAAACACATGAATGCAAGCCTAAAATATGAAACTGAACTTCCATTATGAAAGTTAGCACGCAGGTTGAACAAAAGAGAGAAGTTGTTATCAGCTTGCTTTCCAGTGTTTTGAGCTAAACTGAAAAAAGAAAATGGAACAGATTGTGTGTTCTTAGAGCTTAAATATCTTTCTGCTGGTTTTGTAGTGTTTACAAAGATCAGAGATAGGAGATCAACACTATTGTACTTTGGGAGACACACCGTAGTGTTGCATTGAGGAAAAGGTTTGATTTATTATAGTGAATATGATTCATTATTTAACAGTCTAGAGATTTATATATCTTACTGTTGCTTAATAATTTCAGCAACATTTCTCAATTGTATATGGAACATAATGCTAGGACTGGTAAGTATTATAAAGATTCCTCCAAGACAAAATTGTTAAAGATAATACCTGTCCTTGCATTGCACATCTAATCCTTTCCTGATGAGGTACATACTGTGAGAATAAATTTTATTTTCCTGTACCAAAATAGAACTGGTTCTGCTTTGACTATAGTTATTTAATTCTCTAAATCTGTATGTTGATTTTTTTTACTTGAGGACAGACTGCAAATAGAAGGGAGTCCATATAAATATTCATAGCAGTTGAGCGTTAATTTGTTCTTCTGTTTTTATAAGTACAAAATCCATCGTAAAGCTCTCTCTACCGTGAGATGAAGGCACAGCCCAGGAAAACAACTACTGCATAAGCTGGAACTTTATATCACAGGTTCTTGGTCTTTTACCTTGCAGTTTTACCCATCATAAATCATTTACAGCCTGTTTTCAGCAACAGTGAGTATCTAGAAATCCACTTATTGCCAGTGGGAGTTGCAGGTATTCAGCATATTTGATAGTCCTCAACCTCCGTCTCTGTTTTTCCTACTGTTAAATGGAGACAGTAGCTTCTTCAGAGGGTTGCCATGAGAGTACTTAGTTATGAGCTGTAAAGCACTCTGAAGAGCAAACTGTCTAAGCAGTGTTATTGCACCATTTTAATGTTTAACGAATTTCAGCGAAATTACCTCTTGGTTTTGGAAATACTTATAAAATATGAAGTGTGGAAAACAACTTTTCCTAATTTGGTTACAATGCTTGGAAAAATCATTATTGGTCAGTGTACCTCAAACAAATGCTTTATAGGCTTTTATGTAATTGTGAAGACAATTGGGGGACGATAGAAAAACAAGCTTGTTTTACTGACTCAAGATTTCTGTATGGTACATTTGCTGTGATTACCACAAATCTAAAGAAGGCAGTTCCAACCCTCGGCTTTTTAACCCTCAAATGCCAAGATAAACAAAATAATTTAAATATCCTCATGCTTATTTTTGATGGACATTTTTAATGCAGCAGCAATTGCCCATATCCCATTGCTGAAAATCTTAAATGATTGATTTTTTGAAGCACTTTAAAAGAACAAATGTACAATAAAATATCATGGCTTTTAGTCCGTGACACACTTTGCATATATTGTAAAAAACAATACACATGAAAAGCCTGATCAGTCCATTGCTTCCATTAACTCTATATCACTATGAGTTTGAAGACTCATTGTTCCCCTATTCTTGTTTTTCTGTTTATCTGAGTTCCAAACTGTGGGTGAAATGGGGAGGGCTAGAAAGACCAAGAGTGTTCCATCAACAACCCCATTTAGACAAATGAGATCATGATCACTCCAGCACGTCAAAGGGATCCTGGAGTGCAAAACACGAGCTTCCAAGAAAGAAAGTTTGGGGGAAAGTGGGGGAACATCTGTTCGTGTGTGGATGTCTAGAAAGCTAGCTGCAATTGCATCTCCTCTGAAAAGAGAGAAAGTGAAAAGAAAAGAAGTGAGTGAAATATTGCCACTGAGAATAATGCCTAAAACTATGGAACAAGAGATAAAGATGTTGGATTGGATCCTATGAACCCAGACAGATTAAGACTGGAGATGTACTTTTTTCAGCCAAAATAAATCAGCAGAAGCAGTAGTAGATACATTTAAAAGCCAAAGATCCCTAGCACCCACTTGTATTTTCGAAACAGCAAAAGTTCCCTAATTGAAGATCACTTGTAGCACATCATAGAAAAACAGAGGAATGATTGTGAGAAGAATATTTAATCAAGGCACTAAAATGTGATGTCCCAGTGAATGACTCAAGTACGCAGCATTGACGTGAGTGACCGCCAAGAGAATGACCACATTGGTGGGTAAGTATCCTGTGCATCTCCTGTGGGGTGCAGCACAGAGCAATGAAGGGCTTCCTTTCTGAATGCTACATCTTATCCTAGGAAGAAAATAGTGCATTTGTATGTGTGATTTTTCCTTTTAATTGTTTTTTATGTTATCAGTGATTGTATCGCATTCAAGTATTGCATTGTTTTTTTATGTTAGACTGAGTTATGCTAAAAGTGCAGCCTCATCTACCTTTCATTAGTCATAAGAATACATGCTGTGGAGATATTGATGTCCTAGCCATGGGAAAAGTTTCAGAGAGTGTGCGGAAAGTGTGGAAGTTTGTTAAGGAGGATAGATGGCTCATCCAGGTCAATTTCCCAGAGCACATTCTTGAGGTTGTAATTAGTGAGCTCTCTAGTGCCTGGAATAAATCAAGTAGTGTTCTGGAAACTGCTGATAAGGGATGATGGCTTCTTTCCAGTGTTGTGTTTGGTGGTGTTAAATCACTGGACACTGAGTTTACCTGACAAATTTTTCATCTTGATACCACTGTTTTTACCAGGCTACATATGACACCCATCCTTTGCAAGACTCAAGTTCTTTCTTCAGTTCTTTCACCTGAACTAAAGGGTCCCTGTGGGTTGTTGGGAATTACTGAGAATGATCACCAGTCTGCCCCAGAAATTTTCCAGTCTACACTGAAATAAGCAATGGAGGGATGCATGTGCTATAAAATATACCCCACTTCATTGTGAAAATAGGTGGTGTTTTGTTTAGATTCTGGCTCTTGAAGTGATATGAATTTCTGGTTTTGAAGATAGGCTTGAACTTTAGCACTTTACACAGAAGATCTTAAAAGTAAGGAGTCAAAACCATGCAGTAGTATTCCATAACTTCATACTTCATTGATATCAAGACCAGTTGGCCTTAATTTCCTTAAGTATACAAGGTTATAATCCAGAAATCAAGAGATGCACGTTTGTAAACCAAAGAGTAAATTGTCAGCTATCTATAGACAAAGGAGAAATATGCTTTTTCCTAAAATGTCATTAGGTTCTGCTTGAGTGCTTTTGATTTTCTCTCTCTTTCCCAATGCTATTATCTGAGAGTTTACCTTTAGATGCTGCAGGCACAGCAGTGCTGGTAGCTGCCAGCTGGAATGAGTATTGCTTCGCTGTCCACCAGAAAAGCTTTGGAAAGCCATTTCATATATATATGAATATATGCATATACATACATTTTTCAGTACATAAATGTAACTGTTATGACTGAAAAAAAGAAAATGTCACTGCTTTTTTGTGGCATAAAAAGGGACTTCCTGCAGAAGTTCTACCTATATATTATGCAAGCTGGCCATGTAAACTGACATGGCTGCCATGCATCTGTGCCTTAAGGCAGGAGTTTAACCAGGTTTGCCATAACTTAGGAAGATGCCTATGCTTAATTTGCATGAAGTCTTAATGCTAAAAAATATTTTAGTGGCTGTCGCTCAATGAATTTGTGGTTTAAAAAAATGATATGTCATTTACCAATCTACCTGTGCTAAATTAACATTTTTAAATTAAAAAAACAAACAAACAAACCAAACCAACCCACAACAAAACCACCTCGGTTTTCATTATTTTGAACTAGGTAGATTTTTTTTAGTGAAATAAACACACTGGCTATCTTTGTCTGTAGAGATGCTGAAAGGTCAAAACAAGTTTAAACTACTTTGATAAAGCTTTTTGGTGAATTCATGAGGGTAAGTCATCACTGCTTAGAGGGTGTATAGCAATTTATATAAATTACTATTCCAAGATAAACCACAGCTGGTCTAGCACCAGTGGCAAGTCTGATGTCAGAGAATAATCACGTTATTCCATGTATCTTCTTACCTTTGTATTATGCTATTCTTTTAAACAAAGTACTCCTGAGGGCTGTTTATCCCTAGATAATAGTCTCTACTGTTAAGTACTACTTCATCAAAATGTTTCTTTCTGATGATATCTTAATGTAATATATCGCAGAAGTGACAACTAATATATTATATGATAAAGTAAAATATCCCCTAAGTAAGGTACAGGGATGATAAATTATGTTAATATGTTATTCTCATTATATTATCATCAGTCAGATGATGATTTAGTAAGATGCATCATCAGAAAAAGATAATTTATATTTTATTACTCAAAACTTTATGCCATCTGGGGAATACAAGGAGTAAATTCAACTGACATATAGGACAAAAGGTATCCCAGTGCCACAATTCACAAACAGCCTAAATTAAAATATATCAAGTTATAGAAAAGTAGTACAAAACTCTAGAAAGAGCAATACTAAGAAATGTCGCTGTTGTAAAGGTCAGAAGCAGATTCTCAGTGTCTGTAAACCAACTTTATGCTAGTATAAGCACTATTTATTAAACTGACATTGCCATTAGTATGACTGGAGTTACCACCATAAGCATTAGTCAATGCTTTGTCCTGGTAAGGTGGTGATGATAATGAAATAGAAAATAACCTGCCGTTCAATGCAGGCAGTTGACAGAGATTTAGTTGAACATGGCTGTCTGCAGGAAGGCTCAACCACATTTCTGTGCCAAACAATTCATCATCAAACAGATGGTTATCCTATTATTCAACAATTTGCATGCTGCCACGCTGCAGTGATCTATGGACGATACCAGTATGTCACTAAACCAAATAGAAATATCAGAGAATCTTTGTCGTGAAGCAGCCCCTAACTTGGACTGAAAACTACTCTCTCATGTTCATTTCTTTGTAATTTTTTTTGTTATATCCTTCATTCATGCTTGTGCAGTTACAGTATGATAACACTGTGTTGTAACTTCTGCTGTAACAGGACACATTCCTTTGTCAAAAGATAGGGAAAAATTTATTTCACAAGGAGCAAATTTATGAAGCCTCCATTACATACATCAACTGCATTTTAATGCTACCATTATCCTAGTTCTCAGGCTATCTTCTGCAGCCTCAACAGCATAACTTCTGATCTTCTCAGAGTCTCCCCATGGCATCTTCACGTACCTCCAGCTTCTTGCTGTGTTCCACCAGTTTCACTTCCCTGGTAAAGCTTAGATCCCTCCCATGTCCCTGTGGCCTAATACGATATCAAATTACTCATAAGCCTCTTCCACATCCCTATACCTATCTCCCCAGTAGCCCCAATGTTTGCCTAGTTTGCCAGGTGGGCAAGTGGCAGCATGTTGTGCCCAAAGTTTTGCTGCCTGATTGGTCACTGAGCCACTGCCTGCTAGTTGCTGGCTTGTCCAGAAGAATGGCAGTGTACTGGCAGTATACTTCTGCCTTTCCGTGAGGAGAAATATTGTGATCTCTCTCCTTTGCTTAGATGCTGTTTTTGGTTAAATATGTTGGAAAGCAGGAAGGGATCAGCTGCCTAAGCGCAGTGCCCTCTGAGATATCATGGGGAACCTGAGGTCTCTGCATGGGACTGGCAGACACAAGACAGACCTGTGTTTTCCTGAAATGACAGCTAGCAAGCAAGTGGTAGGGTCTAAAGCGACAGTAAACACCATGTTTAGGTGATTTGATCTAGCCTTTGATGTCTTTCCTGTTTCTACTTTTCTGTCATCCATGCTTCTTGAAATTGCCAGCAGTTCAAAGCTATTAGCCTGGGTGTTGGCTGACAGACAGAGATGCTGGCAGTGCAGTTGTGGCTCATACACTTTATTTCTTTGGACAACCAGCAGGGCGGCACTGGGAGCATTTTGGTCTAGTGCAAGACAAACGGCTGTTACTGTCCTCTGCTGTCTCTCACTGCCCGCCTTGGAAAGCCATTCCTCACCTTTGTCACTCCCTGTCCCCATATGGGAAGGCAGGAGATGGTGCCCAGTATTTGACAGTTCCCTGGCTGCTGTCGTGCTTCTTGACCCTGGACTCAGCTGCTTTGCCTTCATCAGCATCCGTTCTCCCATCTCCCCTGCAATATATAAACAATATTTTAATGCACTATATGGGCTCACTTAAAGACATGAAACTTGCATGCTTCCCAACGGTCTGGGAACACTTTTATTTCCTTTTTTTTTTTTAATAAGTGAAATTATTTATTGCTGGTGAAAGATACAAGACTGAAACGTGTCATCCCTCCATGGAATAAATATAAGACCTCCATGCACCCACCCAATAGCCAGGGCAATGCTTTTATGGATAGCAGTCTGCCAGTTTATCTCCTTAGTACTAGGTCCTCTTTGTGTTGCGAAGATCCCCCTCTACTCTGCTCTGGTGAGACCCTATCTGCAGTATTGCATCCAGCTCTGGAGTCCTCAGTACAAGAGAGACATGCTGTTGGAGCACATCCAGAGGAGGGCCACAAAAATGATCAGAGGGAGGGAGCATCTCTCCTATGAGGATGGGCTGAGAGAGTTGGGGTTGTTCAGTCCAGAGAAGAGAAGGATCCAGGAAGACCATATTGCGGCCTTTCAGTACTAGAGGGAGCTTATAAGAAAGATGAAGATACACTTTTTACCAAGGCCTGTGGTGACAGGACAAAGGGCAATAGTTTTAAACTGAAAGAAGGTAAGTTTATATTGAGTATAAGGAAGACATTTTTTATGACGAGGGTGGTGATACACTGGAGCAGGTTGCCCAGAGAAGTTGTGGATGCCCCATCCCTGGAAAAGTTCAAGGCCAAGTTGGCTGGGGCTTTGAGCAACCTGATCTAGTGGAAGATGTCCCTGCCTATGGAAGGGAGGGATGGGCTTTATGATCTTTAAAGTTTCCTTTTAATCCAAACCATTCTGCGGTTCTATGGTTGTATGATCTTGGCCTTGAACAGCAACAGCAAAAACAGAGTACTGTTATTTTTTTATGTAAAGTTAGGAGGATTTTATTCTGTGTGTATCACTTTATGACACTGAATTTTGTGCCATTTTATCACTTGGCAAGTCAGTATCATAATATTCTTTGGCAAAGTCATCATCTTTACTACCATGAATGCCTTTCTGTTGTTACCACAATTTTACCTGTTTCCTGTCCAGCCTGTACTGTAGATTATTTCTACATACACTGCCAATAGAACATAAGAATTGGTCCATGGGGGATGCCACTCTAAAAACTAACCTTTTCTTCCTGATGGTTTGTTTCCCATCTTGTAACCAGCTGCTTATCCGTGAATTGACTGAAACTTAAAGAATTAGCAAACTCTTTTAGGAGAAAATGAGAAGTGAGCTCACAAAAATGTGAGAAGAACATTTAATTCATCAGTTACTAAGATATTAATTCTCCTCTGCACTTCCTGGGATGAAAACGAAAGCAATGATACTTGCAGGGTAGCTCAGCCTCATAATAATTCTGATCATCATCCTCTACGCATCAGTATGTGGCACTGTAACTTTCGAAAGAAAAGCCTAATTTTTATGACGTTTCCGTCTAATTTCTACAATAAAGTTTTGAAGAAGCCTTAGGTAAATAAAATGTACTGTACCACAGAGCAGGCTGTGTATGAAATTCAGTATCTCGGTTTCTCCATTCTCTAGTACAGCATCCCAAAGAATGCAATATGAAAAGGTACCCTGGAAACAGTACCATAGCCAATATGGTGTTTATTTTGCATTTAAATCCATTTCACTTTATCCTCAATTTTGAAGTTTCCATATGCTTCTGTGTTTTTATTCACCACTTCTAATTGCATGGTGTGGAAGGAGTTATGGCAGGGATTCAGGGACAAGGCAGTAAAGTATGACTGATCTGGGCAATATGGCAGCACAGAGAGAGACCACTTGATTATTGAAACATGGGAACTCTTTGTTGTGCATGTCAACTAGATACATGTGTGGAAATCACTAGCTGTGAAATCATTAATGATAGTTAATGACATGCAGTGTTCAAGCAGTGCATGGTAACAGTTTCCTTTTCATCCAATAATCACTTCATGAAGCCCTGGGCAAGTCAGGAGCATCATTGCAGAGACAAGTCTTTGATGATGCCTTTAAGAAAGCATAGTGCCTAGTAACATCTCTTTTTTTTTTTTTCAATTTAAATTACTTGGTTTTAGAGAATTATGTGTACTTGGTAACTCAGTTCTGCTGTAAGAGTGGACCTTGTAGCAAATTTCTTTGTTAAGGAGGTATGTAACGTAAGGCATCCTTCAAAGAAGCATCTCAGAACAAATCCCTTTCACCTTTTCTATTGACTTTAGTAGGACTACTTGTGTAAGCAAAGTGGATAGGCTCTGGATGTGCAGATTGAAGGACTCTGTAGGAGTAACTTTCAAGAAATTGGTTACGGCTGTAATGTGAGCTGTGCTGACACAGCTGGCAGATAGCTTGAAATTGATGCTCTTGAAAAGAGACAGATCTTTGCCAGAAATATTAGTTTCAAGAAAAATGACATTTTTTCCTATCATTACTGTCAAGTAGTGCTATAGTTTCTAAACTGGATTTGGTAGAGATGCGTGGTTCTGGTATTTAATTTCAGAAAATGAAAGGATTTCTCTGTTTTTGAGGGGCAAGCACCCGACACTGTAAAATTAACTGGTGCATTCTTAATCCTAGGGAAATGCAAAGTCTCACTCTAAAACGTTATGAGATTCCTTGGCCCCACCAGTCTCACCATTACTTTTTGAAAGAGCAGATGCAAAGGGGGTTTGCAAAATACTTGTGTTTATCTGTCTTTGTACAATCGTCTAGTTTTTACTAGGACTCTGAGGACATCACCAGTCCTTACTGGCCTGCCTGGCCTCTCCTGGGGCTTCCCTCCACCTCTGCCCATGGGCCTAGGGCCCCAGTTCAGCTCAGCCTGGGGCCATCGGTCTCTGTTCCAGTGACACCGCAGCTGGCCAGCTGTAGCCCTGTTGGACTGGAGTTGTTACAATTCACTGGATTCACCTTGGCCTTGGCTTGCTACCTTGCCTTCACCTGATGCTCACAGGATGTCGATAGCACCCATTGCCATCCTGCCCTGCTCGTCCTCCCAGGCACTGTGGGGTGCACCCTGTCCACGAGGGCATCGTCCAGCCTGCATAGTGGCTGCTCCCAGCTCCCCTACCCTTAGGGAACAGCCGTGATCCTGCTGCTCTCTGACAGCTTTAGCTGTCTGCGGTGATGTGTAAAACAGTAAACTTCTGAAAGTTGAATCTTTTTTTTTTCTCTTTTCTGTCTTTTCCTTCTTCCTCTCCACTTTCTCTCCCCTTCCTATTTAAAAAAAAAAACAAAAAAACAACAAAAAAAACCAACCACCACCCACACAACACACACTGAGATTTCAGCTCTGGAAGAGTGGGACCTCTGCCCATTTTCAACCACGGACCCCTTTTGCTCGATCTCTGGAATAAACTACTTTGTTCATTCAAAAACTAAACAAATACATGTTCTTAAAATAAATGGGTAAAAGCCTTTAGTCTTTCAATGAGCACCTTGTAGATGAAGGCATCACGGCTAAAAAAAGAGGTCTGTAGTCCACTTAGGTACACAAACAGGAGACTGATATCAACCACTTGTATTTGGTAGTTTGCTGTATCTTTGTCATTGTATAAAGTTCTTTAAATTGCACTGTCAAGAAAACATGAATGCAGGACAGATGTAAGTGGTCAGAAATATTCACTACCATTTCACTTACATGGATTTTGAGGGTCAAAGCTATGCATTTTTATCAGACTTTTTATTATCTTTCAACCCAAGTGAAGATCAATGCCTTAGAACAAGCAAGGGACTGCATGTTGAAGGGTTTTGCTTCAAAGGAAATGCTGCTGCTACTACTAATGAGAATCCCAGCTGTTTTAGAGAGCATTCCTGATTTCATAATGCTTCAATTTTTAGCACAGTAATATTTTAATTTGTAAAGTTTTGAACTATAAAATGATAGGGTAGGATATACCTGTTTTTCTAGAGGTTTGGTGTTTATGTGTACTGCTAATCAATTCATCTTACTGATGACCTTTAGGAAGACAAAACGACAGGCTGGGTGAAGTACCTTGGAGAAGCATCCTACTAATGTTAATGCCAGTTAACATGAAGTGTTTCTGTGGACAAATGTTTCATCTTCACTATTTTAGTTCTTCCAGTATCTTAAGTGCTGATTCTTTCCATCCATCAACAGCTTTCCCCCTTTTTGAAGACGTGAAATACATGTGTACTACAGGGGTTAATATTCACTAAAATGACATATTGTCAAAATCATAAATAACTTGTTCTGAAAATTTCGAATGCTAACTTTAGCATTGTTAATAAGGATATTTGAAAGAAAATGAGTATTTTTCCAGAGATTAAAAGAAAATCCAGTCTTTTTGAAAATCAGGGGGTTTTGTTCATTTCAGTTCTGATGGAAATGAAAGACTTGTAGAACTGACTGGAATTGGGCATAATGAGAGCAAATTCTGAAATGCGTTTTCAGAGCAGTTTTGTTATCTTGCCATGTAGTTTCTCTGATATTCCAATAGACACTAGAGAAGACTGTTGATAATTCTGAATAGTTCTAAATTATGATTTGACTATGCTAAATTCTGACTATTTGTAACTTTGCACATGAAAAATTTGATTCCTATGCTCAAATAAAAGCATTGCTCCAGTAAAGTGGCATAAGGCTTTTGTACAGAATGATGAATTACGTCCAACATTTAAAACCGATCTCTCTTGTTACTTTTGTCTCTCCACTCTGAAGTTCTTTTTTTTTTTTTTTTTTCTACCATTTCTGTCATTTGGGGTGGAGAAAAAGACAGATACTACACTTGTGTCACAGAAAATTATTGCACAATTCAATAACATCGTACAAAAAGGAATAGTAACTGCCAGATGCATAGGAATTACTGTGCCAGATTAGACTAATGGTGCACATAGTTCAGTACCTTTTGAAATAGACAGTTCTAGATGTCTGTGTATCTGGAACTGATGGGTTTGCACCTCAGCATTTAGTATAACTGCAGTGAGATCTGTGACAGTCACTCTGCAGCGTCTGTCATTCAAGGAAAATACAGAACAGGCTTTTCAACAGAAGCAGGCATTGTTTCACGTCACTGCTAGTTCTGGGACATTGTGAGTCTGATGCAGTGTGTTTGCTTCTGATGGCTTATGTGTATGGCTGTCTTTGTATATCCAGTAGGAGCTCGTACATCTTACATTCAATTTTATACCTAAGGCTCTCAGTGGTATCACTTCTCACTTTAATTAGCTAGCGGGCCATGCCAAAAGTTCTGGGCATCTAACAGGCTTCCTTCTTTGCCTCCGTGCCCTCTCTGTCATTCTTCACATCAAGCATTTTGAGCTTGTTGATACATCGCGACCTTCATCGTGGTAGAAATATGGACCGTAGCTGCCAGTTACGTTGTTCTGCTGGAGTTTTAAAATATGTTTAAATATTTAATTGAAGAAACTGTTAATGACTTTCATTTTTCAAAAAGATGTCTAACATAAAATTAAAAAAAAATCAAATGGGAGATGTCACAAACGCACTAGTGGTCTGTTGGACCATATATAACAACAGTGTCAGTTGCCTCACTGGGGTCTTTTCACATACCAGATCATAAGCACTTTTTTTTGTTGTAAACTCAAAGAAGAGATGGCATTTTGGGAAGACCATCTTTCTCATGCTTAGCTGGAGGTAAAGAATGAGGTATTTTGCAATATGTAGTTCCAATTTTGTCTTTAAATGTGCTGTTGCCGACTCTGTAGGGAAAGCAAGGGTGGGTGTGGGTGGGAGAGCGGGTAAATTTCATTTCAAGGGCTGATCTCTAAACAGTTCTACAAGCTAAGCAATGTGAGCCTAATATTCTAATTCCAAGGGGACTCTTGACACTGCATAGTAAAATTGCTTATTAAATTACAATCAAGAAAAAAATCAGGAGATAGACACTATTCAGCTGGCAGCATACAGAAAAAAAGGCTGAATTCTAATTATTTGAATAGCAGTGTTAGTGTTCTTTTACTATGTGAAAATAAAATTAGCTTGTCACTGATATCATCATTAATGTATGAGATCAGGCAGAAATACAATTTGGTTCCTAAAATGCCTCCTCCCTCTACCCCCCAAAAGAGAGAGAATAACCTAAAAGTAAAACAGGCTTCCATAAGGGCTTTCTGATACAGGGAGCTGTGACAGATTTCATTGCTACAGCACTAAAATGTAGATTTATAAATTATCTTAATTTGAAGATGGGGCATTGTGTAAACAGTAAGCATTGCATTTATTATTTTCCCAGTTAGATCAAAATGTAAAAGGGCATGTCCGATATCAGAAACACTGTTTATTACTCTAATCAGAAACAGGAAATATATTTTCAGGTACTCTAAACCTTATGTGTTCTTTTATTATGCATGAGCGGCTATTACTACTGTTCAGTCATATACATCTCTTAAGGTAGTCATACTGCAATCTCTGCCTTTAGAATGGCTTTCAAATAAATAAAACAACTTTTTTGCATAAAAAGATATTCTGCAAACATAATTAAGTATTGAAATTTACATTTTTATGAACATAACATCTTCATACATAAGATGAATCCATTGTAAAAATTTTAGAGGTTTTGCTTCACTTTGTCATTAGAGCTAGCACATAAGAATTTTATTTTACATTACAACACTGAACGCATCTTATGCCCTTGAACGTGAACTGCCTTGAATTTTGGTAAGACTGTTCTCCATTCTCATTTTCACACTCAATGAGCCACTACTGTTTCAGTACAAAAGGGATCAGTTAGTAAAGCTGTATCATGAAACTAGTTGTAGAATCTAATCAGATTCTTTAAAATTCATTTATATTTAGCCAATAGTCACAAATCTAGCTGCAAAAGTGGCTCGAGATGTGACTCTTTTTTGAATATAGTTTGGGAATACATAATCAAATTTATGAAAAGACTACACTTTAAAAAATAATTTTCCTATTATATTATCCATATTATGTTATAGACATTAAATGTAAAATTTATAAATATCCAATTGCCTTATATTTGCATGTATAGATTTGTGTTTTCCCTAAAAGTAGATAGTTAATAATTAACATAAGACTTTTCATTAAAATTAAAATACAATAAACTATTAATAAGAGACTAAATTAGAAATGTATTCTCATAGTAAATTTGTTGACTCATCACTTTGTCGTGATAAACAAAGTCTTACAGAAACACAACCATCTAAACTGGTAGACTTTTTTTTCTTGTCATCTCCTGAGATGTGTGATAAGGAAAGAAAATATGGAATTTTTCTTTTGCATCCTCCCTCCAATGCTGCTGTGGGACTCCAGAAAGTATCTTGACTGGACATAAAGCAAAAGGCATCAAGGGGGATTGCTTGGTAAGATGAGGTTCAGACAGTGAACTCTTGTGTTGGAGCAAGTGTCTCACCTTCTACATCATTTTTCAGCCAGGACTGATACGATGTTGATGAGGAAGGGCTTTTAGGGTTGTCAGGGCAGTGTCTCTTGTGATACAGATGAGCGGGAATGATGTTTATCTTTTTAAAAGTGTATGTGTCCAGGTCCAAAGGAGTTAAATGCCTACCACAACGATGTGACTTAGGCCAGGAAAATATTGATTGTCCCCAAAAACCTGCAGAAGCCAGGGATCTAAGGATGAAACTACCTAAGTTTGGCAATAAAATGTTTAAAAATAAAGGACTAAACTTGATCCAGTAAAAAGGATAAGGCCCATAACTCTGTGGTTTGAGGAGATACTTTGAACTATACCCTGCAGTTAGACACTAAAACTGTCTGTTTCTCAGAGGACACATCCTTTCGGTTGGACTGCCCAGTGTGTAGTGTACATTTGGGGCACTGAATATCTAAATCTTCCACTGCCTCAGGAAGCTCGGACTCATATATCCCACCAAAACACCATTGCAACCAGACTGTGAGCTCAAACATGAAATGCTCTTATCCAATTTGTTTAGAAGGTTTAGCTATTCCCCGGGGAAGAGATAAGAAACTAGGCTGATCTTTCCTTGGAGAACGTCCTATCACAAATCTCCTTTGTCACCTTATTTCTTCATTCTTATAACCAAAAGCACTTGTAATTGTTTCACAAGTGAGAGAGCTGTGAAAGGACCGAGAGCATGACACCCTGCAGTGCTGGCTAGGGCAGCCTCAGAGATGGCAGCAGGTGGGGCAAAAAGTTCTCTGCATTGCTGACATGCCAAAGGAGTGATCCGACCACCAGGTTGCTGGATTAAGAAAAGGAAGTAGGGGAAGTGCTTGGGCAAAAATACAAAATAAAGTATTATCTTTACCTTACAATTGCTAAAATCAGTAGGTGGTTTGCCACTGACTTCAACCTCAACTGAGCAAGCAAAGGCTTTTAAAAAGCAGCTGCAAAAAACACAACATACAAAGGACCTCTTAACCACTATCATAAATATCATACAAAATAAATGTTAACCGTACATTTTTCATCAGCAGGTGAGACTCAGTGATGAGAAGTTAGCTTACTGGCACATCACCAGAGACACGGAGCTTTGCTTTGAACACTTTTTGGTAGAACATAACACCTTCTCAGTCAGTCGAAGTCAAGCCTCAACAACTCTCAGACAATTTTTTTATATTTTCAAAGCGAATTAACAGATATTTACATGCTTGTTTTTAACTGCGGCTTCTCTTCAGTTGCCAAACAGGTGTTCTAGTTCATTTCTTCTTCTGTTTCTGTCAGAAATATAATGCTGAGCAGAATCTATTGCTGCTTGTTGAAAGCAACTAGTACTAAGTGAGCTCAGCTCTACTGCCTGCCTCCTCCTACCATCTAGTGGCACTTTAAGAATACTGCTCTCTCTATATATAATTTAGAGAGTTATATGGAGAATGATAATAAATGTATACTCTTGAAAAGAGAAATGTATCTGCAGAAGAAATACTTTGTTGTGAAAAGGGAAAATAGTTTTCATACATAAGCTATTTATGGGAGAAGAGACCAGGTTCAATGGTATAAATTACTAATGTCAGAAAAATTCTGCATGCTATGGTCTTGCAAAGAGTAAGTCAGGTTTGTTGATTGAATTCTTACAGTTTTGTGGGGTTTTTTTTGTGGTAGCACTTGGATTTTAAGTTGAAAGCTGCAGAACAAAACTATTCCATTTCCTAAGGAAACGCCTATTAGAAACACACTTGGTTTGCTATTTACCTGGATATTTAAAGGGCACAACAAAAATTTAAAGATATCATCAAAAGTAAAGAGTTATAGAAAGGCTATAGTTTCCCTTCTGTTTACATAATTTTATTAAGTGTTTTCAGTGCTACATTTTGCAATAGATATTTCTATTTCATTTAAGGAAAAAGAGATTAAATGTCAATGTACTAAAAATTTCAGGCTTGGGATGTTTTCAATCAAAAGGCATGTTCTGCATAATTATATGACTTTGAACAAACAAGAATCATCTAAAATGCTTTCTGTTCTTTGAATTGAGATTTATTATTTATTTTTTTTCACAAAGTGCTGGGTTTGGTGAATTAGACTACAAATGAAACCAAGTATTCATAAAATTCTGAAAAATGTATATTTCTTCCTTTCCACTTGCAGCAAATTGACAAGGCAAATTGACAGAAGGTAGAATGTAGAAACTCAGCATCTCAGGATATCTTTTGTTTTCTTTTCTTTTAAACATTTGCTGTTATATATTCTGGTCATATTGATAAGTTGTCAACATATTTTCTAGGGTGGAAAAATCCCCATAAGGTGGACGGCTCCTGAAGCTATAGCTTACCGGAAGTTCTCTTCGGCAAGCGATGCCTGGAGCTATGGGATCGTAATGTGGGAGGTGATGTCCTATGGTGAGAGACCATACTGGGAGATGTCCAACCAGGATGTAAGTACTGCCGAGGACTAATATTTGAGTTGTAGAAATGTTCCTTGAAAATTATTGTCGCTCCCTGCCCTGCTTTGCTTTCTCATTCACTTTCTAGGCTAGAACCTCAACTTAGTTAAATCAGCATAGCTCTGTCAACTTCAATGGGATAGTTAATTTATGAAACCTGAAGACCTGGCCTTCTATAACTAAAACTTTGACTAGCTTCCCCCTATGGATTAAAGATATATTACAAAGAGTCATAGCCAGCTTCCCAGGTTCTGATGCTGGCTGTATGTGGCTTTCACCCAAATTCCTGGGAATCTGCATCAGATATGCAAGTTGATGCAGTTCTCAGTCAAGCTATAAATCAAAACTTATTGAGGGAATACTGGAACTATTCTGATGATAAAGTTGGCCTATTACATCCAGTGCAGTCTGACAGTACCCTTCAATGGGCATACATGTTTAAATTCTAAAAGACTTAAGCTGCCATGAGAAATATGTTTGCCAATTCTCCTTTCTAAGAATTAAATAAATTCTGTTTTCCTGAAAAACTACATACTATAGGCTTAACCACAGTGCAGGACAATAGTTCTCCCTCATAACAAAATTGTGTTTTCTTCTGACTTTTTTTTTGCAAAAGTTGTGGCCAAAGCCTTCCCAGTTGAAAAAAACCACATCTGCTTCTAGTAAAATTGAAGGCTTGTCCTAGAAAATGAAGCATGGGAAAGGGGGAATGCTTTTTTCTCCACCACAATTTAAATTTTCACTAATTCTCATTTGATAGATCCCCATGACAACTCAAACTGGTAGACTAAGTCTTCACATCAGCCATCAATCTCTATGTCAAAATGCAGAATATTAGCCAGCCCATCTTAACCTCTCTCATATATGCGCCTAGAATACCTCTGCATTGGTTCTGAAGATCTGACAAGGCTTTTCCCAGATGGCTGCTTTTGTATTGTTGCTAAGTTATTCATCTGTTCAAGTCTGGTTGCTTGTTAAGGCTGATCAGTCATTTGGGGATAAGGATCTGAGCAAGGTTTTCATTAAAAAAACATCATTTCAGAGTGTTTCAGGAAGAAAAGCTAAAAAAAAACAAAACCACAACCCAAACCAGAAAAGACTAGCAGAACTAATAGAGCCTTACCTCCTTTAAATTTGTACTCTACAGCCTCACCAGTACTGTAATCCTACTTCTTTTCAGCATTTCTCTTGTGAGTTTAGTCTTTGGAATTAGACCACCTCTCCTGTACATCATTCTCCCCTGACAATGCCTATAGCCTCCATCCCACCTCCACACACCTACTTGCCAGCAGCCCAGCTCCCTACTGGTCTCCTTAATTAACACCAGGTATGGGACAATACATGCTGTGCCTGGTTTTGAGCTATGCTTCTGTTGATGGACCAGGCAGTGGTGGCTGGTTGCCCACCTGAAGATAACAAGTAACCACTGAGCTGCGGTGGACCTTTTTCTTCAGTGGAGACATTATTTTGCTAGTATCTGAACCACAGACACATCAAGGATTTACTGTGAAATAAGCAGATAAGCCCAGTAGGCTCAATTCTATTTCCCACAGCTAGCAGTCTGTTGGCATTTGAGATGCTCTAGAGTAACTCAAATCTGCACATGTGGCTTACGCAGGATGTGCAGGAGACCTGAGTTTTTCTGGAGCAACAACTGAAGGTCAAGCAGGATACCTTAGGGAGTCTAAAATTAGAAACCTATGCTTAGACAAGTGAATTAAAGCTACTTTTTCCCTGGGGCACAGTGTGAAATCATCTGTATACAGATTTCTCTAATATTTAAGTGTTTATGTCCTACAACCAACTTTATACCTCTGCCAGCTGCTGATTCCAACACAACTTATTTTATCTGATTCAAGTGGGCCAATGGATTCAAAGTTAATGAAGGAGGATGAACAGACAGACTCTGACTAACAATATGAGTACCCCAGCTAATTCCTTGCCTGAACTGAGAGCCACTTATCAGCTCCTGAACTACCATAGCTTGCAAACGCTAATTTAAGGCAAACTGCCATTGTTTTCCTTTAAAAGTCCCATTGTAAGATGTGGTGGTTTAGGAGCTGATTGCTAAGGAGTTGGGACAACACTTCAGCCTTGCAATAGCAGAGTGTGTTATTCTTGAGCTAATCTCGGGAGCAAAGCTGAACACAGACATAGCGACATCAGCTTGGTCATCATTAGTACACTGTTGCAAAACCTAATTATTCTGCATTGGCAAGGAATACACTTTCTATCAAAAAGCACATATAGCCTCAAATTTTCTGCCTTCCCAAACTAACAGATGCAATGATTAGTTTCACTATGAGCCTTCTTCTAAGGCGAAATTGAACTGAAAAAGAACCTGGGAAAAAGGTACTAGCAAATCACAGAATCACTCAACAGCTGAGGTTGAGGAACCTTTCAAGATGGTCTACTCTCAGCGCCCCCTGCTCAAAAAGGTCAGCTAAAGCAGTTTGTTCAAGACTGTCTCCAATCAGGTTTTGAATATCTCTGAGCATGGAGACTCTACAGCAACTCTGGGCAACCTGTGCCAGTCACCTGCACAATAGAAAAGCGTTTCCTTACATTTTGATGGAATTTCATGGGTTTCAGTTTGTGCCCATTGCCTCTTGGCCACTCAACACTCTCTGAGTAGTAAGTGCAATGTCCACGTGTGCCTTTACAAGCGAGGCTCACTGGGCAGTTACTTTTTTCCCTTCCACTCCCATTAGGACTACCTGTTTGAGGGCCTGTGCTAATCATAAATGCAGCAATGGTTCACTGTCCTTTCTGCTGGTGCCCCTGTCAGCTGTCACTGGCACATTCTCTGAACACATCATGGGCAATAGTCTTTTGCCTGGCTTTTCTCACCATGTAATTGGTATTTCATACCTCCCTTCCCTCTGCAGCACTCCAGTCATGGCTGGTTTTTTTAGACATTAAAGAAGCCCCTGAAGTCAGAGATACTCCCGAACAAAGTTGGCCCTACCATGGTGCCTGGCTTCTGTGCACTGCCAGTGCTTCCAACTGCAATGTCACCTCTCCGTACCTCTGCCCCTCATCTTGCCAGTCTGCTTATCTAGCTGCAGGTGATGGGCAGCTGGTAGTTACTGCAGCTTGATGAGGTGGGGGGAAGAAGACGCTTTTTTGCTGTATCATCATGTCCCACTGTAATGCGATCTTGTGCTACAACATGGGGAATTTCAGTCTCTATTCCAGTTACAAGTGATTTCATCTGTTGTTGGGTCAATTCTCTATGAGGAACCCAACTGTCATCGCCTCTCTTGCTTCTCCTGTAATCATAACCCTTCTCCTCACACCAGCTCTGTTACCAGCCCACCGCTTGACCCTCCCACTGCTGTTACCGCTAACTGGGAATGGGGGGAGAGAGACTTTCTATCAAGTCCATTTGGTCCCTCTATTCCCACCCTAGGAAGAGGGTTTGAATGACTGGTAAGACCCTCACATAGAATCTAAGTCACCAGGTGAGAGCAGTGCACAGCACAGAGCTTCATTCCAGCTGCCTCTCCCTTTCTTTGAGGCTGGCTTCAGCCTGTCCTCTTCCCCTCTATCAGACCCTACAACATATCTATTCAAGACCATGCCAGCAGTGAGAATTCGTAAAGCAACCCCTCCATTTAGAGTGTATTAAATATTCTGCTACAGCATGAAGATAGCAAGATTTAATTACTCCTACATCCAAAATAGA
The DNA here is from genome assembly GCF_964106895.1 of Numenius arquata. Classification (NCBI taxonomy): domain Eukaryota; kingdom Metazoa; phylum Chordata; class Aves; order Charadriiformes; family Scolopacidae; genus Numenius; species Numenius arquata. The sequence goes on from NC_133576.1 coordinate 24,686,833, forward strand.
AGTATCTGTTAATACAGAATAATGATGTGGGCCTCATGGATGCTGCTTGTGCTAATGATGCTGACTCCTGAGGGCTTTCCCTGCAGTTCAGCAATGCACAGCACAAAGAACTCCTTTTCACCGGAGCCCTACCTACAGGCTTTCAGTGCCAAAATGTTAATAGTGAGCACCTGTGACATTCTAAATACATTTAGTAGCTCTAAATGTCATTGGGAAATTTCAAGTTATTAGACGTACTGTAAAGCTTACTTTGCTAGATATTGGGACATTTCTTTTAGTACAGTAAATTACCCTGAATTCATGTGAGCTTATTTTGCAGAAATAACAGGACTTTCCCAAAGGTCAGTGATACTGTACATACGGCAGGGAAAGTAACAGAGAGAGGCATGCACTAAACAGATTCATAAAAGACACATTATGCAAACAACTGTTATTAAGGTCTTACACAGGTATAGTCAGAGGTTCTGCTACAACAAAATGTCTGGCAACATTAATGTTTATTGTGTTTTGATCTTAATAAAACTCTTGTTAGCAATAAAATATTTATTGAATTGGGTGGGGTTTTGTAAAGTGCCAAAAGTCTTCCAAGTATAAACTCCGCAGATCTGGCTGTATTTTTTCACATTGCATCTTACGAATTGCTTTTCTAATTAAACAGCTTTGGGAAATTAATTAACTTTTTTAGACCATGGCTAAGTAAATGATGGCAGGGGGGTTGGAACTAGATGATCTTTAAGGTCTCTTCCAACTCTAACCATTCTATGATTCTGTGTTTTGAGTGGCTGCCGGTTAAACATTCATTTCTTACATGGGTAACAGAAGCCAGTGATATGGCCACCCTTACCCAAAGGGAGGCAATGCTAGGAGAGGCGAGTTCAGCGCTGTCTGATGTGGTGCCTATTTGCCACGTGTACACACCTTCAGTCAGATGAACAGTGGGGCTGAACTAAGTCTACCAAGGGTCTCTTGTCCAACCCCTCCATGACAACAATCAAATCACAAGGAGCCAGCGCAGGTAGCACAGAGCCTGAGCTGATGCGTAGAGAAGTGGTTAAGTGATACCTCCCACCCAAATAAACCCAGTCTGATTTTCAGAGACTACAACTGTTCACAAGTATCCATCAGGTCAGTGCAAGCCAGAGAGACTCAACACCTCTGCAAATCTAGCGTCCTCTATTTATATTCCTAAACAGGGATTTGGAAGCTGACCTTTAGGCAACTGAGTTTGAAAATGCCTCTCATAATTTTTTTTGATACTGTAGACAGTGTAATGTAGAGGCTCAAAAATGTCATTAACTTTGAGAAATGTTTTTGTTTAAGTAAATAACCATTTTATTATTGTGGTAAGTCACTTCAGACCTGTGTTGGTGCTGATTAATGCACTTCTTAGATGTGTGGCAGGCACCAGAGGTGTCCATTAATTAGGGCTGCTGCACAGTCTGTCATGTCTTATTGCTTAATTAATAAACATTAGCTAAGATATTGAACTTTCCAAGGAAACTAGTGTACTGATGAACAGATTGTGCAAAGAGCCTGGCTTGCTAATGTTCATGTGAGGAAAGGAAGATTTATATTCCATGCATTTGGTTTGTAGAACAGCTGTGAGTGAAGTCTACTGGGACACCTGTTTGAGGCCACTGTATAAATTAATGCATGTTGCAGAACTACAGTATTCAAAAAAAAAAATATATTTAATGGATTGTAATCAATATGCAAGAAAAGTACTGTAGCAAACAGAATAAAAGTCCTTACACTTACGAAAGTTTCTTGTAATAGTAAAAATAACTTACCCTAAAATAGTTCTTTCAACCCATACATATCAAAACACTTGGCAGGCACCTGGATTGGCTCCGTAACATGAGGCATGAGCAGCTGCCTCTCCCTCCTGGTAGATTTTTCAGTTGTCAGCAGGACACAGGGACAACGTCCCTCTGGACTTTCTTCTGTCTCAGTCGCATAAAAAAATCTGTCAGTTATCTTCTGAAAGCAAAAATCTATGTTACTGTTAATAATGAAACTATCAGAAAGATTACAGCTTAATTTTCAGATGCTATTTTTGCCAATTTCAAATTAATTTGAAATTAAAAATGCATAAATTTTATGTAGAAGTCCATAAAATATTTTTCAGATAATTTTGGTATCATAATTAATATTTAATATTAACCTTGTCTTCAACCTTTACTGCTATTTCTAACATCAAACAAAAATGATAAAATCTGTTTAACAGGCTCCAGTGTTTAATATCATCTGCACACAAAAATATATAAACTGAATGGTCCCCTTTATAAACATAAAAGCCTAAGTATTAAAAAGCATGAAAATAATTAGTGTTTAACTGTAAAAAATATTCATTTTCCCTTAGAGATTATCTTCTCACCTGCCAAAAAGCATTACTTGTAAAAATACACCCTGCCTTTTTTACTCACCTTAATGATGACCCACAAGACCTTCTAATGAGTTTTAAACATACTCATTGCTGAAAAGAAACCTACAGCATCTTTCTCAGTGATTGACGGCAGCACAGCATATTTGCATGTTTTTCTTCCTTTTGATGCCCATCAAGCGTTCGTCACAAACCTAGAACTAGAGAGCAGTAATCAGCCTTTTTGTTAGCAGACTCAGGGCTTTGTATGTATAGAAACTAAGCTAATATTCCTATTCTTACAGGTTGAAATAGATGGGACATTGGTTTGCCAATGTGGAAAGAGTTACACTGATTGCTAGAGATGTTGCTATATCCTTCTTGTAGATACAGACGTTTAGGCCATTTCACTATTAATGTGGTGCTTCTTCAACCTCAAACTGGAAAGGAAAAGGCATTTAAAAGATGTTAATATATATAATCTTTGCATAATATACAATATATAATTTTATATTACTAAGAAATATTTATTACTTCTTCCCTTTTATGTATATGGATATCTAATTCCTCTGTGCAGAGATAGGTGCTATGCAAGTAGAAAAGCGGGAGCTAAAATAAATAAATAAGGAGATAAAAAGCTCTAATTCTTCCTTTGAGACTTGACTCCCACTGCAGTATTAGAGATCACCACTTTACTCTTGCTTCTTAGACACTAAAAATATTACTTGCCTCACAAGGGATACTAATGAGGCAATATTTGCATTTTATTTTTAAAGTGCGCTGCTATTAATGAGAAATTATAATTATCCCAGTACCAGCTGGCATTTCTCTTCATACTGAAATGTTCCTTTTGAACAAGAGAGGAAACAAAATTCACTGTAACTTTTTTTCCAAAGATATGGTAAAATAGAACATGTCAGAGAAAATACAATGTCTGGAAAATTGTGGTTGCTTTGGTTTTTTCCTGAATAATTTATTTCAGGAAAACTTTATCAGCTCTCTATTGTTGTGTTAAGCGAGTGCTATATATCTTATAAAAGTTGAGAAGCTTTCCCTTGGCTGTACAAAGGAAATATATTTCAGAAATTCATCATTTATAATAGATATAGTTAAATGTAAAGACTATGATATCTGCATTTTGGGGCTGCTAAAGATTGCTTCTTCAGTGACAATTATCAACTAAGCCATACCCACCCTGTAACAAGTACCTGTGCTTTATGAAGCCACTTTGGACATACTGCTTAAGATACATGAGTTTTGACAATTTTGTGAATAAAATTCCATGCACGTGAAGTTGAATTTCCCCCAACCTGACTCTGTACCAGGAGTAATCTGGGTGGCATATTCATTGTTAGGAGGCAAGGCTTTAGAGGAAATATTTCTCTGGCAATCTGATGGTATTTTTTCCTGTAGCAACCATTTTGGCAGCTTGGATTTTGGACCATTAAGGTAAATCCCAGGGAGATAAACAAGTAGCCAGAAAAGCAGGTGGAAGGATTATCATATTGACATATCATTTACTGCTAGATATCACCTCTGCATGTGTGCGGCCAGTCCTGTCTGCACATATGTGATCTGTCAGTACTCACAGGTGCATAAAATTCCGAGATCCCTATGGCAGGTAATGCTGCCTTTGGAGCAGCCTGTACTTCCCAGTGCCGTTGCCAACAGGTCTGAATCTTACCCCGTGCAAATCCAGTTCCCTGACGCATTGCAAACACTTTATTTTTCCTGCATAGGTATTTCTGCCAGGATACAAGAGGGCTATACGCTGTAGGACCAAGTCACCTCACTTTATAAAACTCAAGACACCCAGTTATGTACAGCTACAAGAGTCTTGTTCCATTTTCTACCATGCCATGAAGGGAAGCTAAGGTCCTAATGTAGTTTCATTACTCTTATTTATTTGCATAATGCTTACAGCATAAGCATTAGGCATTGCTAAACAGAGGCAACAACATTAATTCAGAATCCAAAAAGAGAATGAGGATATATTCCAGGATAATAAGACTGAATATACTGAAGCTACAGCTAGTGCTATAAAACATTGATTCGCTGTAAACAGTTTAATGTACCCCCTTCCAGCTGCATTAATATGTCTGCAGCATGTACATACATCTGTGTGAAAACGATAAATGTCTCCTTAAAGCAGAGTGGGTATAAATGCAGTAGGTATGTTTCTCATAAGTGCACTGTGTTATTATAAATACCGTGTACAATTGTTTGTACTTTAGAGAACATTTAGCACTGGGTGAATTTTTACGTGGAAGGGTTATGGGGGGGTTTGGTCTTTTTCCTAGCTTTGTTTTTGATCAACAGCTTATTCTCTCCATTCTTTTATGTACAAGAAATCTTGACTATGTAATTTCTATCATCATCCCCACTGCTACCACCACTCATTGCAGAACATAGTAACCTTTCCTCCTGCTTTTTAAATCTGGCATAGAATGAATCCAGCCAGCTTTTCGTGGACCTTACCTACTTTTGCTACCTCCTATCACGCAGGGCTACTAATGTCTTTTTCAGACCATGTTTTTTGTTACCAGTGTTACTAAGAACAAGCCTTTCTTCAATTCTGATCAAATGTAATTTTTCATACATGTGATTTCTCTGTGACATCAGACCTGTTTCTTCCCAAATCCTGACCAAACACATGTTTTCCACATCTGCCAAATCTGAAAGTTTTACTCACTTTAGGGCATAGGGTAACATCATTTTATTAACTTTTGTTTAGCCATAAGGCAGCTTGGACATCCAGGTTTCTGAGACAGGCTGTGCAAAATAATTTGCTGCTTCAATGTAAGTCCGTGTGGGACATTGCCGGAATGAATCATACTCTAATGATCAGCAGAAACATATTATCACCAAGTCAATTTTCCAGGTGCTGCATTTGTAGTCCTTAATTGTATCGTGACATTGCCACACACTAACACTTTGTCAGGACATAAATATTTGAGCATCCCAGTATGCAGTGGCCATACCAAGTTAGTTTGTGGCCCTGGGACTCCATTCAGTACAACACCAACCTGCAGGCAGATGAAAAAGGCAGTGATACTTGTTAGTTCTTTCCTCTTTCCTTTCCTCCTCCTTTCTTGGCTGTTTGAAGAGGACGTCTGGCGAGCCTAAAAAGTGCCTACTCTGTTTCATATGCCTACAAAATATTTCTCATCTCCTCTGGTCAAACTCCTGTCAGTCCCGATTCCCTGAGTGAAGCCCCAGCAATGCATAAAGTGAGGGTGTCTGTGCCATTAATTCTTATCACTGGTTTCTAATTGTCCAATTTACACTGTCCTTTCAGCATTTAACTCTAATGCCCTGTAATCATATGCATTGTGTTTCTTTAGGTTATACTGTCTATTGAAGAAGGCTACAGGCTTCCAGCCCCCATGGGCTGCCCGGCTTCTCTTCACCAACTAATGCTTCACTGCTGGCAAAAGGAGAGGAACCACCGTCCAAAATTTAGTGACATTGTCAGCTTCCTAGACAAACTGATCCGCAATCCAAGCACCCTTCATACCCTAGTGGAGGATGTACTTGTGTAAGACTCTTTGCAGTACTTTTTTTGGTATAACACATGGTAGCTATCATTAGGTATTTTAGGGCAATATAGTAGGGGTGGGAGAGAGCTGCAAAGTTCTGAATTCATAAGGTTATGGGGGTTCAAATGACTTTAGGCCCCTTTTAATATTTACTTTATTGTTAATAAACTGTTGTATAAGGACTTTTTTCTTAATCGTGCATATTATATTAGGCATTTTTCTTTTTTTTTTTTTTTTGAGCTCTGTTTTTGCACTATCCTTAATCTTTGTTAATGTCTTTGTTCATTTTTTTTTTGGTGCTTCTCCTGTGTGCTTTTTCTGTCTTTGTAACTTTTGTCTTTATTCAGGAAACTGTCTCTCCATCTGACAGTGCTCAAGCAATTTCTGAACTGCGTTGGAGTCATTTTATGCAGAAAGTAGTTGTGTCTTAGCTCGCTAAATCTTTATTTATCTGCAGAAGAGTGGCAATGGTGACCAATAAGAGATTATGCTATTACCATTCCACCACAAATTCTTGATGGTGTTGCCCAAAGTTTTTTCCATCAATAATATTACAGAAATGAATGCAGCCGCAGGAGAAGCAAGGTTGTTGTGGAGGAATTTGTCAATTTTTGTAGGCTTATTGATCCAAGCTGTCCCTGGGTATCAGCTGAAATCAGTGAAGGACTAAGTGGCCTCACTCTCTTCATTAGCTGAAATTCACCTTAAAATAAAGGTGCTTTCATGGAGACCCCCTAGGTTTATAAGAGGTTCTCAGTGCCTGAGTGGGTCTATATGAGAGCCTCAGTGGGTTAAGAGGTTTTTGATATGGTTTGGAGAAAGGCTGAGCAACAGGACAAAGACTGAGGCAGGTATCTTGCCGTAGGAAAGGCTGAATGGAGAAGTCACTAGGAAAACCTAGAGTAAAGGCTACAGCCATTTCATCTACCACAAACTAGTGGGACTTATGGAATTTAATGCCATATAAGGGAGTTAGTAGTCTCTATGTGTATGTGTGTATAAATATATATATGACTTGCTACCTGGGTCGCTTTATTTAGACTAATCAGACTAATGCATTTTTATCTACTCTTATTTTAAAACATTACTTAAGATCTAAAAACTTATGCCTGTTTTCTTGCAATTGAGCTCTCATGGAGCTCACCTGCTTGGGAAAGTTTTTCCATTCATTTGGGAATGCTTGATGCATCCAATTGGAATGATTCTTTTGTTACTGTTAACTTACGAGGTCAGCAGTTATTCTATAGAATCGTACAATCATAGAGTAATTTAGGTTGGAAGGGACTTTGGTAGGTCTTTAGTTGAGACTTGTACTTAATAGTATTCTCCTGCCCTTCGTTTTTCTCTCTATAATTTTGATAATATGAATTAAAATCAGTGTGTTTAAAGTATTTGAATGTGTGGTTGAAACACAGCATGTTGAGATACTAGGGGGTGTTGCTTCCTACATTCACATAAGTCATCTTCCATGAGTTAATGTTGGCTGGCCTTGGCTGTCTAAATTTTCATTTTAAATAAACTATATATTTTTCCTAAAGGCTATCATAAAGCTTTTATAAACAGCAGTGTGCTTTTTCTGCATTCTGTTCCTATAGTTCCCCTACATAAAATGTGCAAAGTCAATGGAAGTTGTGAGCCCTCACCAGTGTGACACACAAGAGAAGACTGGAAATATATGCCCCAAAAACTGGAATCTTTCTGTTTCAGTTGTGATAATATTAGGGGAAAGAACTGAAACAGAAATGTGACTAAACTAGCTCCTTCATTTTTATTTGCTACTCCATATAATTCTAACTAAAACCAAAGATATAAAATTTTATTCTTTTTGCTTCTTTTAGGGTTGGTTTTAGGTTTTGAACACTGTAATCAAATAGTTTCCATTGCATAATTGTATAGCAATAAGGAGCCATTTGGGGGTTTTTTGTAGATAAATGTAAAAATTAACTCGCGGTGTTTTAACATTTTAAAATTGTATCTCATGTTAAATTTTGTCTATTTTGATTACTGTATTTGCAAATTTTTATCATCCTGAACACATAAGATCTGTAAAAAAAACATGCTGTGGGAACAAAAATAAGAGTAGTGGGAGAGGTCTGTTCTTCAGTTTGTTACTGAGCTGCAGTGCTTTAAAAAAATGTTTTGCCTAAGTTGTACAACTGTCATGATTTGTAAGTTTTAGACAACGGGTTAAAGAGATTCTCAGTTAAGATCTGACCTTTACAGCTCAGGCTGCTCTCTCATTCCTTCTGCCTTTTAATAAAAACAATGTCTACCAGAGTAAATCAAGTGTCATATTTTATACTGCTTTGGTAACCTTTGTACTTTGTTTTTACAGAATGCCAGATTCACCTGGTGAAGTTCCAGAATATCCTTTGTTTGTTTCAGTCAGTGACTGGCTGGACTCCATAAAAATGGGTCAGTATAAAAATAACTTCATGGCAGCAGGTTTCACTACTTTGGATATGGTTTCAAGAATGAGTATTGAGTAAGTATGTAATCTATTATCCCTACAGTGACTAATCAATCTGAATTTCTTTGGATGCTGCAGAGATGTAATTATCATGATGTATGCAACAGTGCTTTAATTTCCTTTCCTACCTAAGCTAATAAAAGACAAACGCAGTTTTTTACCAAAACAATGCAGGAGAAAGGTGTGATTAAGAGACCAAGAACTGACAGTTTCATTCTGTGACCATATCAAACACTGCCA